>NW_026970283.1:0-334085 GCF_028390025.1 Pseudophryne corroboree | reverse complement strand
GAGCTGCGCATTGGAAAATTCATGGCTATGCCGTGTAGATGATGGTCTAACAGGAGGCTTTAAAATTTTAATTCTAGTGTCCTTCGTTTGGGAGAAAAATGCAAAGGTACAAGACAGCTTTTCCTTGCCAATATCTCTCTTTTGCAAAGAGCTGCGCATTGGAAAATTCAGGGCTATGTCGTGTAGATGATGGCCTAACAGGAGGCTTTAAAATTTTCTTTCTAGTGACCTTCGTTTGGGAGAAAAATGCAAAGGTACAAGACAGCTTTTCCTTGCCAATATCTCTCTTTTGCAAAGAGCTGCGCATTGGAAAATTCAGGGCTATGTCGTGTAGATGATGGCCTAACAGGAGGCTTTAAAATTTTCTTTCTAGTGTCCTTCGTTTGGGAGAAAAATGCAATGGTACAAGACAGCTTTTCCTTGCCAATATCTCTCTTTTGCAAAGAGCTGTGCATTGGAAAATTCAGGGCTATGTCGTGTAGATGATGGCCTAACAGGAGGCATTAAAATTATCTTTCTAGTGTCCTTCGTTTGGGAGAAAAATGCAAAGGTACAAGACAGCTTTTCCTTGCCAATATCTCTCTTTTGCAAAGAGCTGCGCATTGGAAAATTCAGGGCTATGTCGTGTAGATGATGGCCTAACAGGAGGCTTTAAAATTTTAATTCTAGTGTCCTTCGTTTGGGAGAAAAATGCAAAGGTACAAGACAGCTTTTCCTTGCCAATATCTCTCTTTTGCAAAGAGCTGCGCATTGGAAAATTCAGGGCTATGTCGTGTAGATGATGGCCTAACAGGAGGCTTTAAAATTTTAATTCTAGTGTCCTTCGTTTGGGAGAAAAATGCAAAGGTACAAGACAGCTTTTCCTTGCCAATATCGCTCTTTTGCAAAGAGCTGCGCATTGGAAAATTCAGGGCTATGTCGTGTAGATGATGGCCTAACAGGAGGCTTTAAAATTTTAATTCTAGTGTCCTTCGTTTGGGAGAAAAATGCAAAGGTACAAGACAGCTTTTCCTTGCCAATATCTCTCTTTTGCAAAGAGCTGCGCATTGGAAAATTCAGGGCTATGTCGTGTAGATGATGGCCTAACAGGAGGCTTTAAAATTTTCTTTCTAGTGACCTTCGTTTGGGAGAAAAATGCAAAGGTACAAGACAGCTTTTCCTTGCCAATATCTCTCTTTTGCAAAGAGCTGCGCATTGGAAAATTCAGGGCTATGTCGTGTAGATGATGGCCTAACAGGAGGCTTTAAAATTTTCTTTCTAGTGTCCTTCGTTTGGGAGAAAAATGCAAAGGTACAAGACAGCTTTTCCTTGCCAATATCTCTCTTTTGCAAAGAGCTGCGCATTGGAAAATTCAGGGCTATGTCGTGTAGATGATGGCCTAACAGGAGGCTTTAAAATTATCTTTCTAGTGTCCTTCGTTTGGGAGAAAAATGCAAAGGTACAAGACAGCTTTTCCTTGCCAATATCTCTCTTTTGCAAAGAGCTGCGCATTGGAAAATTCAGGGCTATGTCGTGTAGATGATGGCCTAACAGGAGGCTTTAAAATTTTAATTCTAGTGTCCTTCGTTTGGGAGAAAAATGCAAAGGTACAAGACAGCTTTTCCTTGCCAATATCTCTCTTTTGCAAAGAGCTGCGCATTGGAAAATTCAGGGCTATGTCGTGTAGATGATGGCCTAACAGGAGGCTTTAAAATTTTAATTCTAGTGTCCTTCGTTTGGGAGAAAAATGCAAAGGTACAAGACAGCTTTTCCTTGCCAATATCTCTCTTTTGCAAAGAGCTGCGCATTGGAAAATTCAAGGCTATGTCGTGTAGATGATGGCCTAACAGGAGGCTTTAAAATTTTAATTCTAGTGTCCTTCGTTTGGGAGAAAAATGCAAAGGTACAAGACAGCTTTTCCTTGCCAATATCTCTCTTTTGCAAAGAGCTGCGCATTGGAAAATTCAGGGCTATGTCGTGTAGATGATGGCCTAACAGGAGGCTTTAAAATTTTAATTCTAGTGTCCTTCGTTTGGGAGAAAAATGCAAAGGTACAAGACAGATTTTCCTTGCCAATATCTCTCTATTGCAAAGAGCTACGCATTGGAAAATTCAGGGCTATGCCTTGTAGATAAAGCACTAACAGGAGGCTTTAAAATTTTAATTCTAGTGTCCTTCGTTTGGGAGAAAAATGCAAAGGTACACGACAGCTTTTCCTTGCCAATATCTCTCTTTTGCAAAGAGCTGCGCATTGGAAAATTCAGGGCTATGTCGTGTAGATGATGGCCTAACAGGAGGCTTTAAAATTTTCTTTCTAGTGTCCTTCGTTTGGGAGAAAAATGCAAAGGTACAAGACAGCTTTTCCTTGCCAATATCTCTCTTTTGCAAAGAGCTACGCATTGGAAAATTCAGGGCTATGTCGTGTAGATGATGGCCTAACAGGAGGCTTTAAAATTTTCTTTCTAGTGACCTTCGTTTGGGAGAAAAATGCAAAGGTACAAGACAGCTTTTCCTTGCCAATATCTCTCTTTTGCAAAGAGCTGCGCATTGGAAAATTCAGGGCTATGTCGTGTAGATGATGGCCTAACAGGAGGCTTTAAAATTTTAATTCTAGTGTCCTTCGTTTGGGAGAAAAATGCAAAGGTACAAGACAGCTTTTCCTTGCCAATATCTCTCTTTTGCAAAGAGCTGCGCATTGGAAAATTCAGGGCTATGTCGTGTAGATGATGGCCTAACAGGAGGCTTTAAAATTTTCTTTCTAGTGTCCTTCGTTTGGGAGAAAAATGCAAAGGTACAAGACAGCTTTTCCTTGCCAATATCTCTCTTTTGCAAAGAGCTACGCATTGGAAAATTCAGGGCTATGTCGTGTAGATGATGGCCTAACAGGAGGCTTTAAAATTTTCTTTCTAGTGACCTTCGTTTGGGAGAAAAATGCAAAGGTACAAGACAGCTTTTCCTTGCCAATATCTCTCTTTTGCAAAGAGCTGCGCATTGGAAAATTCAGGGCTATGTCGTGTAGATGATGGCCTAACAGGAGGCTTTAAAATTTTAATTCTAGTGTCCTTCGTTTGGGAGAAAAATGCAAAGGTACAAGACAGCTTTTCCTTGCCAATATCTCTCTTTTGCAAAGAGCTGCGCATTGGAAAATTCAGGGCTATGTCGTGTAGATGATGGCCTAACAGGAGGCTTTAAAATTTTCTTTCTAGTGACCTTCGTTTGGGAGAAAAATGCAAAGGTACAAGACAGCTTTTCCTTGCCAATATCTCTCTTTTGCAAAGAGCTGCGCATTGGAAAATTCAGGGCTATGTCGTGTAGATGATGGCCTAACAGGAGGCTTTAAAATTTTCTTTCTAGTGTCCTTCGTTTGGGAGAAAAATGCAAAGGTACAAGACAGCTTTTCCTTGCCAATATCTCTCTTTTGCAAAGAGCTGCGCATTGGAAAATTCAGGGCTATGTCGTGTAGATGATGGCCTAACAGGAGGCTTTAAAATTATCTTTCTAGTGTCCTTCGTTTGGGAGAAAAATGCAAAGGTACAAGACAGCTTTTCCTTGCCAATATCTCTCTTTTGCAAAGAGCTGCGCATTGGAAAATTCAGGGCTATGTCGTGTAGATGATGGCCTAACAGGAGGCTTTAAAATTTTAATTCTAGTGTCCTTCGTTTGGGAGAAAAATGCAAAGGTACAAGACAGCTTTTCCTTGCCAATATCTCTCTTTTGCAAAGAGCTGCGCATTGGAAAATTCAGGGCTATGTCGTGTAGATGATGGCCTAACAGGAGGCTTTAAAATTTTAATTCTAGTGTCCTTCGTTTGGGAGAAAAATGCAAAGGTACAAGACAGCTTTTCCTTGCCAATATCTCTCTTTTGCAAAGAGCTGCGCATTGGAAAATTCAGGGCTATGTCGTGTAGATGATGGCCTAACAGGAGGCTTTAAAATTTTAATTCTAGTGTCCTTCGTTTGGGAGAAAAATGCAAAGGTACAAGACAGCTTTTCCTTGCCAATATCTCTCTTTTGCAAAGAGCTGCGCATTGGAAAATTCAGGGCTATGTCGTGTAGATGATGGCCTAACAGGAGGCTTTAAAATTTTAATTCTAGTGTCCTTCGTTTGGGAGAAAAATGCAAAGGTACAAGACAGATTTTCCTTGCCAATATCTCTCTATTGCAAAGAGCTACGCATTGGAAAATTCAGGGCTATGCCTTGTAGATAAAGCACTAACAGGAGGCTTTAAAATTTTAATTCTAGTGTCCTTCGTTTGGGAGAAAAATGCAAAGGTACACGACAGCTTTTCCTTGCCAATATCTCTCTTTTGCAAAGAGCTGCGCATTGGAAAATTCAGGGCTATGTCGTGTAGATGATGGCCTAACAGGAGGCTTTAAAATTTTCTTTCTAGTGTCCTTCGTTTGGGAGAAAAATGCAAAGGTACAAGACAGCTTTTCCTTGCCAATATCTCTCTTTTGCAAAGAGCTACGCATTGGAAAATTCAGGGCTATGTCGTGTAGATGATGGCCTAACAGGAGGCTTTAAAATTTTCTTTCTAGTGACCTTCGTTTGGGAGAAAAATGCAAAGGTACAAGACAGCTTTTCCTTGCCAATATCTCTCTTTTGCAAAGAGCTGCGCATTGGAAAATTCAGGGCTATGTCGTGTAGATGATGGCCTAACAGGAGGCTTTAAAATTTTCTTTCTAGTGACCTTCGTTTGGGAGAAAAATGCAAAGGTACAAGACAGCTTTTCCTTGCCAATATCTCTCTTTTGCAAAGAGCTGCGCATTGGAAAATTCAGGGCTATGTCGTGTAGATGATGGCCTAACAGGAGGCTTTAAAATTTTCTTTCTAGTGTCCTTCGTTTGGGAGAAAAATGCAATGGTATAAGACAGCTTTTCCTTGCCAATATCTCTCTTTTGCAAAGAGCTGCGCATTGGAAAATTCATAGCTATGCCGTGTAGATGATGGTCTAACAGGAGGCTTTAAAATTTTCTTTCTAGTGTCCTTCGTTTGGGAGAAAAATGCAAAGGTACAAGACAGCTTTTCCTTGCCAATATCTCTCTTTTGCAAAGAGCTGCGCATTGGAAAATTCAGGGCTATGTCGTGTAGATGATGGCCTAACAGGAGGCTTTAAAATTTTAATTCTAGTGTCCTTCGTTTGGGAGAAAAATGCAAAGGTACAAGACAGCTTTTCCTTGCCAATATCTCTCTTTTGCAAAGAGCTGCGCATTGGAAAATTCAGGGCTATGTCGTGTAGATGATGGCCTAACAGGAGGCTTTAAAATTTTAATTCTAGTGTCCTTCGTTTGGGAGAAAAATGCAAAGGTACAAGACAGCTTTTCCTTGCCAATATCTCTCTTTTGCAAAGAGCTGCGCATTGGAAAATTCAGGGCTATGTCGTGTAGATGATGGCCTAACAGGAGGCTTTAAAATTTTAATTCTAGTGTCCTTCGTTTGGGAGAAAAATGCAAAGGTACAAGACAGCTTTTCCTTGCCAATATCTCTCTTTTGCAAAGAGCTGCGCATTGGAAAATTCAGGGCTATGTCGTGTAGATGATGGCCTAACAGGAGGCTTTAAAATTTTAATTCTAGTGTCCTTCGTTTGGGAGAAAAATGCAAAGGTACAAGACAGATTTTCCTTGCCAATATCTCTCTATTGCAAAGAGCTACGCATTGGAAAATTCAGGGCTATGCCTTGTAGATAAAGCACTAACAGGAGGCTTTAAAATTTTAATTCTAGTGTCCTTCGTTTGGGAGAAAAATGCAAAGGTACAAGACAGCTTTTCCTTGCCAATATCTCTCTTTTGCAAAGAGCTGCGCATTGGAAAATTCAAGGCTATGTCGTGTAGATGATGGCCTAACAGGAGGCTTTAAAATTTTAATTCTAGTGTCCTTCGTTTGGGAGAAAAATGCAAAGGTACAAGACAGCTTTTCCTTGCCAATATCTCTCTTTTGCAAAGAGCTGCGCATTGGAAAATTCAGGGCTATGTCGTGTAGATGATGGCCTAACAGGAGGCTTTAAAATTTTAATTCTAGTGTCCTTCGTTTGGGAGAAAAATGCAAAGGTACAAGACAGATTTTCCTTGCCAATATCTCTCTATTGCAAAGAGCTACGCATTGGAAAATTCAGGGCTATGCCTTGTAGATAAAGCACTAACAGGAGGCTTTAAAATTTTAATTCTAGTGTCCTTCGTTTGGGAGAAAAATGCAAAGGTACACGACAGCTTTTCCTTGCCAATATCTCTCTTTTGCAAAGAGCTGCGCATTGGAAAATTCAGGGCTATGTCGTGTAGATGATGGCCTAACAGGAGGCTTTAAAATTTTCTTTCTAGTGTCCTTCGTTTGGGAGAAAAATGCAAAGGTACAAGACAGCTTTTCCTTGCCAATATCTCTCTTTTGCAAAGAGCTACGCATTGGAAAATTCAGGGCTATGTCGTGTAGATGATGGCCTAACAGGAGGCTTTAAAATTTTCTTTCTAGTGACCTTCGTTTGGGAGAAAAATGCAAAGGTACAAGACAGCTTTTCCTTGCCAATATCTCTCTTTTGCAAAGAGCTGCGCATTGGAAAATTCAGGGCTATGTCGTGTAGATGATGGCCTAACAGGAGGCTTTAAAATTTTAATTCTAGTGTCCTTCGTTTGGGAGAAAAATGCAAAGGTACAAGACAGCTTTTCCTTGCCAATATCTCTCTTTTGCAAAGAGCTGCGCATTGGAAAATTCAGGGCTATGTCGTGTAGATGATGGCCTAACAGGAGGCTTTAAAATTTTCTTTCTAGTGTCCTTCGTTTGGGAGAAAAATGCAAAGGTACAAGACAGCTTTTCCTTGCCAATATCTCTCTTTTGCAAAGAGCTACGCATTGGAAAATTCAGGGCTATGTCGTGTAGATGATGGCCTAACAGGAGGCTTTAAAATTTTCTTTCTAGTGACCTTCGTTTGGGAGAAAAATGCAAAGGTACAAGACAGCTTTTCCTTGCCAATATCTCTCTTTTGCAAAGAGCTGCGCATTGGAAAATTCAGGGCTATGTCGTGTAGATGATGGCCTAACAGGAGGCTTTAAAATTTTAATTCTAGTGTCCTTCGTTTGGGAGAAAAATGCAAAGGTACAAGACAGCTTTTCCTTGCCAATATCTCTCTTTTGCAAAGAGCTGCGCATTGGAAAATTCAGGGCTATGTCGTGTAGATGATGGCCTAACAGGAGGCTTTAAAATTTTCTTTCTAGTGACCTTCGTTTGGGAGAAAAATGCAAAGGTACAAGACAGCTTTTCCTTGCCAATATCTCTCTTTTGCAAAGAGCTGCGCATTGGAAAATTCAGGGCTATGTCGTGTAGATGATGGCCTAACAGGAGGCTTTAAAATTTTCTTTCTAGTGTCCTTCGTTTGGGAGAAAAATGCAAAGGTACAAGACAGCTTTTCCTTGCCAATATCTCTCTTTTGCAAAGAGCTGCGCATTGGAAAATTCAGGGCTATGTCGTGTAGATGATGGCCTAACAGGAGGCTTTAAAATTATCTTTCTAGTGTCCTTCGTTTGGGAGAAAAATGCAAAGGTACAAGACAGCTTTTCCTTGCCAATATCTCTCTTTTGCAAAGAGCTGCGCATTGGAAAATTCAGGGCTATGTCGTGTAGATGATGGCCTAACAGGAGGCTTTAAAATTTTAATTCTAGTGTCCTTCGTTTGGGAGAAAAATGCAAAGGTACAAGACAGCTTTTCCTTGCCAATATCTCTCTTTTGCAAAGAGCTGCGCATTGGAAAATTCAGGGCTATGTCGTGTAGATGATGGCCTAACAGGAGGCTTTAAAATTTTAATTCTAGTGTCCTTCGTTTGGGAGAAAAATGCAAAGGTACAAGACAGCTTTTCCTTGCCAATATCTCTCTTTTGCAAAGAGCTGCGCATTGGAAAATTCAGGGCTATGTCGTGTAGATGATGGCCTAACAGGAGGCTTTAAAATTTTAATTCTAGTGTCCTTCGTTTGGGAGAAAAATGCAAAGGTACAAGACAGCTTTTCCTTGCCAATATCTCTCTTTTGCAAAGAGCTGCGCATTGGAAAATTCAGGGCTATGTCGTGTAGATGATGGCCTAACAGGAGGCTTTAAAATTTTAATTCTAGTGTCCTTCGTTTGGGAGAAAAATGCAAAGGTACAAGACAGATTTTCCTTGCCAATATCTCTCTATTGCAAAGAGCTACGCATTGGAAAATTCAGGGCTATGCCTTGTAGATAAAGCACTAACAGGAGGCTTTAAAATTTTAATTCTAGTGTCCTTCGTTTGGGAGAAAAATGCAAAGGTACACGACAGCTTTTCCTTGCCAATATCTCTCTTTTGCAAAGAGCTGCGCATTGGAAAATTCAGGGCTATGTCGTGTAGATGATGGCCTAACAGGAGGCTTTAAAATTTTCTTTCTAGTGTCCTTCGTTTGGGAGAAAAATGCAAAGGTACAAGACAGCTTTTCCTTGCCAATATCTCTCTTTTGCAAAGAGCTACGCATTGGAAAATTCAGGGCTATGTCGTGTAGATGATGGCCTAACAGGAGGCTTTAAAATTTTCTTTCTAGTGACCTTCGTTTGGGAGAAAAATGCAAAGGTACAAGACAGCTTTTCCTTGCCAATATCTCTCTTTTGCAAAGAGCTGCGCATTGGAAAATTCAGGGCTATGTCGTGTAGATGATGGCCTAACAGGAGGCTTTAAAATTTTCTTTCTAGTGACCTTCGTTTGGGAGAAAAATGCAAAGGTACAAGACAGCTTTTCCTTGCCAATATCTCTCTTTTGCAAAGAGCTGCGCATTGGAAAATTCAGGGCTATGTCGTGTAGATGATGGCCTAACAGGAGGCTTTAAAATTTTCTTTCTAGTGTCCTTCGTTTGGGAGAAAAATGCAATGGTATAAGACAGCTTTTCCTTGCCAATATCTCTCTTTTGCAAAGAGCTGCGCATTGGAAAATTCATAGCTATGCCGTGTAGATGATGGTCTAACAGGAGGCTTTAAAATTTTCTTTCTAGTGTCCTTCGTTTGGGAGAAAAATGCAAAGGTACAAGACAGCTTTTCCTTGCCAATATCTCTCTTTTGCAAAGAGCTGCGCATTGGAAAATTCAGGGCTATGTCGTGTAGATGATGGCCTAACAGGAGGCTTTAAAATTTTAATTCTAGTGTCCTTCGTTTGGGAGAAAAATGCAAAGGTACAAGACAGCTTTTCCTTGCCAATATCTCTCTTTTGCAAAGAGCTGCGCATTGGAAAATTCAGGGCTATGTCGTGTAGATGATGGCCTAACAGGAGGCTTTAAAATTTTAATTCTAGTGTCCTTCGTTTGGGAGAAAAATGCAAAGGTACAAGACAGCTTTTCCTTGCCAATATCTCTCTTTTGCAAAGAGCTGCGCATTGGAAAATTCAGGGCTATGTCGTGTAGATGATGGCCTAACAGGAGGCTTTAAAATTTTAATTCTAGTGTCCTTCGTTTGGGAGAAAAATGCAAAGGTACAAGACAGCTTTTCCTTGCCAATATCTCTCTTTTGCAAAGAGCTGCGCATTGGAAAATTCAGGGCTATGTCGTGTAGATGATGGCCTAACAGGAGGCTTTAAAATTTTAATTCTAGTGTCCTTCGTTTGGGAGAAAAATGCAAAGGTACAAGACAGATTTTCCTTGCCAATATCTCTCTATTGCAAAGAGCTACGCATTGGAAAATTCAGGGCTATGCCTTGTAGATAAAGCACTAACAGGAGGCTTTAAAATTTTAATTCTAGTGTCCTTCGTTTGGGAGAAAAATGCAAAGGTACACGACAGCTTTTCCTTGCCAATATCTCTCTTTTGCAAAGAGCTGCGCATTGGAAAATTCAGGGCTATGTCGTGTAGATGATGGCCTAACAGGAGGCTTTAAAATTTTCTTTCTAGTGTCCTTCGTTTGGGAGAAAAATGCAAAGGTACAAGACAGCTTTTCCTTGCCAATATCTCTCTTTTGCAAAGAGCTACGCATTGGAAAATTCAGGGCTATGTCGTGTAGATGATGGCCTAACAGGAGGCTTTAAAATTTTCTTTCTAGTGACCTTCGTTTGGGAGAAAAATGCAAAGGTACAAGACAGCTTTTCCTTGCCAATATCTCTCTTTTGCAAAGAGCTGCGCATTGGAAAATTCAGGGCTATGTCGTGTAGATGATGGCCTAACAGGAGGCTTTAAAATTTTCTTTCTAGTGACCTTCGTTTGGGAGAAAAATGCAAAGGTACAAGACAGCTTTTCCTTGCCAATATCTCTCTTTTGCAAAGAGCTGCGCATTGGAAAATTCAGGGCTATGTCGTGTAGATGATGGCCTAACAGGAGGCTTTAAAATTTTCTTTCTAGTGTCCTTCGTTTGGGAGAAAAATGCAATGGTACAAGACAGCTTTTCCTTGCCAATATCTCTCTTTTGCAAAGAGCTGCGCATTGGAAAATTCATAGCTATGCCGTGTAGATGATGGTCTAACAGGAGGCTTTAAAATTTTCTTTCTAGTGTCCTTCGTTTGGGTGAAAAATGCAATGGTACAAGACAGCTTTTCCTTGCCAATATCTCTCTTTTGCAAAGAGCTGCGCATTGGAAAATTCAGGGCTATGTCGTGTAGATGATGGCCTAACAGGAGGCTTTAAAATTTTCTTTCTAGTGTCCTTCGTTTGGGAGAAAAATGCAAAGGTACAAGACAGGTTTTCCTTGCCAATATCTCTCTTTTGCAAAGAGCTGCGCATTGGAAAATTCAGGGCTATGTCGTGTAGATGATTGCCTAACAGGAGGCTTTAAAATTTTAATTCTAGTGTCCTTCGTTTGGGAGAAAAATGCAAAGGTACAAGACAGCTTTTCCTTGCCAATATCTCTCTTTTGCAAAGAGCTGCGCATTGGAAAATTCAGGGCTATGTCGTGTAGATGATGGCCTAACAGGAGGCTTTAAAATTATCTTTCTAGTGTCCTTCGTTTGGGAGAAAAATGCAAAGGTACAAGACAGCTTTTCCTTGCCAATATCTCTCTTTTGCAAAGAGCTGCGCATTGGAAAATTCAGGGCTATGTCGTGTAGATGATGGCCTAACAGGAGGCTTTAAAATTTTAATTCTAGTGTCCTTCGTTTGGGAGAAAAATGCAAAGGTACAAGACAGCTTTTCCTTGCCAATATCTCTCTTTTGCAAAGAGCTGCGCATTGGAAAATTCAGGGCTATGTCGTGTAGATGATGGCCTAACAGGAGGCTTTAAAATTTTAATTCTAGTGTCCTTCGTTTGGGAGAAAAATGCAAAGGTACAAGACAGCTTTTCCTTGCCAATATCTCTCTTTTGCAAAGAGCTGCGCATTGGAAAATTCAGGGCTATGTCGTGTAGATGATGGCCTAACAGGAGGCTTTAAAATTTTAATTCTAGTGTCCTTCGTTTGGGAGAAAAATGCAAAGGTACAAGACAGCTTTTCCTTGCCAATATCTCTCTTTTGCAAAGAGCTGCGCATTGGAAAATTCAGGGCTATGTCGTGTAGATGATTGCCTAACAGGAGGCTTTAAAATTTTAATTCTAGTGTCCTTCGTTTGGGAGAAAAATGCAAAGGTACAAGACAGCTTTTCCTTGCCAATATCTCTCTTTTGCAAAGAGCTGCGCATTGGAAAATTCAGGGCTATGTCGTGTAGATGATGGCCTAACAGGAGGCTTTAAAATTATCTTTCTAGTGTCCTTCGTTTGGGAGAAAAATGCAAAGGTACAAGACAGCTTTTCCTTGCCAATATCTCTCTTTTGCAAAGAGCTGCGCATTGGAAAATTCAGGGCTATGTCGTGTAGATGATGGCCTAACAGGAGGCTTTAAAATTTTAATTCTAGTGTCCTTCGTTTGGGAGAAAAATGCAAAGGTACAAGACAGCTTTTCCTTGCCAATATCTCTCTTTTGCAAAGAGCTGCGCATTGGAAAATTCAGGGCTATGTCGTGTAGATGATGGCCTAACAGGAGGCTTTAAAATTTTAATTCTAGTGTCCTTCGTTTGGGAGAAAAATGCAAAGGTACAAGACAGCTTTTCCTTGCCAATATCTCTCTTTTGCAAAGAGCTGCGCGTTGGAAAATTCAGGGCTATGTCGTGTAGATGATGGCCTAACAGGAGGCTTTAAAATTTTCTTTCTAGTGACCTTCGTTTGGGAGAAAAATGCAAAGGTACAAGACAGCTTTTCCTTGCCAATATCTCTCTTTTGCAAAGAGCTGCGCAAGAAGGCTATATTAGAGAGGAGCGGGAGCAAATGAACGTGGTGTCTCCGCCGACACCTGATTGGATGGATATGTGGAATGTTTAAAATGCTAGTGTAAACTCATTGCACAAAAGATTAGACAAGGCAGAAGCTTTGGGACAGTCAGGGTCTCAACCAATGCCTAATCCTATGTCGCAGGGACTGTCAGGGTCTCATAAGCGCCCACTATCCAGATTGTTGACACAGATACCGACACGGATTCTGACTCCAGTGTCGATTACGATGATGCAAAGTTACAGCCAAAATTGGCAAAATACATTTGATATATGATTATGGCAATAAAAGATGTTTTGCACATCACAGAGGAGCCCCCTATCCCTGACAAGAGGGTACATATGTACAAGGGAAAGAAGCCTGAGGTAACCTTTCCCCCCTCACACGAGCTGAACGAGTTATGTGAAAAAGCTTGGGAATCTCCTGCAGATTTCCAAAAGGATTCCCCTTTCCCATCAACGGATAGGTTACGATGGGAATCCTCCCCTTGGGTGGACAAAGCATTAACACGCTTATCCAAGAAGGTAGCCCTCCCGTCCCAGGATACGGCTACCCTCAAAGAGTCTGCTGACCGCAAACAGGAGATTACCCTGAAGTCCATTTATACACATTCAGGTACCTTACTCAGACCGGCAATTGCGTCGGCCTGGGTGTGTAGTGCTGTAGCGGCATGGACGGATACCCTAGATAAGGCTACTATTTTATTGCCCCTGGGGCATATAAGAGATGCTGTCCTATATATGTGTGTATGCAAACTACAGGTGGTGCTGCAGGGCTCACACCCTTTTACTTGTCTTGTAGAGCAACTCTGGAGCTGTTACTGGGTCCAGCTGCTGCAAGAAATCAGCTTGAATGCTTCAGGGGCTTGGGCATGGCCAACATGAGCCCCACACTGATGGGGGTGTATAAAGCGATCTAGGGGTCATCCAAGCGCAACCCCACAAAGGCCGCCATGCCCTGTGTGACCATTTTCTCTTTTCATATGCAGACGAGGGTTGCAGCCAACTATGCCCATTGCTTGGATGACATCACCGTATGCAAATCCGTCTGCTGCAGACCTTTCCCCAGGAATGCTTGTACTAGTTGTTGCATATGGTTTGATGTTTGAGGGTGCTTCAGTATTAGGCAGCCTTCCGCCCTCTCATGTTCATCTGAAAATATGTGGTCTCCCTGCAGTTCCCTTGTGCTTCCTCAGTTGAATCTCCTTAACTTGACGGGTGTGTGCCCGAGCAGCCGCCCTCCACAGCCCTATCCCAGCACATGCTTTTCTTGCGTATGAGATCTCTTGATCATGAAGATAGTTCTCACAGGGTGAGGTTCATCCATTACATTTTAAAGTAGGAAGGTACAAATTACATATTCAAATTACATATATGTGCTGGATTCAAATGTTTTCCCCCCTTCCTTTCTCAATTGTGCCCATCAGCAGCTATTCTAATGTTGCTGCCAATGGGTGTGACACATTCATTTCTTCTGTGGGGTACACTGGACTCCACAAGGATTCACATTGGGGTGTAGAGTAGGATCTTGATCTGAGGCACCAACAGGCTCAAAGCTTTTGACTGTTCCCAAGATGCTCAGCGCCCCCTCCTCTATAACCTCGCTTCCATGAACAGGGAGCTCAGTTTGTAGTTGGTGCCTTCAGTAGCAGGCCACTTAAGAGGGGGCTGCCTCAGGCAGCCTATTCTTAGCTATTAATTTTGACAAGAAAAGAAGAACTTTTTTTTATAAGAATCTACAAGGGCTGCAGCAGGCTAGGTCTAATAGACATCTTTACTGCAGCTCCATCACTCCCAGCGGCGCAGTATACTCCCGCGCCCTGGTTGCTGGGTCACTGCAGCGGAGGCTCCGGTTTCTTCCTAAGGTCAGTCACACACACACCGCCCTCCGGGATCACGAGGCCGCTGATGAAAGGGAGGTAAGGGACTTCTGTGCCCACACTATACCGTGATCCAGCGTGGCTGTAGGGGGCGGGCCATGTGCGCACTGGCGTGGACACTGATTACTGGGCAGCCGCTCCACTAGCCACCAGGGACAGTTAAGGAGCACAGCTCTGGGGGGTTTTCTCTTATATTAACCCCATTTTGTACTACCCGCAGTGCATTGTGATAGGTAATAGAGCCTGATTCAGGTTGGATTGCAATCGCAATAAGCAGTCCAACTGCAAAAATTGCTAAGAGCATACGCATGCGCCTGCATTTTCTGCGGCACCCCGTAGTTAATGCGATCGCCTCTGACTGTCAATCGGTGCTGGGGGGGGGGTCAGCAACACTCCATTTCCAAGTCGGAGATGGAGCGGTGCGTGGGCAGGGCTTCAAAATGGGGTCGGCAACGGAGAAACAGGAGGCGTGGTCAGAGCGGTTGCATGACATCACATGCAGCAGCTGCGATCACAAAAATGGTGGCGGCTTCCTGCGCACACATACAGTCTACACCAACAGGAGGCTAACCCATTTTTTATGATCACGCTGAACTGCACTGCGACTGCAATTTCAGCGTGGTCAAGAAGGGAGGCGGCATGCTGGGTGGCCCCAGCATGCGAACCAAAGGATTGCAAATTCTGTTACTTAGCAGAATTTGCAATCCTTACTGAATTAGGCCCATTGATTACAAAATGTATTTGTAAATATTTGAAGTTTTTCTTCAGGGACTAACACAAAAGATGCTTGGGGCTACTAACACATGGGTAAGCCACGTAAAGCTTCCCATGGGTCAGTGGCATCACAACGGGGTTGCGGCCCACACCCGAGTGTCACCCGCCAAGGGGGGTGATACCAAAGTGCCGGCTCCTCTTCAGTGGCAGAATATGGGTGTTTCACTGTGACATTACGTGCAACACCCAGTTTCTGTCACTGTGCAGGAGCCAGCACCACTCACACACTAGTCCCCGGGTGCAGCACTCAACCCCCGGGATACCCGGAGCAACAAAATGGAGATTCAGGCCAACAGGCCACACCCCTACCTATGAGACCATGCCTCCATTTTACCATTGCGCTGCTTATCTGCGCGCACTGCATTACAATCTCCCTCGCTGCCTCTCTGGGTGTCACCAATGATAGTGACACCTTTGCCATGCTTGTAGCAGCTGGTCCTAAGATCTACGCCTCCAGCCCTGAGTGTTTGCCCTTGTGACTTGTTGATCATCATAGCGAAGCAGATTCTTACAAAAAACTGCAGGGGCTTAGATTGAAAAGAAAAACATTGACGAACCCATCATTTCAGCAACAGGGTCTGCCACACGGCTGACTGAAATGACTGGTTGGTTTGGACCCCCACCAAAAAAGAAGCAATCAATCTCTCCTTGCACAAACTGGCTCTACAGAGGCAAGATGTTCACCTCATCATCCTCCGATTCCTCACCCCTTTCACTGTGTACATCGCCCTCCTCACAGATTATTAATTCGTCCCCACTGGAATCCACCATCTCAGATCCCTGTGTACTTTCTGGAGGCAATTGCTGGTGAATGTCTCCACGGAGGAATTGATTATAATTAATTTTGATGATCATCATCTTCTCCACATTTTCTGGAAGTAACCTCGTACGCCGATTGCTGACAAGGTGAGCGGCCGCACTAAACACTCTTTTGGAGTACACACTGGAGGGAGGGCAACTTAGGTAGAATAAAGCCAGTTTGTGCAAGGGCCTCCAAATTGCCTCTTTTTCCTGCCAGTATACATACGGACTGTCTGACGTGCCTACCTGGATGCGGTCACTCATATAATCCTCCACCATTCTTTCAAAGGTGACAGAATCATATGCAGTGACAGTAGACGACATGTCAGTAATCGTTGCCAGGTCCTTCAGTCCGGACCAGATGTCAGCACTCACTCCAGACTGCCCTGCATCACCGCCAGCGGGTGGGCTCGGAATTCTTAGCCTTTTCCTCGCACCCCCAGTTGCGGGAGAATGTGAAGGAGGAGCTGTTGACGGGTCACGTTCCGCTTGACTTGACAATTTTCTCACCAGCAGGTCTTTGAACCTCTGCAGACTTGTGTCTGCAGGAAAGAGAGATACAATGTAGGTTTTAAATCTAGGATCGAGCACGGTGGCCAAAATTTATTGCTCTGATTTCAACAGATTGAATCCTGGTTAAGCGAATTAAGGGCTCCATCCACAAGTCCCACATGCCTAGCGGAATCGCTCTGTTTTAGCTCCTCCATCAATGTCTCCAGCTTCTTCTGCAAAAGCCTGATGAGGGGAATGACCTGACTCAGGCTGGCAGTGTCTGAACTGACTTCACGTGTGGCAAGTTCAAAGGATTGCAGAACCTTGCACAACGTTGAAATCATTCTCCACTGCGCTTGAGTCAGGTGCATTCCCCCTCCTTTGTCTATATCTTGGGTAGATGTATAGGCTTGAATGGCCTTTTGCTGCTCCTCCATCCTCTGAAGCATATAGAGGGTTGAATTCCACCTCGTTACCACCTCTTGCTTCAGAGGATGGCAGGGCAGGTTCAGGAATGTTTGGTGGTGCTCCAGTCTTCGGCACGCGGTGGCTGAATGCAGAAAGTGGCCCGCAATTCTTCGGGCCACCGACAGCATCTCTTGCACGCCCCTGTCATTTTTTAAATAATTCTGCACCACCAAATTCAATGTATGTGCAAAACATGGGACGTGCTGGAATTTGCCCAGATGTAATGCACGCACAATATTGGTGGCGTTGTCCGATGTCACAAATCCCCAGGAGAGTCAAATTGGGGTAAGCCATTCTGCGATGATGTTCCTCAGTTTCCGTAAAAGGTTGTCAGCTGTGTGCCTCTTATGGAAAGCGGTGATACAAAGCGTAGCCTGCCTAGGAACGAGTTGGCATTTGCGAGATGCTGCTACTGGTGCCGCCGCTGCTGTTCTTGCTGCGGGAGGCAATACATCTACCCAGTGGGCTGTCACAGTCATATAGTCCTGAGTCTGCCCTGCTCCACTTAACCACGGACATGTGGACTAGTGGACATTGGGTACAACTGCATTTTTTAGGACACTGGTGACTCTTTTTCTGAGGTCTGTGTACATTTTCGGTATCGCCTGCCTAGAGAAATGGAACCTAGATGGCATTTGGTACCGGGGACACAGTACCTCAATCAAGTCTCTAGTTGCCTCTGAATTAACGATGGATACCGGAACCACGTTTCTCACCACCCAGGCTGACAAGACCTGAGTTATCCGCTTTGCAGCAGGATGACTGCTGTGATATTTCATCTTCCTCGCAAAGGACTGTTGGACAGTCAATTGCCTACTGGAAGTAGTACAAGTGGTCTTCCGACTTCCCCTCTGGGATGACGATCGACTCCCAGCAGCAACAAAAGCAGCGCCAGCAGCAGTAGGCGTTACACTCAAGGATGCATCGGAGGAATCCCAGGCAGGAGAGGACTCGTCAGACTTGCCAGTGACATGGCCTGCAGGACTATTGGCTCTCCTGTCTAAGGAGGAAATTGACACTGAGGGAGTTGGTGGTGTGGTTTGCAGGAGCTTGGTTACAAGAGGAAGGGATTTAGTGGTCAGTGGACTGCTTCCGCTGTCATCCAAAGTTTTTGAACTTGTCACTGACTTATGATTAATGCGCTGCAGGTGACGTATAAGGGAGGATGTTCTGAGGTGGTTAACGTCCTTACCCCTACTTATTACAGCTTGACAAAGGTAACACACGGCTTGACACCTGTTGTCCGCATTTGTGTACAGGATGCATACCTTCATGTCCAAATTTATCCATCTCATCAGTCGTACCTCAGATTTGCGGTACAGGACTGTCATTGCCAATTTCAGACGTTGCTGTTTGGTCTCTCCACGGCCCAGAGAATTTTCACCAAGGTAATGGTGGAAATGATGGTTTTCCTGCGCAAGCAAGGTGTCACAATTATCCCGTACTTGAGCGATCTCATAAAAGCGAGATCAAGAGAGCAGTTGCTGAACAGCGTATCACTTTCACTGAAAGTGTTACAGCAACACGGCTGGATTTTCAATATCCCAAAGTCGCAGTTGGTTCCTACGACTCGTCTGTCTTTCTTGGGCATGATTCTGGACACAGACCAGAAGAGGGTTTATCTCCCGATAGAAAAGGCCCAGGAACTCATGACTCTTGTCAGGAACCTATTGAAACCAAAACTTGTGTCAGTGCATCACTGCACTCGAGTCCTGGGAAAGATGGTGGCATCATACAAAGCCATTCCATTCGGCAGGTTCCATGCGAATACTTTCCAATGGGACCTACTGGACAAGTGGTCTGGGTCACATTTACAGATGCATTGGTTGATCACCCTGTCCCCCAGGGTCAGGGTATCACTCCTGTGGTGGCTGCAGAGTGCTCACCTTCTCGAGTGACGCAGATTCGGCATTCAGGACTGGATCCTGGTGACCACAGATGCAAGCCTCCAAGGTTGGGGAGCAGTCACACAGGGAAGAAATTTCCAAGGTCTTTGGTCAAGTCAAGAGACTTGTCTTCACATCAACATCCTGAAACTAGGGGCCATATACAATGCCCTACGTCAAGCGGAGACCTTACTTTGCGACCAACCGGTTCTGATCCAGTCAGACAACGTCACCGCAGTGGCTCATGTAAACCGCCAAGGCGGCACAAGGAGCAGAGTGGCGATGGCACAAGCTACCTTTGCATTTTTCTCCCAAACGAAGGACACTAGAATGAAAATTTTAAAGCCTCCTGTTAGTGCTTCATCTACACGGTATAGCCCTGAATTTTCCAATGCGTAGCTCTTTGCAAAAGAGAGATATTGGCAAGGAAAAGCTGTCTTGTACCTTTGCATTTTTCTCCCAAACGAAGGACACTAGAAAGAAAATTTTAAAGCCTCCTGTTAGGCCATCATCTACACGGCATAGCCCTGAATTTTCCAATGCGTAGCTCTTTGCAAAAGAGAGATATTGGCAAGGAAAAGCTGTCTTGTACCTTTGCATTTTTCTCCCAAACGAAGGACACTAGAAAGAAAATTTTAAAGCCTCCTGTTAGGCCATCATCTACACGGCATAGCCCTGAATTTTCCAATGTGCAGCTCTTTGCAAAAGAGAGATATTGGCAAGGAAAAGCTGTCTTGTACCTTTGCATTTTTCTCCCAAACGAAGGAAACTAGAATGAAAATTTTAAAGCCTCCTGTTAGTGCTTCATCTACACGGTATAGCCCTGAATTTTCCAATGCGTAGCTCTTTGCAAAAGAGAGATATTGGCAAGTAAAAGCTGTCTTTCAACTCTTCCACAACTGAAAAACAGATAGTGTTCCCAAGCCTTCCATCCTGTAATATCTTCAGTCTCTCGTCAATGAAGAAAACAATCCCTCCAGCAGACTCTTCAACCACGATACAAGATCACAGCCAAAAGGGCGAGAAGCAACTACACTTGCGTTTAACCAAAATGGCTAAAACTTAGCGGAGGAAAGTGCAGTGCACCAAAACATAAGCTGACACAATCATGGAGAATGCGCCAGCATATATGCTCTTCTATCTATATTTTGCAAACCTGCTCTTGTCCCCTCCAGCTGCTCCATGTAGATTTGACGCCTGGCAAGGTGCATAACCCACTGACAAGCAGGCACACTCCTGCATGAGTTTTCACTCTCACTAGCAGGATGATACACATTCATTTGCATGTGCTCCACCTCTGACACACCGCCCACCCAACCACCCAGTCACCAGAGCCACCCACAAGCCAACTGGCTCCGTGATTTAATTTGCACAGTGCAGTCATCCAGGCAGCATGTCCTTCTCAATGGAATAATCTCTGGTTCCATGGAATCTTCCGCATTGGAATGCTGCGGAACAAAAAGGATTTAAACATTCAGCTTGCTAGCATTCAATGTACCTGCGGCTTGGCTCTAGCACATGGGTCTTCATCCTGTGGCCCTCCAGCTGCTGTGAAACTACACATCCCAGCATGCCCTGCCACAGTTTTGCTATTAAGGTATGCTAAAACTGAGGCAGGGCATGCTGGTATATGTAGTTCCACAGCAGCTGGAGGGTCGCAGGTTGAAGACCCATATTCTAGCATGCCTGTTCTATGATGCATGTTCCGTGATGTCACAATCAGCTTGGAATGGGGTGTCTAGCATGCATTTGCTGACAGCCACTTGAGGGAGACACACATCAGGAGATGCAGCATATCGATGCCTTTCCAGCAAATGCACACCACCAGCTGCTGGTCTGGACACAAAAAAATACCCACAATTGAAGGCTCAAAATGCCCAACTACAGGATTAATGTAAGTAGTGAATTTAGGAATGAATTTAGAAGTAGGAAATTAAGTTAGTTCACAAGTACATTCAAATTCCGATCTAAAGTCTAGGTAGGCCTCACGTCCTGGCAGCCCCCAGCATTTAAAAATGCCTTGATTAGAGGTAGGGAATTAAATGTAGATAAGAAGTAGACACAAAATAACACTCCACAGAGCAATTATCAGGTGTCTTTATCAATTGTTGCATTTAAAAAATCAAGCAATTAGGGAACACAATGTTGCGACAATGTAACCCTATTTGCAAAATAGTACTAAATAAGTTTGTCGATGTAAGACATTTGCAAAGGCGCAAACAAAACACGCTGGAAAATGCAACTGAATCTGTTTTTGGAGGTTAGAATAGATGCAGGATCAAGTAGCTCAATGGGTAGGGTGTTTGATTAGAATTCAACAGGTTATAGATTTGAATCCTGGGTATGATAGTTTGAGGTGAGGTTTTGCCAAAACGCGTTCGAACCCAAAACACGGCCGCGGAACCGAACCCAAAACCAAAACACAAAACCCGAAAAATTTCAGGTGCTCATCTCTAGTTAGTATTGAAAAAATACACACAGCTCCTGGTATTTCCTTGTGGTCTCCCATCCAAGTACTAAAACCAGGACCAACACTGCTCAGCTTCCATGATCAGGAGAGATTGGGCAAATCCAGTGTGCTGTGGCTGTAGATGAGCTGGTGGTTTCTGTTACAGCTCTTCTACTTCTAACTTCTGGTACATAAAAGAATACATGTAAAAATTAAATGTACCAAGAAAATGGTGTTGGTAGTTTAAAAACACCTAAAGAATCTGATACTACCAAGCAGTCTCCCATCCATGTATTAACAAAGTCCAATACTGCTTTGCTTCAAAAATCAAATGAGATTGGGCATATCCAGTGTGGTGTGGCTTTAGATAAGCTTTGTGGTTTCTGTTAGAGCTCTTCTACTTCTAACTACTGGTACATTAATGAATATCTATAAGGTTGTAGTTTATCCAATATGCCTTTACTACCTTACCTTTCAACCCCCCCTCCCTCCCCTCTTCTCCTTATAGCTTCCTTAGTTCTCTCCTCCTCGTGTGTGCGTTATTTGTTTTCTCATACGTCCTAGAGGATGCTGGGGTCACATTAAGAACCATGGGGTATAGACGGGATCCGCAGGAGACATGGGCACTTTAAGACTTTCAAAGGGTGTGAACTGTCTCCTCCCTCTATGCCCCTCCTCCAGACTCCAGTTTTAGTATTGTGCGCAGTGATACTGGATGCACTACAGGGGAGCTCTACTGAGTTTCTCTGAAAAGACTTGTTAGTTTTTTTTATTTTCAGGGAGGCTGCTGGCAACAGTCTCCCTGCTTCGTGGGACTTAGGGGAGAGAAGTATGACCAACTTCTAGTGAGTTCAATGGCTCTGCTTCAGGCTGACAGGACACCATTAGCTCCTGAGGGTGCTGATCGCTGGGTACGCCTAGATGCACACTCCCGAAGCCTGCCGTCACCCCCTTACAGAGCCAGAAGACAGGTGAGTAGCAGAAGAACAGAGACTTCTTCTTCAGTGACGGCATTCTGAGGTACCGAGCAGCGAGCGGAACGCTGCGCGCCATGCTCACACACAAACACAGGCACTGCAGGGTGCAGGGCACAGGGGGGGGGGGCACCCTGGGCAGCATAAATTCCTCACAAAAGGCTGGAAAAAGTGGACATTAGTGCCTGGGCACTGTCCTTACCCCACTAGCGTAATTAATTATTTCTGAGCGGGACAGATACGCGCCATTACAGCGGCGGGGCTTCTTCCTCACCTCACCAGAACATCTTTAGAGCATTACAAGTCTATCACTATAGAGTTTATTATTTCCCAGACTGTGTACTTTTGGCGCTGGATTGTGAGCTGAAAAATCCTCTGTGTCCCTCTGACAGATTTACTGACGGTCTGTCCCCCATAAGCCGGTGTGTCTGTGGGTACTTGGTATATGTGTGTCAACATGTCGGTGGCTGAATGTTTTTCCCAAGAGGAAACTATATTAGGAATGCAGACATATGATGGTGGCCCTGTTGGCACCACCAATAACTGACTTGGTAAATGTTTCAGTAATATCAGAGTAAGGTTGGATAAATCTGTGTCCCAGACACAGACGTAGAGAATAGATGTGATATTCATGGCTATGTTTCTTTTCCCTCAGGCCCCGCTGGGTCGCAAAAATGTTATTTTGCCCAGTTACTACACACTGATACTGACACGGATACTGATACTTATGTCGACCATAATGTTTCCTGATTAGATCCAATATTGGCAAGGAGCATTCAGTACATGATTGTGGATATTAAGGACATATTAAAATCACTGAAGACCCTGCTGTTCCTGACAAAGGGGTCTATATGTATGTATATATAGATATATAATGAAAGCTGATGTAACGTTCCTCCATCTCTGTTTGAGAAAGTCTGGGCCAGCTCGACAAGATGGTTTCAAATCCCCAAAAGGATTCTGGTTGTTTATTCATTTCCCGCCGCGGACAGAATAAAGTGGGAGTCACCCCCTGTTCTGCACGGGGCCCTGTCACAAATCCAGCGGATCGTATGCAGGAAGCTACATTATTTCTAGTTATGTAACCACGGGTACATTACTTAGACCTGCCATTACATGTGCATGGGTGAGTAGTAGTATTCAAGAATTGGTCGAATACCTTGTCATCCGATATAGATACCCTGGAGAGATGGGATACTCCTTACGTTGTATCATATCAAGGACACTGCAGCATACTTACGTGAGACTGCAAGGGATATAGGACTCTTGAGTTCACGGGCCAATTTCATGGCAGTGTCGGATAGGAGGGCATTGTGGATTCACCAAGAGAATTCTGATGCTGACTCCAAGAAGAAAGGGAGTCTCTTCCCTATGAAGGTGAAGCCTTGTTTGGTGACTGCCTAGTTAATTTGATCTCGGCAGCTCCCGCAGGTAAGTCAACCTTCTTGCCCTATGTTCCCTCCCAACGGATGAAGACGCATCATTATCTGATGCAGTCATTTCGGCCCAATAGATATGCAAGAAGTTAAGATTCCCCTTTCTTTGCAGGTAGAGGAAGGAGAAGAGAGAAGAGGTCTGCATCCTCTTCAAGATCGCAGGAGCAGAGATCATCCTCTGCTTCTGCCAAATCCACTGCATGACGCTGGGGCTCTCTTGCAGGAGCCCGCACCAGTGGGGGCACGTCTAAAACTCTTCAGTCAGTTCTGGATTCATTTGGACATGGACTTGTGTGTTTTACAAATAGTGTCCCAAGGGTACAAACTGGGGTTTCAAGATGTTCCCCCTCACCGATTGTTCAAACATTAAGTTACTGTGCTATTCCTGGGTTATATAGCGCTGGGGTATGTGCTGGCATACTCTCTCTCTGTCTCTCCAAAGGGCCTTGTGGGGGAAATGTCTTCAGTAAAAGTATTCCCTGTGTGTGTGGTGTGTCGGTACGCGTGTGTCGACATGTCTGAGGAAGAAGGCTATATTAGAGAGGAGCGGGAGCAAATGAACGTGGTGTCTCCGCCGACACCTGATTGGATGGATATGTGGAATGTTTAAAATGCTAGTGTAAACTCATTGCACAAAAGATTAGACAAGGCAGAAGCTTTGGGACAGTCAGGGTCTCAACCAATGCCTAATCCTATGTCGCAGGGACTGTCAGGGTCTCATAAGCGCCCACTATCCAGATTGTTGACACAGATACCGACACGGATTCTGACTCCAGTGTCGATTACGATGATGCAAAGTTACAGCCAAAATTGGCAAAATACATTTGATATATGATTATGGCAATAAAAGATGTTTTGCACATCACAGAGGAGCCCCCTATCCCTGACAAGAGGGTACATATGTACAAGGGAAAGAAGCCTGAGGTAACCTTTCCCCCCTCACACGAGCTGAACGAGTTATGTGAAAAAGCTTGGGAATCTCCTGCAGATTTCCAAAAGGATTCCCCTTTCCCATCAACGGATAGGTTACGATGGGAATCCTCCCCTTGGGTGGACAAAGCATTAACACGCTTATCCAAGAAGGTAGCCCTCCCGTCCCAGGATACGGCTACCCTCAAAGAGTCTGCTGACCGCAAACAGGAGATTACCCTGAAGTCCATTTATACACATTCAGGTACCTTACTCAGACCGGCAATTGCGTCGGCCTGGGTGTGTAGTGCTGTAGCGGCATGGACGGATACCCTAGATAAGGCTACTATTTTATTGCCCCTGGGGCATATAAGAGATGCTGTCCTATATATGTGTGTATGCAAACTACAGGTGGTGCTGCAGGGCTCACACCCTTTTACTTGTCTTGTAGAGCAACTCTGGAGCTGTTACTGGGTCCAGCTGCTGCAAGAAATCAGCTTGAATGCTTCAGGGGCTTGGGCATGGCCAACATGAGCCCCACACTGATGGGGGTGTATAAAGCGATCTAGGGGTCATCCAAGCGCAACCCCACAAAGGCCGCCATGCCCTGCGTGACCATTTTCTCTTTTCATATGCAGACGAGGGTTGCAGCCAACTATGCCCATTGCTTGGATGACATCACCGTATGCAAATCCGTCTGCTGCAGACCTTTCCCCAGGAATGCTTGCACTAGTTGTTGCATATGGTTTGATGTTTGAGGGTGCTTCAGTATTAGGCAGCCTTCCGCCCTCTCATGTTCATCTGAAAATATGTGGTCTCCCTGCAGTTCCCTTGTGCTTCCTCAGTTGAATCTCCTTAACTTGACGGGTGTGTGCCCGAGCAGCCGCCCTCCACAGCCCTATCCCAGCACATGCTTTTCTTGCGTATGAGATCTCTTGATCATGAAGATAGTTCTCACAGGGTGAGGTTCATCCATTACATTTTAAAGTAGGAAGGTACAAATTACATATTCAAATTACATATATGTGCTGGATTCAAATGTTTTCCCCCCTTCCTTTCTCAATTGTGCCCATCAGCAGCTATTCTAATGTTGCTGCCAATGGGTGTGACACATTCATTTCTTCTGTGGGGTACACTGGACTCCACAAGGATTCACATTGGGGTGTAGAGTAGGATCTTGATCTGAGGCACCAACAGGCTCAAAGCTTTTGACTGTTCCCAAGATGCTCAGCGCCCCCTCCTCTATAACCTCGCTTCCATGAACAGGGAGCTCAGTTTGTAGTTGGTGCCTTCAGTAGCAGGCCACTTAAGAGGGGGCTGCCTCAGGCAGCCTATTCTTAGCTATTAATTTTGACAAGAAAAGAAGAACTTTTTTTTATAAGAATCTACAAGGGCTGCAGCAGGCTAGGTCTAATAGACATCTTTACTGCAGCTCCATCACTCCCAGCGGCGCAGTATACTCCCGCGCCCTGGTTGCTGGGTCACTGCAGCGGAGGCTCCGGTTTCTTCCTAAGGTCAGTCACACACACACCGCCCTCCGGGATCACGAGGCCGCTGATGAAAGGGAGGTAAGGGACTTCTGTGCCCACACTATACCGTGATCCAGCGTGGCTGTAGGGGGCGGGCCATGTGCGCACTGGCGTGGACACTGATTACTGGGCAGCCGCTCCACTAGCCACCAGGGACAGTTAAGGAGCACAGCTCTGGGGGGTTTTCTCTTATATTAACCCCATTTTGTACTACCCGCAGTGCATTGTGATAGGTAATAGAGCCTGATTCAGGTTGGATTGCAATCGCAATAAGCAGTCCAACTGCAAAAATTGCTAAGAGCATACGCATGCGCCTGCATTTTCTGCGGCACCCCGTAGTTAATGCGATCGCCTCTGACTGTCAATCGGTGCTGGGGGGGGGGTCAGCAACACTCCATTTCCAAGTCGGAGATGGAACGGTGCGTGGGCAGGGCTTCAAAATGGGGTCGGCAACGGAGAAACAGGAGGCGTGGTCAGAGCGGTTGCATGACATCACATGCAGCAGCTGCGATCACAAAAATGGTGGCGGCTTCCTGCGCACACATACAGTCTACACCAACAGGAGGCTAACCCATTTTTTATGATCACGCTGAACTGCACTGCGACTGCAATTTCAGCGTGGTCAAGAAGGGAGGCGGCATGCTGGGTGGCCCCAGCATGCGAACCAAAGGATTGCAAATTCTGTTACTTAGCAGAATTTGCAATCCTTACTGAATTAGGCCCATTGATTACAAAATGTATTTGTAAATATTTGAAGTTTTTCTTCAGGGACTAACACAAAAGATGCTTGGGGCTACTAACACATGGGTAAGCCACGTAAAGCTTCCCATGGGTCAGTGGCATCACAACGGGGTTGCGGCCCACACCCGAGTGTCACCCGCCAAGGGGGGTGATACCAAAGTGCCGGCTCCTCTTCAGTGGCAGAATATGGGTGTTTCACTGTGACATTACGTGCAACACCCAGTTTCTGTCACTGTGCAGGAGCCAGCACCACTCACACACTAGTCCCCGGGTGCAGCACTCAACCCCCGGGATACCCGGAGCAACAAAATGGAGATTCAGGCCAACAGGCCACACCCCTACCTATGAGACCATGCCTCCATTTTACCATTGCGCTGCTTATCTGCGCGCACTGCATTACAATCTCCCTCGCTGCCTCTCTGGGTGTCACCAATGATAGTGACACCTTTGCCATGCTTGTAGCAGCTGGTCCTAAGATCTACGCCTCCAGCCCTGAGTGTTTGCCCTTGTGACTTGTTGATCATCATAGCGAAGCAGATTCTTACAAAAAACTGCAGGGGCTTAGATTGAAAAGAAAAACATTGACGAACCCATCATTTCAGCAACAGGGTCTGCCACACGGCTGACTGAAATGACTGGTTGGTTTGGACCCCCACCAAAAAAGAAGCAATCAATCTCTCCTTGCACAAACTGGCTCTACAGAGGCAAGATGTTCACCTCATCATCCTCCGATTCCTCACCCCTTTCACTGTGTACATCGCCCTCCTCACAGATTATTAATTCGTCCCCACTGGAATCCACCATCTCAGATCCCTGTGTACTTTCTGGAGGCAATTGCTGGTGAATGTCTCCACGGAGGAATTGATTATAATTAATTTTGATGATCATCATCTTCTCCACATTTTCTGGAAGTAACCTCGTACGCCGATTGCTGACAAGGTGAGCGGCCGCACTAAACACTCTTTTGGAGTACACACTGGAGGGAGGGCAACTTAGGTAGAATAAAGCCAGTTTGTGCAAGGGCCTCCAAATTGCCTCTTTTTCCTGCCAGTATACATACGGACTGTCTGACGTGCCTACCTGGATGCGGTCACTCATATAATCCTCCACCATTCTTTCAAAGGTGACAGAATCATATGCAGTGACAGTAGACGACATGTCAGTAATCGTTGCCAGGTCCTTCAGTCCGGACCAGATGTCAGCACTCACTCCAGACTGCCCTGCATCACCGCCAGCGGGTGGGCTCGGAATTCTTAGCCTTTTCCTCGCACCCCCAGTTGCGGGAGAATGTGAAGGAGGAGCTGTTGACGGGTCACGTTCCGCTTGACTTGACAATTTTCTCACCAGCAGGTCTTTGAACCTCTGCAGACTTGTGTCTGCAGGAAAGAGAGATACAATGTAGGTTTTAAATCTAGGATCGAGCACGGTGGCCAAAATTTATTGCTCTGATTTCAACAGATTGAATCCTGGTTAAGCGAATTAAGGGCTCCATCCACAAGTCCCACATGCCTAGCGGAATCGCTCTGTTTTAGCTCCTCCATCAATGTCTCCAGCTTCTTCTGCAAAAGCCTGATGAGGGGAATGACCTGACTCAGGCTGGCAGTGTCTGAACTGACTTCACGTGTGGCAAGTTCAAAGGATTGCAGAACCTTGCACAACGTTGAAATCATTCTCCACTGCGCTTGAGTCAGGTGCATTCCCCCTCCTTTGTCTATATCTTGGGTAGATGTATAGGCTTGAATGGCCTTTTGCTGCTCCTCCATCCTCTGAAGCATATAGAGGGTTGAATTCCACCTCGTTACCACCTCTTGCTTCAGAGGATGGCAGGGCAGGTTCAGGAATGTTTGGTGGTGCTCCAGTCTTCGGCACGCGGTGGCTGAATGCAGAAAGTGGCCCGCAATTCTTCGGGCCACCGACAGCATCTCTTGCACGCCCCTGTCATTTTTTAAATAATTCTGCACCACCAAATTCAATGTATGTGCAAAACATGGGACGTGCTGGAATTTGCCCAGATGTAATGCACGCACAATATTGGTGGCGTTGTCCGATGTCACAAATCCCCAGGAGAGTCAAATTGGGGTAAGCCATTCTGCGATGATGTTCCTCAGTTTCCGTAAAAGGTTGTCAGCTGTGTGCCTCTTATGGAAAGCGGTGATACAAAGCGTAGCCTGCCTAGGAACGAGTTGGCATTTGCGAGATGCTGCTACTGGTGCCGCCGCTGCTGTTCTTGCTGCGGGAGGCAATACATCTACCCAGTGGGCTGTCACAGTCATATAGTCCTGAGTCTGCCCTTCTCCACTTAACCACGGACATGTGGACTAGTGGACATTGGGTACAACTGCATTTTTTAGGACACTGGTGACTCTTTTTCTGAGGTCTGTGTACATTTTCGGTATCGCCTGCCTAGAGAAATGGAACCTAGATGGCATTTGGTACCGGGGACACAGTACCTCAATCAAGTCTCTAGTTGCCTCTGAATTAACGATGGATACCGGAACCACGTTTCTCACCACCCAGGCTGACAAGACCTGAGTTATCCGCTTTGCAGCAGGATGACTGCTGTGATATTTCATCTTCCTCGCAAAGGACTGTTGGACAGTCAATTGCCTACTGGAAGTAGTACAAGTGGTCTTCCGACTTCCCCTCTGGGATGACGATCGACTCCCAGCAGCAACAAAAGCAGCGCCAGCAGCAGTAGGCGTTACACTCAAGGATGCATCGGAGGAATCCCAGGCAGGAGAGGACTCGTCAGACTTGCCAGTGACATGGCCTGCAGGACTATTGGCTCTCCTGTCTAAGGAGGAAATTGACACTGAGGGAGTTGGTGGTGTGGTTTGCAGGAGCTTGGTTACAAGAGGAAGGGATTTAGTGGTCAGTGGACTGCTTCCGCTGTCATCCAAAGTTTTTGAACTTGTCACTGACTTATGATTAATGCGCTGCAGGTGACGTATAAGGGAGGATGTTCTGAGGTGGTTAACGTCCTTACCCCTACTTATTACAGCTTGACAAAGGTAACACACGGCTTGACACCTGTTGTCCGCATTTGTGTACAGGATGCATACCTTCATGTCCAAATTTATCCATCTCATCAGTCGTACCTCAGATTTGCGGTACAGGACTGTCATTGCCAATTTCAGACGTTGCTGTTTGGTCTCTCCACGGCCCAGAGAATTTTCACCAAGGTAATGGTGGAAATGATGGTTTTCCTGCGCAAGCAAGGTGTCACAATTATCCCGTACTTGAGCGATCTCATAAAAGCGAGATCAAGAGAGCAGTTGCTGAACAGCGTATCACTTTCACTGAAAGTGTTACAGCAACACGGCTGGATTTTCAATATCCCAAAGTCGCAGTTGGTTCCTACGACTCGTCTGTCTTTCTTGGGCATGATTCTGGACACAGACCAGAAGAGGGTTTATCTCCCGATAGAAAAGGCCCAGGAACTCATGACTCTTGTCAGGAACCTATTGAAACCAAAACTTGTGTCAGTGCATCACTGCACTCGAGTCCTGGGAAAGATGGTGGCATCATACAAAGCCATTCCATTCGGCAGGTTCCATGCGAATACTTTCCAATGGGACCTACTGGACAAGTGGTCTGGGTCACATTTACAGATGCATTGGTTGATCACCCTGTCCCCCAGGGTCAGGGTATCACTCCTGTGGTGGCTGCAGAGTGCTCACCTTCTCGAGTGACGCAGATTCGGCATTCAGGACTGGATCCTGGTGACCACAGATGCAAGCCTCCAAGGTTGGGGAGCAGTCACACAGGGAAGAAATTTCCAAGGTCTTTGGTCAAGTCAAGAGACTTGTCTTCACATCAACATCCTGAAACTAGGGGCCATATACAATGCCCTACGTCAAGCGGAGACCTTACTTTGCGACCAACCGGTTCTGATCCAGTCAGACAACGTCACCGCAGTGGCTCATGTAAACCGCCAAGGCGGCACAAGGAGCAGAGTGGCGATGGCACAAGCTACCTTTGCATTTTTCTCCCAAACGAAGGACACTAGAATGAAAATTTTAAAGCCTCCTGTTAGTGCTTCATCTACACGGTATAGCCCTGAATTTTCCAATGCGTAGCTCTTTGCAAAAGAGAGATATTGGCAAGGAAAAGCTGTCTTGTACCTTTGCATTTTTCTCCCAAACGAAGGACACTAGAAAGAAAATTTTAAAGCCTCCTGTTAGGCCATCATCTACACGGCATAGCCCTGAATTTTCCAATGCGTAGCTCTTTGCAAAAGAGAGATATTGGCAAGGAAAAGCTGTCTTGTACCTTTGCATTTTTCTCCCAAACGAAGGACACTAGAAAGAAAATTTTAAAGCCTCCTGTTAGGCCATCATCTACACGGCATAGCCCTGAATTTTCCAATGTGCAGCTCTTTGCAAAAGAGAGATATTGGCAAGGAAAAGCTGTCTTGTACCTTTGCATTTTTCTCCCAAACGAAGGAAACTAGAATGAAAATTTTAAAGCCTCCTGTTAGTGCTTCATCTACACGGTATAGCCCTGAATTTTCCAATGCGTAGCTCTTTGCAAAAGAGAGATATTGGCAAGTAAAAGCTGTCTTTCAACTCTTCCACAACTGAAAAACAGATAGTGTTCCCAAGCCTTCCATCCTGTAATATCTTCAGTCTCTCGTCAATGAAGAAAACAATCCCTCCAGCAGACTCTTCAACCACGATACAAGATCACAGCCAAAAGGGCGAGAAGCAACTACACTTGCGTTTAACCAAAATGGCTAAAACTTAGCGGAGGAAAGTGCAGTGCACCAAAACATAAGCTGACACAATCATGGAGAATGCGCCAGCATATATGCTCTTCTATCTATATTTTGCAAACCTGCTCTTGTCCCCTCCAGCTGCTCCATGTAGATTTGACGCCTGGCAAGGTGCATAACCCACTGACAAGCAGGCACACTCCTGCATGAGTTTTCACTCTCACTAGCAGGATGATACACATTCATTTGCATGTGCTCCACCTCTGACACACCGCCCACCCAACCACCCAGTCACCAGAGCCACCCACAAGCCAACTGGCTCCGTGATTTAATTTGCACAGTGCAGTCATCCAGGCAGCATGTCCTTCTCAATGGAATAATCTCTGGTTCCATGGAATCTTCCGCATTGGAATGCTGCGGAACAAAAAGGATTTAAACATTCAGCTTGCTAGCATTCAATGTACCTGCGGCTTGGCTCTAGCACATGGGTCTTCATCCTGTGGCCCTCCAGCTGCTGTGAAACTACACATCCCAGCATGCCCTGCCACAGTTTTGCTATTAAGGTATGCTAAAACTGAGGCAGGGCATGCTGGTATATGTAGTTCCACAGCAGCTGGAGGGTCGCAGGTTGAAGACCCATATTCTAGCATGCCTGTTCTATGATGCATGTTCCGTGATGTCACAATCAGCTTGGAATGGGGTGTCTAGCATGCATTTGCTGACAGCCACTTGAGGGAGACACACATCAGGAGATGCAGCATATCGATGCCTTTCCAGCAAATGCACACCACCAGCTGCTGGTCTGGACACAAAAAAATACCCACAATTGAAGGCTCAAAATGCCCAACTACAGGATTAATGTAAGTAGTGAATTTAGGAATGAATTTAGAAGTAGGAAATTAAGTTAGTTCACAAGTACATTCAAATTCCGATCTAAAGTCTAGGTAGGCCTCACGTCCTGGCAGCCCCCAGCATTTAAAAATGCCTTGATTAGAGGTAGGGAATTAAATGTAGATAAGAAGTAGACACAAAATAACACTCCACAGAGCAATTATCAGGTGTCTTTATCAATTGTTGCATTTAAAAAATCAAGCAATTAGGGAACACAATGTTGCGACAATGTAACCCTATTTGCAAAATAGTACTAAATAAGTTTGTCGATGTAAGACATTTGCAAAGGCGCAAACAAAACACGCTGGAAAATGCAACTGAATCTGTTTTTGGAGGTTAGAATAGATGCAGGATCAAGTAGCTCAATGGGTAGGGTGTTTGATTAGAATTCAACAGGTTATAGATTTGAATCCTGGGTATGATAGTTTGAGGTGAGGTTTTGCCAAAACGCGTTCGAACCCAAAACACGGCCGCGGAACCGAACCCAAAACCAAAACACAAAACCCGAAAAATTTCAGGCGCTCATCTCTAGTTAGTATTGAAAAAATACACACAGCTCCTGGTATTTCCTTGTGGTCTCCCATCCAAGTACTAAAACCAGGACCAACACTGCTCAGCTTCCATGATCAGGAGAGATTGGGCAAATCCAGTGTGCTGTGGCTGTAGATGAGCTGGTGGTTTCTGTTACAGCTCTTCTACTTCTAACTTCTGGTACATAAAAGAATACATGTAAAAATTAAATGTACCAAGAAAATGGTGTTGGTAGTTTAAAAACACCTAAAGAATCTGATACTACCAAGCAGTCTCCCATCCATGTATTAACAAAGTCCAATACTGCTTTGCTTCAAAAATCAAATGAGATTGGGCATATCCAGTGTGGTGTGGCTTTAGATAAGCTTTGTGGTTTCTGTTAGAGCTCTTCTACTTCTAACTACTGGTACATTAATGAATATCTATAAGGTTGTAGTTTATCCAATATGCCTTTACTACCTTACCTTTCAACCCCCCCTCCCTCCCCTCTTCTCCTTATAGCTTCCTTAGTTCTCTCCTCCTCGTGTGTGCGTTATTTGTTTTCTCATACGTCCTAGAGGATGCTGGGGTCACATTAAGAACCATGGGGTATAGACGGGATCCGCAGGAGACATGGGCACTTTAAGACTTTCAAAGGGTGTGAACTGTCTCCTCCCTCTATGCCCCTCCTCCAGACTCCAGTTTTAGTATTGTGCGCAGTGATACTGGATGCACTACAGGGGAGCTCTACTGAGTTTCTCTGAAAAGACTTGTTAGTTTTTTTTATTTTCAGGGAGGCTGCTGGCAACAGTCTCCCTGCTTCGTGGGACTTAGGGGAGAGAAGTATGACCAACTTCTAGTGAGTTCAATGGCTCTGCTTCAGGCTGACAGGACTCCATTAGCTCCTGAGGGTGCTGATCGCTGGGTACACCTAGATGCACACTCCCGAAGCCTGCCGTCACCCCCTTACAGAGCCAGAAGACAGGTGAGTAGCAGAAGAACAGAGACTTCTTCTTCAGTGACGGCATTCTGAGGTACCGAGCAGCGAGCGGAACGCTGCGCGCCATGCTCACACACAAACACAGGCACTGCAGGGTGCAGGGCACAGGGGGGGGGGGGCACCCTGGGCAGCATAAATTCCTCACAAAAGGCTGGAAAAAGTGGACATTAGTGCCTGGGCACTGTCCTTACCCCACTAGCGTAATTAATTATTTCTGAGCGGGACAGATACGCGCCATTACAGCGGCGGGGCTTCTTCCTCACCTCACCAGAACATCTTTAGAGCATTACAAGTCTATCACTATAGAGTTTATTATTTCCCAGACTGTGTACTTTTGGCGCTGGATTGTGAGCTGAAAAATCCTCTGTGTCCCTCTGACAGATTTACTGACGGTCTGTCCCCCATAAGCCGGTGTGTCTGTGGGTACTTGGTATATGTGTGTCAACATGTCGGTGGCTGAATGTTTTTCCCAAGAGGAAACTATATTAGGAATGCAGACATATGATGGTGGCCCTGTTGGCACCACCAATAACTGACTTGGTAAATGTTTCAGTAATATCAGAGTAAGGTTGGATAAATCTGTGTCCCAGACACAGACGTAGAGAATAGATGTGATATTCATGGCTATGTTTCTTTTCCCTCAGGCCCCGCTGGGTCGCAAAAATGTTATTTTGCCCAGTTACTACACACTGATACTGACACGGATACTGATACTTATGTCGACCATAATGTTTCCTGATTAGATCCAATATTGGCAAGGAGCATTCAGTACATGATTGTGGATATTAAGGACATATTAAAATCACTGAAGACCCTGCTGTTCCTGACAAAGGGGTCTATATGTATGTATATATAGATATATAATGAAAGCTGATGTAACGTTCCTCCATCTCTGTTTGAGAAAGTCTGGGCCAGCTCGACAAGATGGTTTCAAATCCCCAAAAGGATTCTGGTTGTTTATTCATTTCCCGCCGCGGACAGAATAAAGTGGGAGTCACCCCCTGTTCTGCACGGGGCCCTGTCACAAATCCAGCGGATCGTATGCAGGAAGCTACATTATTTCTAGTTATGTAACCACGGGTACATTACTTAGACCTGCCATTACATGTGCATGGGTGAGTAGTAGTATTCAAGAATTGGTCGAATACCTTGTCATCCGATATAGATACCCTGGAGAGATGGGATACTCCTTACGTTGTATCATATCAAGGACACTGCAGCATACTTACGTGAGACTGCAAGGGATATAGGACTCTTGAGTTCACGGGCCAATTTCATGGCAGTGTCGGATAGGAGGGCATTGTGGATTCACCAAGAGAATTCTGATGCTGACTCCAAGAAGAAAGGGAGTCTCTTCCCTATGAAGGTGAAGCCTTGTTTGGTGACTGCCTAGTTAATTTGATCTCGGCAGCTCCCGCAGGTAAGTCAACCTTCTTGCCCTATGTTCCCTCCCAACGGATGAAGACGCATCATTATCTGATGCAGTCATTTCGGCCCAATAGATATGCAAGAAGTTAAGATTCCCCTTTCTTTGCAGGTAGAGGAAGGAGAAGAGAGAAGAGGTCTGCATCCTCTTCAAGATCGCAGGAGCAGAGATCATCCTCTGCTTCTGCCAAATCCACTGCATGACGCTGGGGCTCTCTTGCAGGAGCCCGCACCAGTGGGGGCACGTCTAAAACTCTTCAGTCAGTTCTGGATTCATTTGGACATGGACTTGTGTGTTTTACAAATAGTGTCCCAAGGGTACAAACTGGGGTTTCAAGATGTTCCCCCTCACCGATTGTTCAAACATTAAGTTACTGTGCTATTCCTGGGTTATATAGCGCTGGGGTATGTGCTGGCATACTCTCTCTCTGTCTCTCCAAAGGGCCTTGTGGGGGAAATGTCTTCAGTAAAAGTATTCCCTGTGTGTGTGGTGTGTCGGTACGCGTGTGTCGACATGTCTGAGGAAGAAGGCTATATTAGAGAGGAGCGGGAGCAAATGAACGTGGTGTCTCCGCCGACACCTGATTGGATGGATATGTGGAATGTTTAAAATGCTAGTGTAAACTCATTGCACAAAAGATTAGACAAGGCAGAAGCTTTGGGACAGTCAGGGTCTCAACCAATGCCTAATCCTATGTCGCAGGGACTGTCAGGGTCTCATAAGCGCCCACTATCCAGATTGTTGACACAGATACCGACACGGATTCTGACTCCAGTGTCGATTACGATGATGCAAAGTTACAGCCAAAATTGGCAAAATACATTTGATATATGATTATGGCAATAAAAGATGTTTTGCACATCACAGAGGAGCCCCCTATCCCTGACAAGAGGGTACATATGTACAAGGGAAAGAAGCCTGAGGTAACCTTTCCCCCCTCACACGAGCTGAACGAGTTATGTGAAAAAGCTTGGGAATCTCCTGCAGATTTCCAAAAGGATTCCCCTTTCCCATCAACGGATAGGTTACGATGGGAATCCTCCCCTTGGGTGGACAAAGCATTAACACGCTTATCCAAGAAGGTAGCCCTCCCGTCCCAGGATACGGCTACCCTCAAAGAGTCTGCTGACCGCAAACAGGAGATTACCCTGAAGTCCATTTATACACATTCAGGTACCTTACTCAGACCGGCAATTGCGTCGGCCTGGGTGTGTAGTGCTGTAGCGGCATGGACGGATACCCTAGATAAGGCTACTATTTTATTGCCCCTGGGGCATATAAGAGATGCTGTCCTATATATGTGTGTATGCAAACTACAGGTGGTGCTGCAGGGCTCACACCCTTTTACTTGTCTTGTAGAGCAACTCTGGAGCTGTTACTGGGTCCAGCTGCTGCAAGAAATCAGCTTGAATGCTTCAGGGGCTTGGGCATGGCCAACATGAGCCCCACACTGATGGGGGTGTATAAAGCGATCTAGGGGTCATCCAAGCGCAACCCCACAAAGGCCGCCATGCCCTGCGTGACCATTTTCTCTTTTCATATGCAGACGAGGGTTGCAGCCAACTATGCCCATTGCTTGGATGACATCACCGTATGCAAATCCGTCTGCTGCAGACCTTTCCCCAGGAATGCTTGTACTAGTTGTTGCATATGGTTTGATGTTTGAGGGTGCTTCAGTATTAGGCAGCCTTCCGCCCTCTCATGTTCATCTGAAAATATGTGGTCTCCCTGCAGTTCCCTTGTGCTTCCTCAGTTGAATCTCCTTAACTTGACGGGTGTGTGCCCGAGCAGCCGCCCTCCACAGCCCTATCCCAGCACATGCTTTTCTTGCGTATGAGATCTCTTGATCATGAAGATAGTTCTCACAGGGTGAGGTTCATCCATTACATTTTAAAGTAGGAAGGTACAAATTACATATTCAAATTACATATATGTGCTGGATTCAAATGTTTTCCCCCCTTCCTTTCTCAATTGTGCCCATCAGCAGCTATTCTAATGTTGCTGCCAATGGGTGTGACACATTCATTTCTTCTGTGGGGTACACTGGACTCCACAAGGATTCACATTGGGGTGTAGAGTAGGATCTTGATCTGAGGCACCAACAGGCTCAAAGCTTTTGACTGTTCCCAAGATGCTCAGCGCCCCCTCCTCTATAACCTCGCTTCCATGAACAGGGAGCTCAGTTTGTAGTTGGTGCCTTCAGTAGCAGGCCACTTAAGAGGGGGCTGCCTCAGGCAGCCTATTCTTAGCTATTAATTTTGACAAGAAAAGAAGAACTTTTTTTTATAAGAATCTACAAGGGCTGCAGCAGGCTAGGTCTAATAGACATCTTTACTGCAGCTCCATCACTCCCAGCGGCGCAGTATACTCCCGCGCCCTGGTTGCTGGGTCACTGCAGCGGAGGCTCCGGTTTCTTCCTAAGGTCAGTCACACACACACCGCCCTCCGGGATCACGAGGCCGCTGATGAAAGGGAGGTAAGGGACTTCTGTGCCCACACTATACCGTGATCCAGCGTGGCTGTAGGGGGCGGGCCATGTGCGCACTGGCGTGGACACTGATTACTGGGCAGCCGCTCCACTAGCCACCAGGGACAGTTAAGGAGCACAGCTCTGGGGGGTTTTCTCTTATATTAACCCCATTTTGTACTACCCGCAGTGCATTGTGATAGGTAATAGAGCCTGATTCAGGTTGGATTGCAATCGCAATAAGCAGTCCAACTGCAAAAATTGCTAAGAGCATACGCATGCGCCTGCATTTTCTGCGGCACCCCGTAGTTAATGCGATCGCCTCTGACTGTCAATCGGTGCTGGGGGGGGGGTCAGCAACACTCCATTTCCAAGTCGGAGATGGAGCGGTGCGTGGGCAGGGCTTCAAAATGGGGTCGGCAACGGAGAAACAGGAGGCGTGGTCAGAGCGGTTGCATGACATCACATGCAGCAGCTGCGATCACAAAAATGGTGGCGGCTTCCTGCGCACACATACAGTCTACACCAACAGGAGGCTAACCCATTTTTTATGATCACGCTGAACTGCACTGCGACTGCAATTTCAGCGTGGTCAAGAAGGGAGGCGGCATGCTGGGTGGCCCCAGCATGCGAACCAAAGGATTGCAAATTCTGTTACTTAGCAGAATTTGCAATCCTTACTGAATTAGGCCCATTGATTACAAAATGTATTTGTAAATATTTGAAGTTTTTCTTCAGGGACTAACACAAAAGATGCTTGGGGCTACTAACACATGGGTAAGCCACGTAAAGCTTCCCATGGGTCAGTGGCATCACAACGGGGTTGCGGCCCACACCCGAGTGTCACCCGCCAAGGGGGGTGATACCAAAGTGCCGGCTCCTCTTCAGTGGCAGAATATGGGTGTTTCACTGTGACATTACGTGCAACACCCAGTTTCTGTCACTGTGCAGGAGCCAGCACCACTCACACACTAGTCCCCGGGTGCAGCACTCAACCCCCGGGATACCCGGAGCAACAAAATGGAGATTCAGGCCAACAGGCCACACCCCTACCTATGAGACCATGCCTCCATTTTACCATTGCGCTGCTTATCTGCGCGCACTGCATTACAATCTCCCTCGCTGCCTCTCTGGGTGTCACCAATGATAGTGACACCTTTGCCATGCTTGTAGCAGCTGGTCCTAAGATCTACGCCTCCAGCCCTGAGTGTTTGCCCTTGTGACTTGTTGATCATCATAGCGAAGCAGATTCTTACAAAAAACTGCAGGGGCTTAGATTGAAAAGAAAAACATTGACGAACCCATCATTTCAGCAACAGGGTCTGCCACACGGCTGACTGAAATGACTGGTTGGTTTGGACCCCCACCAAAAAAGAAGCAATCAATCTCTCCTTGCACAAACTGGCTCTACAGAGGCAAGATGTTCACCTCATCATCCTCCGATTCCTCACCCCTTTCACTGTGTACATCGCCCTCCTCACAGATTATTAATTCGTCCCCACTGGAATCCACCATCTCAGATCCCTGTGTACTTTCTGGAGGCAATTGCTGGTGAATGTCTCCACGGAGGAATTGATTATAATTAATTTTGATGATCATCATCTTCTCCACATTTTCTGGAAGTAACCTCGTACGCCGATTGCTGACAAGGTGAGCGGCCGCACTAAACACTCTTTTGGAGTACACACTGGAGGGAGGGCAACTTAGGTAGAATAAAGCCAGTTTGTGCAAGGGCCTCCAAATTGCCTCTTTTTCCTGCCAGTATACATACGGACTGTCTGACGTGCCTACCTGGATGCGGTCACTCATATAATCCTCCACCATTCTTTCAAAGGTGACAGAATCATATGCAGTGACAGTAGACGACATGTCAGTAATCGTTGCCAGGTCCTTCAGTCCGGACCAGATGTCAGCACTCACTCCAGACTGCCCTGCATCACCGCCAGCGGGTGGGCTCGGAATTCTTAGCCTTTTCCTCGCACCCCCAGTTGCGGGAGAATGTGAAGGAGGAGCTGTTGACGGGTCACGTTCCGCTTGACTTGACAATTTTCTCACCAGCAGGTCTTTGAACCTCTGCAGACTTGTGTCTGCAGGAAAGAGAGATACAATGTAGGTTTTAAATCTAGGATCGAGCACGGTGGCCAAAATTTATTGCTCTGATTTCAACAGATTGAATCCTGGTTAAGCGAATTAAGGGCTCCATCCACAAGTCCCACATGCCTAGCGGAATCGCTCTGTTTTAGCTCCTCCATCAATGTCTCCAGCTTCTTCTGCAAAAGCCTGATGAGGGGAATGACCTGACTCAGGCTGGCAGTGTCTGAACTGACTTCACGTGTGGCAAGTTCAAAGGATTGCAGAACCTTGCACAACGTTGAAATCATTCTCCACTGCGCTTGAGTCAGGTGCATTCCCCCTCCTTTGTCTATATCTTGGGTAGATGTATAGGCTTGAATGGCCTTTTGCTGCTCCTCCATCCTCTGAAGCATATAGAGGGTTGAATTCCACCTCGTTACCACCTCTTGCTTCAGAGGATGGCAGGGCAGGTTCAGGAATGTTTGGTGGTGCTCCAGTCTTCGGCACGCGGTGGCTGAATGCAGAAAGTGGCCCGCAATTCTTCGGGCCACCGACAGCATCTCTTGCACGCCCCTGTCGTTTTTTAAATAATTCTGCACCACCAAATTCAATGTATGTGCAAAACATGGGACGTGCTGGAATTTGCCCAGATGTAATGCACGCACAATATTGGTGGCGTTGTCCGATGTCACAAATCCCCAGGAGAGTCAAATTGGGGTAAGCCATTCTGCGATGATGTTCCTCAGTTTCCGTAAAAGGTTGTCAGCTGTGTGCCTCTTATGGAAAGCGGTGATACAAAGCGTAGCCTGCCTAGGAACGAGTTGGCATTTGCGAGATGCTGCTACTGGTGCCGCCGCTGCTGTTCTTGCTGCGGGAGGCAATACATCTACCCAGTGGGCTGTCACAGTCATATAGTCCTGAGTCTGCCCTGCTCCACTTAACCACGGACATGTGGACTAGTGGACATTGGGTACAACTGCATTTTTTAGGACACTGGTGACTCTTTTTCTGAGGTCTGTGTACATTTTCGGTATCGCCTGCCTAGAGAAATGGAACCTAGATGGCATTTGGTACCGGGGACACAGTACCTCAATCAAGTCTCTAGTTGCCTCTGAATTAACGATGGATACCGGAACCACGTTTCTCACCACCCAGGCTGACAAGACCTGAGTTATCCGCTTTGCAGCAGGATGACTGCTGTGATATTTCATCTTCCTCGCAAAGGACTGTTGGACAGTCAATTGCCTACTGGAAGTAGTACAAGTGGTCTTCCGACTTCCCCTCTGGGATGACGATCGACTCCCAGCAGCAACAAAAGCAGCGCCAGCAGCAGTAGGCGTTACACTCAAGGATGCATCGGAGGAATCCCAGGCAGGAGAGGACTCGTCAGACTTGCCAGTGACATGGCCTGCAGGACTATTGGCTCTCCTGTCTAAGGAGGAAATTGACACTGAGGGAGTTGGTGGTGTGGTTTGCAGGAGCTTGGTTACAAGAGGAAGGGATTTAGTGGTCAGTGGACTGCTTCCGCTGTCATCCAAAGTTTTTGAACTTGTCACTGACTTATGATTAATGCGCTGCAGGTGACGTATAAGGGAGGATGTTCTGAGGTGGTTAACGTCCTTACCCCTACTTATTACAGCTTGACAAAGGTAACACACGGCTTGACACCTGTTGTCCGCATTTGTGTACAGGATGCATACCTTCATGTCCAAATTTATCCATCTCATCAGTTGTACCTCAGATTTGCGGTACAGGACTGTCATTGCCAATTTCAGACGTTGCTGTTTGGTCTCTCCACGGCCCAGAGAATTTTCACCAAGGTAATGGTGGAAATGATGGTTTTCCTGCGCAAGCAAGGTGTCACAATTATCCCGTACTTGAGCGATCTCATAAAAGCGAGATCAAGAGAGCAGTTGCTGAACAGCGTATCACTTTCACTGAAAGTGTTACAGCAACACGGCTGGATTTTCAATATCCCAAAGTCGCAGTTGGTTCCTACGACTCGTCTGTCTTTCTTGGGCATGATTCTGGACACAGACCAGAAGAGGGTTTATCTCCCGATAGAAAAGGCCCAGGAACTCATGACTCTTGTCAGGAACCTATTGAAACCAAAACTTGTGTCAGTGCATCACTGCACTCGAGTCCTGGGAAAGATGGTGGCATCATACAAAGCCATTCCATTCGGCAGGTTCCATGCGAATACTTTCCAATGGGACCTACTGGACAAGTGGTCTGGGTCACATTTACAGATGCATTGGTTGATCACCCTGTCCCCCAGGGTCAGGGTATCACTCCTGTGGTGGCTGCAGAGTGCTCACCTTCTCGAGTGACGCAGATTCGGCATTCAGGACTGGATCCTGGTGACCACAGATGCAAGCCTCCAAGGTTGGGGAGCAGTCACACAGGGAAGAAATTTCCAAGGTCTTTGGTCAAGTCAAGAGACTTGTCTTCACATCAACATCCTGAAACTAGGGGCCATATACAATGCCCTACGTCAAGCGGAGACCTTACTTTGCGACCAACCGGTTCTGATCCAGTCAGACAACGTCACCGCAGTGGCTCATGTAAACCGCCAAGGCGGCACAAGGAGCAGAGTGGCGATGGCACAAGCTACCTTTGCATTTTTCTCCCAAACGAAGGACACTAGAATGAAAATTTTAAAGCCTCCTGTTAGTGCTTCATCTACACGGTATAGCCCTGAATTTTCCAATGCGTAGCTCTTTGCAAAAGAGAGATATTGGCAAGGAAAAGCTGTCTTGTACCTTTGCATTTTTCTCCCAAACGAAGGACACTAGAAAGAAAATTTTAAAGCCTCCTGTTAGGCCATCATCTACACGGCATAGCCCTGAATTTTCCAATGCGTAGCTCTTTGCAAAAGAGAGATATTGACAAGGAAAAGCTGTCTTGTACCTTTGCATTTTTCTCCCAAACGAAGGACACTAGAAAGAAAATTTTAAAGCCTCCTGTTAGGCCATCATCTACACGGCATAGCCCTGAATTTTCCAATGTGCAGCTCTTTGCAAAAGAGAGATATTGGCAAGGAAAAGCTGTCTTGTACCTTTGCATTTTTCTCCCAAACGAAGGAAACTAGAATGAAAATTTTAAAGCCTCCTGTTAGTGCTTCATCTACACGGTATAGCCCTGAATTTTCCAATGCGTAGCTCTTTGCAAAAGAGAGATATTGGCAAGTAAAAGCTGTCTTTCAACTCTTCCACAACTGAAAAACAGATAGTGTTCCCAAGCCTTCCATCCTGTAATATCTTCAGTCTCTCGTCAATGAAGAAAACAATCCCTCCAGCAGACTCTTCAACCACGATACAAGATCACAGCCAAAAGGGCGAGAAGCAACTACACTTGCGTTTAACCAAAATGGCTAAAACTTAGCGGAGGAAAGTGCAGTGCACCAAAACATAAGCTGACACAATCATGGAGAATGCGCCAGCATATATGCTCTTCTATCTATATTTTGCAAACCTGCTCTTGTCCCCTCCAGCTGCTCCATGTAGATTTGACGCCTGGCAAGGTGCATAACCCACTGACAAGCAGGCACACTCCTGCATGAGTTTTCACTCTCACTAGCAGGATGATACACATTCATTTGCATGTGCTCCACCTCTGACACACCGCCCACCCAACCACCCAGTCACCAGAGCCACCCACAAGCCAACTGGCTCCGTGATTTAATTTGCACAGTGCAGTCATCCAGGCAGCATGTCCTTCTCAATGGAATAATCTCTGGTTCCATGGAATCTTCCGCATTGGAATGCTGCGGAACAAAAAGGATTTAAACATTCAGCTTGCTAGCATTCAATGTACCTGCGGCTTGGCTCTAGCACATGGGTCTTCATCCTGTGGCCCTCCAGCTGCTGTGAAACTACACATCCCAGCATGCCCTGCCACAGTTTTGCTATTAAGGTATGCTAAAACTGAGGCAGGGCATGCTGGTATATGTAGTTCCACAGCAGCTGGAGGGTCGCAGGTTGAAGACCCATATTCTAGCATGCCTGTTCTATGATGCATGTTCCGTGATGTCACAATCAGCTTGGAATGGGGTGTCTAGCATGCATTTGCTGACAGCCACTTGAGGGAGACACACATCAGGAGATGCAGCATATCGATGCCTTTCCAGCAAATGCACACCACCAGCTGCTGGTCTGGACACAAAAAAATACCCACAATTGAAGGCTCAAAATGCCCAACTACAGGATTAATGTAAGTAGTGAATTTAGGAATGAATTTAGAAGTAGGAAATTAAGTTAGTTCACAAGTACATTCAAATTCCGATCTAAAGTCTAGGTAGGCCTCACGTCCTGGCAGCCCCCAGCATTTAAAAATGCCTTGATTAGAGGTAGGGAATTAAATGTAGATAAGAAGTAGACACAAAATAACACTCCACAGAGCAATTATCAGGTGTCTTTATCAATTGTTGCATTTAAAAAATCAAGCAATTAGGGAACACAATGTTGCGACAATGTAACCCTATTTGCAAAATAGTACTAAATAAGTTTGTCGATGTAAGACATTTGCAAAGGCGCAAACAAAACACGCTGGAAAATGCAACTGAATCTGTTTTTGGAGGTTAGAATAGATGCAGGATCAAGTAGCTCAATGGGTAGGGTGTTTGATTAGAATTCAACAGGTTATAGATTTGAATCCTGGGTATGATAGTTTGAGGTGATGGCAGGCTACGGGAGTGGGCATCTAGGCGTACCCAGCGATCAGCACCCTCAGGAGCTAATGGTGTCCTGTCAGCCAGAAGCAGAGCCATTGAACTCACTAGAAGTTGGTCATACTTCTCTCCCCTAAGTTCCACGGAGCAGGGAGACTGTTGCCAGCAGCCTCCCTGAAAATAAGAAAAACTAACATAAGTCTTTTCAGAGAAACTCAGTAGAGCTCCCCTGTAGTGCATCCAGTCTCACTGGGCACAATTCTAAAACTGGAGTCTGGAGGAGGGGCATAGAGGGAGGAGACAGTTCACACCCTTTGAAAGTCTTAAAGTGCCCATGTCTCCTGCGGATCCCGTCTATACCCCATGGTTCTTAATGTGATCCCAGCATCCTCTAGGACGTATGAGAAAACAAATAACGCACACACGAGGAGGAGAGAACAAAGGAAGCTATAAGGAGGGGAGGGGAGGGGAGGGGAGGGGGAGGGGGAGGTAAGGTAGTAAAGGGATATTGGATAAACTACAACCTTATACATATTCATTAATGTACCAGTAGTTAGAAGTAGAAGAGCTCTAACAGAAACCACAAAGCTTATCTAAAGCCACACCACACTGGATATGCCCAATCTCATTTGATCTTTGAAGCAAAGCAGTATTGGACTTTGTTACTACCAAGCAGTCTCCCATCCATGTATTATCAGATTCTTTAGGTAAACTACCAACACCCTTTTCTTGGTACTGTACATTTAATATTTACACATATTCTTTTATGTACCAGAAGTTAGAAGTAGAAGAGCTCTAACAGAAACCACGAGCTCATCTACAGCCACAGCACACTGGATTTGCCCAATCTCTCCTGATCATGGAAGCTGAGCAGTGTTGGTCCTGGTTTTAGTACTTGGATGGGAGACCACCAGGAAATACCAGGAGCTGTGTGTATTTTTACAATACCAACACCGTTCTCTTGATGCATTCCATTTTGAAACATTGGGGCAGATCTATTAAGCCTGGTGAACTGATAAAGTGCAAGGTGATAAAGTACCAGCCAGTCAGCTCCTAACTGTCATTTTTCAAACCCAGCCTGTGACATGGCAATTAGGAGCTGATTGGCTGGTACTTTATCACCATGCAAATTATCATTTCACCAGGTTTAATAAATCGTCCGCTTATTCATTTATGTACGAGTAGTTAGAAGTAGAAGAACTCTAACAGAAACCACAAAGCTCATCTACAGCCACACCACACTGTATATGCCCAATATCACCTGATCTTAGGCCTGGTTTGTTCTTGGATGTGAGACCACCTGGGAATACCAGGTGCTGTAGGTAGTTTTATACTACCAACACCGTTCTCTTGATGCATTCTATTTTGAAACTTATTCATTGATGTAGAAGTTAGAAACAGCAAAAATCATCTACAGCCGCATCACACTGGATATGTCCAATCCAGTGGCGTAACTAGAAATTTTTCTCCCCCAAGCCAAAAAATTCTTCGGCGCCCCCCCCCCTTCATGCTCCATAATTGGGAGCAAGAAAGGGATAAATATGCGCGCGCCTAAGGTGCGCGCGTCAAAAAAGGGGCGTGGTTTTGTTGGAGTGGGCGTGGTTTCGCATAAAGGGGCGTGGCATTGCAGGAAAAGACTACCTTATACCCCAGTTTTGCAACCTGCACGCCCATACGTTGGCCACCACAGGAAAGAAAAATAATCCTGATTCATGCCCCTTACATTATTTGTCATTTTTCCTCCTTATAGTAATGCCCAGTATACATTATGCCACATACTGCAATGGCCCTTAGACATTATGCCGCACACAATAATGCACGACACAATATGCACACACTGTAATGCCCCCGACACATTATGCCACACACCGTAATGTCTGTGACACATTATGCCACACACCGTAATGCCTGTGACACATTATGACAGGAATCGCAATGCCCGTTATACATTATGCTACACACTGCAATGCCCCTGATACATTATAGCACATACAATGTCTGTGACACATTATGACACACACCGCAATGTCCGTGATACATTATGCCACACACTGCAATGCCCGATACATTATAGCACATACAATGCCTGTGACACATTATGCCACACACTGCAATGACCTTGAGACATTATACCACAATGCCCGTGATATAGTATACCATACACCGTAATGCCTGTGACACATACCGCAATGCCCTGCCCGTTATACCCTATGCCACACATCGCAATGCCCGTTATGTATTATGCCACACTGCAATGACCCTGAGACATTATACCACATACCACAATCAGGGCCGGTTCAAGGGCGCAGAGCGCCCCGGGCAGGAAAGGGCGTGGCCTAATACAGGGGGCGTGGTGAGTCACGCCCCCTGTACATTGAAAGCGCCGCTTGAATGCTGAGCGGTGCGCGATGACGTCATCGTGCACCGCACAGCAAAAGGTCCTCTCCACGAAGAGAAACTAGACGCTATGCGTCTAGTTCCCTTCGTGGAGAGGACCTTTGCTGTGCGGTGCGCGATGACGTCATCGCGCACCGCTCAGCAGTTACTCTCCACGAAGGGAAACTAGACGCATAGCGTCTAGTTCCCTTCACAGGAGGCGCCGAGGACGGGGACGGCAGCGGGCAGCGGAGGCGGACGGGGGACACAGCGGGCAGCAGTGGCGGATCTTGCCACGGTGCGGCGCCCTCCGGATGGCGCCAGCGCCCTCCGGAAGGCGGCGCCCCGGGCAAAAGTCCTGCTTGCCCGTGGCAAGAACCGCCACTGACCACAATGCCCGTGATATAGTATACCACACACCGTAATGCCTGACACATTATGACACACACCGCAATGTCCGTGATACATTATGCCACACACTGCAATGACCCTGAGACATTATACCACATATCACAATGCCCGCGATATAGTATACCATACACCGTAATGCCTGCGACACATTATGACACACACCGCAATGTCCGTGATACATTATGCCACACACCGTAATGCCCATTACACATTAAGTCCTACAGTAAGGCTTCTAATTACTTTTCAATTACCTGCTCGTTGTCAGGGGTTTCATGCACTGGGTGTCATGCTCGTTGCCAGGGGTTTCATGCTCTTGGTTCCATGCACGGTGCCAGGGGTTTTCATGCTCAGGGTGTCATGCTCGTTGCCAGGGGTTTCATGCACTGGGTGTCATGCTCGTTGCCAGGTGTTTCATGCACTGGGTGTCATGCTCGTTGCCAGATGTTTCATGCACTGGGTGTCATGCTCGTTGCTAGGAGGTAGTCCTTGTTGCTAGGGCTGTGCTCCCAGTGCCACATATGTCCCCAGTGCCAGATATTCCCCCACGGTGCCAGGTACTTACATGCCCCAGTGCCAAATATAGTCGTCGTCCCCATGTGCCAGGTACACATATGCCCCCAGTGCCAGATATTCCCCCCCAGTGCCATATATGCCCCCCGTGCCATATATGCCCCCAGTGCCAGATACCCCCCCCCAGTGCCATATATGCCCCCAGTGCCAGATATTCCCCCCCCAGTGCCATATATGCCCCAGTGCCAGATATCCCCCCCAGTGCCAGATATGCCCCCAGTGCCAGATATTCCCCCCAGTGCCAGAAATGCCCCAGTGCCAGATATTCCTCCCTCCCCCCGTGCCATATATGCCCCCAGTGCCAGATATTTACCCCCCCCCCTGCCGTCGCTTTTTGGAGGGACACGGAGGGCACAGCTCGTCTCTCCTGTGTCCCTCCTGCTGCATCATCTCCGGCGGCCGCGGGTCTAATAGGGGGAAGTGCCAGTTCGTGAGCCAATTAGAGCTCACGGACGGCACTTCCCCCTATTAGACCCGCGGCCGCCGGAGATGATGCAGCAGGAGGGACACAGGGAGGCGCGCTGTGTGCCCTCCGTGTCCCTCCAAAAAGCGGCGGAGGGAAGGAGACTGCAGACTGACATGCGGACGCTCGTCCGCATGTCAGTCTGCTGTAAATCAGTGGCGCCCCCGCAGCCCCTCGCCCCCAAGCCACCACGAGGACTGCGGGGGCAGTAGTTACGCCACTGGTCCAATCTCATCTGATGATGGAAGCTAAGCAGTGTTGTGCCTGGTTTGTTTTTGGATTTCAAGTCCTGCCTTCTGGTTTGGCCACGGCACCTCGGATATTCACCAAGGTCATGGCCGTGATGACGACCCTTCACCATCAGAGAATCAGGATCCTGCCAAATCTGGACGACTTGCTGATCCTGGTGAACTCCCAAGAGGTTCTCCACAGTTATCTGGAACTGGCGGTCCAATTCCTAAAAGTCCACGGGTGGCTCATCAACTGAAAAAAGTCCTCGCTGGTCCCTGCTCGGAACATTGTGCACCTAGGGGCACTGCTGGACACACACAGCCAACAATTGTTTCTGTCTCCAGAGAAAGTCCTGAAAATTCAGGACAGTATCGTCCTCTCTCGCCCAAGAGTGTTGATACACACAGCGATGCAAGTACTAGACCTCATGGTGTCGGCTTTCGATATGGTAGAGTACGCTCAATTTCATTACCGCCCTCTGCAGAGGTTAATCCTCTCCAAGTGGGACGGCCTGCCTCATCGGATGATGTCTCAAATGATCTCCTTGACTCCGGAGGTTCGTCTGACACTGAGCTGGTGGCTACAGGACCAACAGTTGAGCAGGGGCCATCCCTTCTAGATCTCCAACTGTGTCCTCCTGACAATGGATGCCAGTCTTTTGGGCTGGGCCATGGTGTTGGAGCAACACTTTCTCCAGGGTCGGTGGACCAGGGAGGAATCTCTCCTCCTGATATACATTCTGGAATTGCAGGCAGTGTTCAATTAATTGACACTGGCCCTGCCTCTAGTACAGAACAGACCTGTTCAAGTACAATCTGACAACGCCACCACGGTAGTGTACACAAATCATCAAGGCGGCACTCGAAACTGCATGGCAAAGCTGGAAGTATCAAAAATCCTCCGTTGGGTAGAAAGTCATCTGACAGCAATATCGGCAGTGTTCATTCCCGGAGTCCTCAACTAGGAAGCGGATTTCCTCAGTCGTCAGGACGTTCACGCTGGAGAGTGGAGAGGCCGCAGCAGAAATGTCTGCACTGGTGTCAGTAGGTGACTGAGGCAGGGATGACTGGGAGATAGTGGGTGACTGAAGCATGTATGAGTGGGAGATAGTGGGTGACTGAGGCCGGGGTGACTGGGAGATAGTGGGTGACAGGGAGATAGTGGGTTACTGAGGGAGGGGTGATAGGAAGGGGTTGGGTAAGTATGGGAAGAAAGTGGGTGACAGGTATAATAAATGACTAAGGCAGGGGTGATAGGGAGATAGTGGATGACTGTGGCAGGGGTGACAGGGACAGTAAGAGACTGAGGCAGGGGTGACAGGGATAGTGGCTGACTGAGGCAGGGGTGACTGGGAGATAGTGGGTGACTGAGGCAGGGTTGACAGGGATAGTGGGTGACTGAAGCAGGGGTGATAGGGTGACAGTGGGTGACTAAAGCAGGGGTGACTGGTATAGTGGGTGACTGAGGCAGGGATCGCAGATATAGTGGTTGACTGAGGCAGCGGTGACTGGGAGATAGTGGGTAACTGAGGCAGGGGTGACAGGGAAAGTGTGTGACTCAGGCAGGGGTGATAGGGAGATAGTGGGCTGCATATCTCTGCCTCACTGCAGCAGCACATTCCTGCTTCAATGACAGCAGCACATCCCTACCTCACTTATAGCAGCACATCCCTGCCTCGCTGACAGCAGCACATCCCTGCCTCGCTGACAGCAGCACATCCCGGCCTCGCTGACAGCAGCACATCCCTGCTTCACTGACAGCAGCACATCCCTGCTTCGCTGACAGCAGCACATCCCTGCCTCGCTGACAGCAGCACATCCCTGCCTCGCTGACAGCAGCACATCCCTGCTTCGCTGACAGCAGCACATCCCTGCTTCGCTGACAGCAGCACATCCCTGCCTCGCTGACAGCAGCACATCCCTGTCTCGCTGACAGCAGCACAGCACTGCTTCGCTGACAGCAGCACATCACTGCTTCACTACCAGCAGCACATCCCTGCCTCACTGGCAGCAGCACATCCCTGCCTTACTGACAGCTGTATATAGGGCCTAATTCAGACCTGATCCCTGCTGTGCATATTCACACAACAGGAGATCAGGTCTGAAGTGCGTGTGTGCTGGTGCCGCAGTGCACCGGCACATGCCAGAGATGCGATCAGCATCTCTGCCCAGTGAGCGCCTCTGCCTGATTGACAGGCAGAGGCGGTCACTGGGCAGGAGGAGTCGGGCCAGCGGCGTTGTGCCGCCATTTTGGGGGCACAGTCAGGACAACGCAGACATGACCGGACCGTATGGGGGCGGGCCGTGACGGCTGCGTGACATTTATGGCATTTATGTGCAGTCTAGTTTGCACAGTTGATAGAGTGTTGATCTTGCACTATCAATGTAAGCCTCACATAGGTTTGATACACATGTAAGTTTGTTTTTATTTTACTACATTGTGGTTTGTGGCTCTATACCATGTAATGCATGTCTTTTAACAGTAGTCAAGTCTTCCAATGTGCTTGTTAGTGAAACCCAATAGATAGCTTTATTTTATTTTGTTTCTTCAAATATTGAATGCATATGTCTTATAACTTTTTTTTTTCAATATACAGGTTGAGTATCTGTATATACATTTTTATTATAAGATTTTCAATGACACAAGTACATCCAAGTTGCAGATTATGGATTGTGAAGGACAAATCAACCATATAAACAATTTAAGCAATTTAAATTGCATGCAGGTAGTAGAATATCAAACTCCTTGGATGAGAGTTGGTCGTAATAAACTAGGATAGAAAAGAATAAAGTAGAAAATAAGATTTTAAACCTACCGGTAAATCTTTTTCTCGTAGTCCGTAGAGGATGCTGGGGACTCCGTAAGGACCATGGGGATAGACGGGCTCCACAGGAGACATGGGCACTTTAAGAAAGACTTTAGTTCTGGGTGTGCACTGGCTCCTCCCTCTATGCCACAGTTAGAGAAACTGTGCCCAGAGGAGACGGACAGTATGAGGAAAGGATTTTGTTAATCCAGGGCAAGATTCATACCAGCCACACCAATCACACCGTATAACTTGTGATAAACTACCCAGTTATCAGTATGAAAAAACAACATAGCATCAGTGCAGGACCGATGCAACTATAACATAACCCTTATTGAAGCAATAACTATATACAAGTATTGCAGAAGTAGTCCGCACTTGGGACGGGCGCCCAGCATCCTCTACGGACTACGAGAAAAAGATTTACCAGTAGGTTTAAAATCTTATTTTCTCTAACGTCCTAGAGGATGCTGGGGACTCCGTAAGGACCATGGGGATTATACCAATGCTCCAAAACGGGCGGGAGAGTGCGGATGACCCTGCAGCACCGATTGAGCAAACATGAGTTCCTCCTCAGCCAGGGTATCAAACTTATAGTATTTTGCAAAGGTGTGTGAACCCGACCAAGTAGCAGCTTGACACAGCTGTAGTGCCGAGACCCCTCGGGCAGCTGCCCAAGAAGAGCCCGCTTTCCTCGTGGAATGGGCCTTGACCGATTTCAGTAACTGCAATCCAGCCATAGAATGCGCTTGCTGAATCGTGTTACAAATCCGGCGAGCAATAGCCTGCTTTGAAGCAGGGGCACCAATCTTGTTGGTTGCATACAGGACAAACAGCGCTTCAGTTTTCCTGACTCTAGCCGTCCTGGCCACGTAAATTTTCAAAGCCCTAACCACATCAAGTAACTCGGAATCCTCCAAGTCACGCGTAGCCACAGGCACCACAATAGGTTGGTTCATATGAAAAGATGAGACCACTTTTGGTAGGAATTGAGGACGGGTCTGCAATTCCGCTCTATCCACATGGAATACCAAATATGGGCTTTTATGTGACAAAGCCGCTAATTCCGACACTCGCCTAGCCGAAGCCAAGGCTAATAACATGACCACCTTCCATGTGAGATATTTTAACTCCACTGTTTTAAGTGGTTCAAACCAGTGTAATTTTAGAAAACTTAACACCACGTTAAGGTCCCAAGGTGCCACCGGAGGCACAAAAGGAGGCTGAATATGCAGCACTCCTTTTACAAAAGTCTGAACTTCTGGAAGAGAAGCCAATTCTTTTTGAAAGAAAATGGATAAGGCCGAAATCTGGACCTTAATAGAGCCTAATTTTAGGCCCAAATTCACTCCAGTTTGTAGGAAGTGAAGGAAACGGCCCAGATGGAATTCTTCCGTAGGAGCATTCCTGGCCTCACACCAAGAAACATAATTTCGCCATATACGGTGTAATGTTTTAACGTTACATCCTTCCTAGCCTTTATCAGCGTAGGGATGACCTCAACCGGAATGCTAGGATCCGGCATTCAACCGCCATGCCGTCAAACGCAGCCGCGGTAAGTCTTGGAACAGACAGGGCCCCTGATGCAACAGGTCCTGTCTTAGAGGGAGAGGCCACAGATCTTCTGTGAGCATTTCCTGCAGATCCGGATACCAGGTCCTCCGTGGCCAATCTGGAACAATGAGGATTGTTCTCACTCCTCTTTGTCTTATTATCCTCAACACCTTGGGTATGAGAGGAAGAGGAGGAAATACATAGACCGACTGGAACACCCACGGTGTCACTAGGGCGTCTACAGCTACTGCCTGAGGGTCTCTTGACCTTGCGCAATACCTCTGTAGCTTTTTGCTGAGCCGGGACGGCATCATGTCTATCTGTGGCAGTTCCCACCGACTTGTAATCTGTGCAAAGACTTCCTGATGAAGTCCCCACTCTCCCGGATGTAGGTCGTGTCTGCTGAGGATGTCTGCTTCCCAGTTGTCCACTCCCGGAATGAACACTGCTGACAGTGCGCTTGCGTGATTCTCCACCCAGCGAAGAATTCTGGTGGCTTGTGCCATCGCCACTCTGCTTCTTGTGCCGCCTTGGCGGTTTACATGAGCCACTGCGGTGACGTTGTCTGACTGGATCAGAACCGGTTGGTCGCAAAGTAAGGTCTCCGCTTGACGTAGGGCATTGTATATGGCCCTTAGTTCCAGGATGTTGATGTGAAGACAAGTCTCTTGACTTGACCAAAGACCTTGGAAATTTCTTCCCTGTGTGACTGCTCCCCAAACTTGGAGGCTTGCGTCTGTGGTCACCAGGATCCAGCCCTGAATGCTGAATCTGCGTCCCTCGAGAAGGTGAGCACTCTGCAGCCACCACAAGAGTGATACCCTGACCCTGGGGGACAGGGTGATCAACCAATGCATCTGTAAATGTGACCCGGACCACTTGTCCAGTAGGTCCCATTGGAAAGTCCTCGCATGGAACCTGCCGAATGGAATGGCCTCGTATGATGCCACCATCTTTCCCAGGACTCGAGTGCAGTGATGCACTGACACCTGTTTTGGTTTCAATAGGTTCCTGACAAGAGTCATGAGTTCCTGGGCCTTTTCTATCAGGAGATAAACCCTCTTCTGGTCTGTGTCCAGAATCATGCCCAAGAAAGACAGACGAGTAGTAGGAATCAACTGCGACTTCGGGATATTGAAAATCCAGCCGTGTTGCTGTAACACTTTCAGTGAAAGTGATACGCTGTTCAGCAACTGCTCTCTTGATCTCGCTTTTATGAGATCGCCCAAGTACGGGATAATTGTGACACCTTGCTTGCACAGGAGCACCATCATTTCCGCCATTACCTTGGTGAAAATTCTCAGGGCCATGGAGAGACCAAACAGCAACGTCTGAAATTGGCAATGACAGTCCTGTACCGCAAATCTGAGTTACGCCTGATGAGGTGGATAAATGGGGACATGAAGGTATGCATCCTGTACACAAATGCGGACAACAGGTGTCAAGCCGTGTGTTGCCTTTGTCAAGCTGTAATAAGTAGGGATAAGGACGTTAACCACCTCGGAACATCCTCCCTTATACGTCACCTGCAGCGCATTCATCATAAGTCAGTGACAAGTTCAAAAACTTTGGATGACAGCGGAAGCAGTCCACTAACCACTAAATCCCTTCCTCTTGTAACCAAGCTCCTGCAAACCACACCACCTACTCCCTCAGTGTCAATTTCCTCCTTAGACAGGAGAGCCAATAGTCCTGCAGGCCATGTCACTGGCAAGTCTGACGAGTCCTCTCCTGCCTGGGATTCCTCCGATGCATCCTTGAGTGTAACGCCTACTGCTGCTGGCGCTGCTGTTGTTGCTGCTGGGAGTCGATCGTCATCCCAGAGGGGAAGTCGGAAGACCACTTGTACTTCTTCCAGTAAGCAATTGACTGTCCAACAGTCCTTTGCGAGGAAGATGAAATATCACAGCAGTCATCCTGCTGCAAAGCGGATAACTCAGGTCTGGGTGGTGAGAAACGTGGTTCCGGTATCCATCGTTAATTTAGAGGCAACTAGAGACTTGATTGAGGTACTTTGTCCCCGGTACCAAATACCCTCTAGGTTCCATTTCTCTAGGCAGGCGATACCGAAAATGTACACAGACCTCAGAAAAAGAGTCACCAGTGTCCTAAAAAATGCAGTTGTACCCAATGTCCACTTGTCTGTGGTTAAGTGGAGCAGGGCAGACTCAGGACTATATGACTGTGACAGCCCACTGGGTAGATGTATTGCCTCCCGCAGCAAGAACAGCAGCGGCGGCACCAGTAGCAGCATCTCGCAATTGCCAACTCGTTCCTAGGCAGGCTACGCTTTGTATCACCGCTTTCCATAAGAGGCACACAGCTGACAACCTCTTACGGAAACTGAGGAACATCATCGCAGAATGGCTTACCCCAATTGAACTCTCCTGGGGATTTGTGACATCGGACAACGCCACCAATATTGTGCGTGCATTACATCTGGGCAAATTCCAGCACGTCCCATGTTTTGCACATACATTGAACTTGGTGGTGCAGAATTATTTAAAAAACGACAGGGGCGTGCAAGAGATGTTGTCGGTGGCCCGAAGAATTGCGGGCCACTTTCTGCCTTCAGCCACCGCATGCCGAAGACTGGAGCACCACCAAACATTCCTGAACCTGCCCTGCCATCATCTGAAGCAAGAGGTGGTAACGAGGTGGAATTCAACCCTCTATATGCTTCAGAGGATGGAGGAGCAGCAAAAGGCCATTCAAGCCTATACATCTGCCCACGATATAGGCAAAGGAGGGGGAATGCACCTGACTCAAGCGCAGTGGAGAATGATTTCAACGTTGTGCAAGGTTCTGCAACCCTTTGAACTTTCCACACGTGAAGTCAGTTCAGACACTGCCAGCCTGAGTCAGGTCATTCCCCTCATCATGCTTTTGCAGAAGAAGCTGGAGACATTGAAGGAGGAGCTAAAACAGAGTGATTCAACTAGGCATGTGGGACTTGTGGATGGAGCCCTTAATTTGCTTAACCAGGATTCAATCTGTTGAAATCAGAGCACTACATTTTGGCCGCCGTGCTCGATCCTAGATTTAAAACCTACATTGTATCTCTCTTTCCGGCAGACACAAGTCTGCAGAGGTTCAAAGACCTGCTGGTGAGAAAATTGTCAAGTCAAGCGGAACGTGACCCGTCAACAGCTCCTCCTTCACATTCTCCCGCAACTGGGGGTGCGAGGAAAAGGCTAAGAATTCCGAGCCCACCCGCTGGCGGTGATGCAGGGCAGTCTGGAGTGAGTGCTGACATCTGGTCCAGACTGAAGGACCTGGCAACGATTACTGACATGTCGTCTACTGTCACTGCATATGATTCTGTCACCTTTGAAAGAATGGTGGAGAAAAAGAGGCAATTTGGAGGCCCTTGCACAAACTGGCTTTATTCTACCTAAGTTGCCCTCCCTCCAGTGTGTACTCCGAAAGAGTGTTTAGTGCGGCCGCTCACCTTGTCAGCAATCGGCGTACGAGGTTACTTCCAGAAAATGTGGAGAAGATGATGATCATCAAAATTAATTATAATCAATTCCTCCGTGGAGACATTCACCAGCAATTGCCTCCAGAAAGTACACAGGGATCTGAGATGGTGGATTCCAGTGGGGACGAATTAATAATCTGTGAGGAGGGGGATGTACACAGTGAAAGGGGTGAGGAATCGGAGGATGATGAGGTGGACATCTTGCCTCTGTAGAGCCAGTTTGTGCAAGGAGAGATTGATTGATTCTTTTTTGGTGGGGGCCCAAACCAACCAGTCATTTCAGTCAGTCGTGTGGCAGACCCTGTCGCTGAAATGATGGGTTCGTCAATGTTTTTCTTTTCAATCTAAACCCCTGCAGTTTTCTGTAAGCATCTGCTTCGCTATGATGATCAACAAGTCACAAGGGAAAACACTCAGGGCTGGAGGCGTAGATCTTAGGACCAGCTGCTACAAGCATGGCAGAGGTGTCACTATCACTGGTGACACCCAGAGAGGCGGCGAGGGAGATTGTAATGCAGTGCGCGCAGATAAGCAGCGCAATGGTAAAAAGGAGGCATGGTCTCATAGGTAGGGGCGTGGCCTGAATCACCATTTTGTTGCTGCGGGTATCCCGGGGGTTGGGGGCTGTACCCGGGGACTAGTGTGTGAGTGGTGCTGGCTCCTGCACAGTGACAGAAACTGGGTGTTGCACGTAATGTCACAGTGAAACACCCATATTCTGTCACTGAAGAAGAGCCGGCACTTTGGTGTCACCCCACTTGGCGGGTGACACTCGGGTGTGTGCCGCAACCCCGTTGTGATGCCACTGACCCATGGGAAGCTTTACGTGGCTTACCCATGTGTTAGTAGCCCCAAGCATCTTTTGTGTTAGTCCCTGAAGAAAAACTTCAAATATTGTTTACAATTTTGTAATCAATGGCCTAATTCAGTAAGGATTGCAAATTCTGCTAAGTAACAGAATTTGCAATCCTTTGGTTCGCATGCTGGGGCCACCCATCACAGGGCATGGCCACCCAGCATGCCGCCTCCCTTCTTGACCACGCTGAAATTGCAGTCTCAGTGCAGTTCAGCGTGATCATAAAAAATGGGTTAGCCTCCTGTTGGTGCAGACTGTACGTGTGCGCAGGAAGCCGCCACCATTTTTGTGATCGCAACGGCTGCATGTGATGTCATGCAGCCGCTCTGACCACGCCTCCTGTTTCTCCGTTGAAGCCCTGCCCCCGCACCGCTCCATCTCCGACTTTGAAATGGAGTGTTGCTGACCCCCCCCCGCACCGATTGACAGTCACAGAAAATGCAGGCGCATGCGTATGCTCTTAGCAATTTTTGCAGTTGGATTGCTTATTGTGATTGCAATCCAACCTGAATCAGGCTCTATTACCTATCACAATGCACTGCAGGTAGTACAAAATGGGGTTAATATAGGAGAAAACCCCCCAGAGCTGTGCTTTGTGGACACTTTTCAGAGAACAAATTTGTTAGCATGGAAATGGAGTGTTGTTGACCCCCCTCCCCCCCCCCCTTCACCGATTCACAGGCAGAGGTGATCGCATTATCTGCGGGGTGCCGCAGAAAATGCAGGCGGATGCGTATGCTCTTAGCAGTTTTTGCAGTTTGATTGCGATCCAACCTGAATCAGGCCCCATTACCTATCACAATGCACTGCGGGTAGTACAAAATGGGGTTAATATAGGAGAAAAAACCCCAGAGCTGTGCTCCTTAACTGTCCCTGGTGGCTAGTGGAGCGGCTGCCCAGTAATCAGTGTCCACGCCAGTGCGCACACGGCCCGCCCCCTACAGCCATGCTGGATCACGGTATAGTGTGGGCACAGAAGCCCCTTACCTCCCTTTCATCAGCGGCCTCGTGATCCCGGAGGGCGGTGTGTGTGTGACTGACCTTAGGAAGAAACCGGAGCCTCCGCTGCAGTGACCCAGCAACCAGGGCACGGGAGTATACTGCGCCGCTGGGAGTGACGGAGCTGCAGTAAAGATGTCTATTAGACCTAGCCTGCTGCAGCCCTTGTACATTCTTATAAAAAAAGTTCTTCTTTTCTTGTCAAAATTAATAGCTAAGTATAGGCTGCCTGAGGCAGCCCCCTGTTAAGTGTCCTGCTACTGAAGGCACCAACTACAAACTGAGCTCCCTGTTCATGGAAGCGAGGTTATAGAGCAGGGGGCGCTGAGCATCTTGGGAACAGTCAAAAGCTTTGAGCCTGTTGGTGCCTCAGATCAAGATCCTACTCTACACCACAATGTGAATCCTTGTGGAGTCCAGTGTACCCCACAGAAGAAATGAATGTGTCACACCCATTGGCAGCAACATTAGAATAGCTGCTGATGGGCACAATTGAGAAAGGAAGGGGGGAAAATATTTGAATCCAGCACATATATGTAATTTGAATATGTAATTTGTACCTTCCTACTTTAAAATGTAATGGATGAACCTCACCCTGTGAGAACTATCTTCATGATCAAGAGATCTCATATGCAAGATAAGTATGTGTTGGCAGAGGCGCTCACTGGGCAGAGATGCTGATCGCATCTCTGGCATGTGCCGGTGCACTGCGGCACCAGCACACACACACACACTTCAGACCTGATCTCCTGTTGTGTGAATATGCACAGCAGAGATCAGGTCTGAATACAGCTGTCAGTAAGGCAGGGATCTGCTGCTGCCAGTGAGGCAGGGATGTGCTGCTGTCAGTGAAGCAGTGATCTGCTGCTGCCAGTGAGGCAGGGATCTGCTGCTGCCAGTGAGGCAGGGATGTGCTGCTATAAGTGAGGCAGGTATGTGCTGCTGTCAGTGAAGCAGGGATGTGCTGCTGTCAGCGAGGCAGTGATCTGCTGCCCACTATCTCCCTATCACCCCTGCCTGAGTCACACACTTTCCCTGTCACCCCTGCCCCAGTTACCCACTATCTCCCAGTCACCGCTGCCTCAGTTAACCACTATACCTGCGACCCCTGCCTCAGTCACCCACTATACCAGTCACCCCTGCTTTAGTCACCCACTATCTCTGTCACCCCTGCCTCAGTCAACCACTATCTCCATATCACCCTTGGCCAAGGGGTAGATACGCCCCTGAGGGTCAGGGCCAGCAACAGAAATCTCGGGGCCCAGTACACTGATATCTCTGGGGCGGCTGTAAGAGTGCGGGGTTGTACGGATGTATGAGAGCGGGGTTGTACGGATGTATGAGAGCGGCAGTGTATGGATGTATGAGAGCAACAGTGTACAGTTGTGTGAGAGCGGCAGTGTGCGGATGTATGAGAGTGGCGGTGTACGGATGTATGAGAGCGGCAGTGTATGGATGGCTGCGTCATAGGGAGGGATGTCGGAATGCTGTTATAGGGTTCCTAATACAAAATGCCACGTTGGGCTTGATGGGCAGGTAGTGCGGCAAGCACACCCAAATTGGCATCTGACGTCGCCTGCAGTCCACACTGTTGTGAGGAGTCAGAGTTAATTTTGACTGTGTAGTGTACTCACAGAGGACCTACCGCCCGTCCCCTCCTCGCATCTGAGCAGCAGGTCAGGCTCTTATTTTCTTTTTAATCAGGAGAGGCCGAGTGAACTGTGAGCAGGGGGGCAGAGCTACATGGGACCCAGAGGGGCTGCTGTGCTGTCAGAGAGGGAGAGAAAGAGAGAGATGAAGCTACTGCAGATCCCCAGCTGATTGTGAGGTGCCGGGTTGAAGGGTGATGTGATCACCCTTCTCCCTCGCTGCCGCTGGGGACCGCATCTAGGCTTCCTCCATCGAGGGCATGCGGCGCAGCAGTGGGCAGCGTGTAATGAGTTTGTCTGACTCATTATACTGCTGCCTGTTGTGGACACCTCCGTCCGTACGGACTGGTGTACATGCCCAGCACAGAGGTGACAGTGTTGGTGGAAGTGCTGCCCAGTTCTGACCCTGCAGGCCTCCCTGATCTGACTGCGGCCGCTGCTACTGCTGCGGCCCGAAACCCCTGCCGGTCCCCTCCAAAGACTTCTGCCTGTCCAGCGCTGAGGTACTAGGGGTATCCCAGCTGCGGGAAGGGTATGTCTCTGGCTTTCTCTCCGGCAGGGGAAGGTGACAGCGGCGGAGGAAGTGTTGCCCACCTCAGACACTGCAGGCCTCCCCGATCCAGCTGCGGCCACAGCTGATGCTGCCAGAACCCCCTGCTGGTCTCCTTTGTTGACTGCCGCATGGCCAGTGCTGAAGTACTGGGGGTAGGCCAGCTACGGGAAGAGTGTATCTGCCTCGGGCTCTCTCTCTCTGTCAGGGGAAGGAAGGGCTGATTCTCTGGCACAACAGGGAGGGCTAGGCTGCAGGAACACAGCACTGGAAGAAACAGGAGGCCGAACTCATGACCAAAAAGTGAGCAGTGCAGTGATCAGCCCCCTAGTCTTTCCCTCTCTCTGGGTGCAGAGCTGTATTCTACAGAGAGAGCTGGGATGGGAAGAAGGGGAACGGCACCTGACACACACATACACGCGCGGCACCTGACACACACATACACGCGCAACACCTGACACACACACATACACGTGCGGCACCTGACACACACACACGTAGCATCAGACACAATAAAATAAACATGCAGCACCTGACCCACACATACACGCGCAACACCTGACACACACACACATACACGTGCGGCACCTGACACACACACGTACCATTATACACAATAAAATAAACATGCAGCACCTGACACATGCATATACACGCAGCACCTGACACATGCATATACACGCAGCACCTGACACATGCATATACACGCAGCACCTGACACATGCATATACACGCAGCACCTGACACATGCATATACACGCAGCACCTGACACATGCATATACACGCACACCATCAGACACACACATACACACGCAGTGCCTTACTCACACACACATAGACACGTGCAGCACCTGAGGTACACACATGTACACGCGCAGCACCTGACGCACACACATGTACACGCGCAGCACCTGACGCACACTCATGTACACACGCAGCACCTGACGCACACTCATGTACACGCGCAGCACCTAATGCACACTCATGTACACGCGCAGCACCTGACGCACACTCATGTACACGCGCATCACCTGACACAGACATACGTATTCATGCACAGCACCAGACATACACTTGTACACACGCGGAGCACCTGATACTCACACACATATACACCCGCAACACCTGACACACACACACACACACACACACACACACACACACACACACACGCACGCGGCAGCTGACGCATACACACGCACCATCAGACACACTCATATATACACGCAGCACCTGACACACACATACACACAGGAGCTGACACACACATACACAGGCAGCACCTGACACACACACACATATACACGCGCAGCACCTGACACCACGCACTCACACGTACAAGCAATGCATTTCACGCCTACCTCCAGCCTCAGTTACAGGCTGCTGCCGCCTACCCCCCTCCCTGCATCAGCTGCAAAGGCAGCAAAATATTTTGACCAAAGTCTAAAGGCCCGTACACATTAAACGATGTCGCTCTGTGAGCTACATCGTCTAATGTTTCCCCTCCCGGGCCGGCCGGCGGCCGACTGTACACACTGAGCGATATGACCGCTCATATCGCTCAGTGACGTCACGCCCCCGCCAGCCCTGCATGAAGGTCGTGGACGACAGTCCACATCCTTCCTGCATGCCCTACCGACAGCGAAGATTGTTGCCGACCCGCGGGGCCGCGCATCGTTTGTCGCTGGCTGCATACACACTTAACGATAAAATGAGCGACGTCGCTCATTAAATCGTTAAGTGTGTACGGACCTTAAACAATTTGGTTTGGTTAATAAAATAATTTTGCACAGAACAGTGATGTTATACGAACATTTTCATTAAACATTTAAAAAATCAAATGTTTATTCTTTAAGTGAAATTTTACATTTCTGAATAAAAAAAATAAATTTAAAAAAAGCGATGAAATTCCATAGACAAAAAACCTTACGGTTTCACATGTCCCATTAAGGCTTCTTAGACATGATCGAAATTTCAGAAACCTGTTGTAACTCTTCCACTCAAACTCCAAAAAGCAATGAAATTCCAATCATTAAGGCTGACGCCTTAATGGACGTGTTCCTTGCGCAATACAGATATGGTATGCCATCACAGCCTGTGGGTAAGTGCAGATTCAGCACTCTCACAGAGTGAGATTGCTGTCACTCACACAATGGTGGAGCTGCTAATTCACAGATTTGTGTGCTCATTGGAATACACACATGCAGTCTATGCAACTGAAGGTCTGAGCGGAAGACAAAGCTGCTCAGATGAGGTAAGAGTGTTGTTGATTGGAGGGAGGAGAGCGGTGTGGATGGGGGAACAGAAGTGTGTGGATAGAGGGAACACTAAGCAGCACTAATGGGGGGGACAGAGAAACACAGGGGGTAATTCAGACCGCAGCAGCAGCAGCGATTGAAGTCTGAATTAGTTTGTGAGGTACGCACGTGCAATGGCCGCACTGCGCGTGCGTACCCCAGGAGCCCAGTGAGATGCTATCACCCTGCCTGATTGATAGGCAGAGGTGGTTGCGGGGAAGGAGGGGGGCGTGCAAACAGCGTTTGAATGCCATTGGCAGGGCATGGTCTGCACAACGGAGGCGTTTCCGGACCACTGGGGGGTGGGCTGTGGCGGTTATCCCCCTGCCAAGAGTGCAGGATCCACTAAATTTACCTTCAGGATGTCAGCTACATGAATAGGGTAAGAGTGGTGTGGATAGGGGGTAGATTAAGCAGCAAGTATGGGAAGGGAGACAGAGCGGTGCAGATGGGGGAAATGGTGCAGATGGGTTGAAAACACTGGCATGGATGGGTAGAAAACTGGTGCAGATGGGAGAGAAGACAGTGTGCCATGTACTGGAGGAGGCGGAGTGACGTTGAAGAAGGAAACACTGAGCAGCACAGAGAGAAGGAAACGGTGGTACAGACAATGCACAGGTGGGGAAAGACAGATGGTACAGATAAGTTAGTACAGACTAGCACAGATGGGAGAACACAGCAGTAGGGATTGGGGAAGACCGGGCAGCATGGTGGTGTATAGGGGAAGTAAGTGTAGATGCATAGACCGTAGATGGGGTATTATAGTTTAGCAATTAACCAAGATGTTTGAGGGAGCTAAATGTGTATACTAAGTGAGATGGATGTATGGAGTTAGAAGGATGTTGTAACAAGGTGGCTTTGTTGTGTTGACTGAATGGGATGGTTGTGGGCACTGTGTGGGATGGGAGCACCACAAAACTGCTCAGACCTTCAGTTGCATAGACTGCATGTGTGTATTCCAATGAGCACACAAATCTGTGAATTAGCAGCTCCACCATTGTGTGAGTGACAGCAATCTCACTCTGTGTGAGTGCTGAATCTGCACTTACCCACAGGCTGTGATGGCATACCATATCTGTATTGCGCAAGGAACACGTCCATTAAGGCGTCAGCCTTAATGATCGGAATTTCATTGCTTTTTGGAGTTTGAGTGGAAGAGTTACAACAGGCTTCTGAAATTTCGATCATGTCTAAGAAGCCTTAATGGGACATGTGAAACCGTAAGGTTTTTTGTCTATGGAATATATATATATATATATATATATCACAAACATATATGATTCATACATATATCACACACACATACATGATACATACATGAGAAAGACCTGGGATGGTGATGAGGCCAGGGCCCCCTGCTGATGTTGCGTTGAGGTTCAATCCCACCCAGGGACCTAATTGACCTTGTTATCAGATTTTGGTGATCTTTAAGTAGACAAGTCAAATTTCATACCCCCTGTTATGGTGTAGGGTACCTGGCCTTCTCTGATGTAATCAGAGTTAGATTTGATTCAGTGATTTTATAAAAACATCTAGGAAGCACAATTTAGCAGTGGGTTGCAGAGAAAAAGAAATATGCTGGCAAAAAAATCAAATTGCGTGATTAAACAGCTCTTCATTTTCTGGCTTTATTTTTATGCTAACAAATTTGTTCTCTGAAAAGTGTCCACAAAGCCAAGTCTCTGATTAACACCTTTGTAGGGATGGTTTTTCACCTATTACTAAATTAAACTTGCTTCATTGGAAAGGCAGCAAGATGCATCCTCATTTCAATGTCTACTGAAATAATACAGGTTGACACCAGGAAACATTAACGCCACTGCATCCTTGCTGCTTTCTCATGTGGAAGTCTGTTTAATGTGAAAACAAGGTGATATCTAATTAGCACACAGGTAAGGAATTAAGAAAATCTTTATTTAAGGGTGAAGATGTTTCTCACAAAATCGTTGCCCCAATGCATCATTGAAATTCAAGCTGGAAAGATGATTTTAATATATCACTTGTACATTTTGTATTGCTCTTCTGGTGACAATGTAGTTTGTTTTTGTCAATTACCATTTTAATAATAGGGTAAAGAAAATGAAGTGGATTTTTGAAAGAAAACAATACTGTCAATATACTATTAAAACAAATTAAAATGGTAAAAGTTATTGTACTTTAAGTAAAAATAAAAGAGCCAAAATATCAATCCCAGTTTTGGATTACTTTAATTAACAAAAAAAAAATGCATATAGCAGAGGATAGTTTCAATCTGCCTACCTCTGGGTTATGGGCCTAGCATGCTTCCATTGCAGTACTCTGCTGCACATGTAAGTGCAAGAGATCCTGAAGCACTCACTCATCATGGGAAAGTACCAATGTGTTTCTTCGTTGGTTGATGGAAGAAACATCTTACAAAAACTCTCCAGATTATTGACTTTTTAAAGTTTTTCTAGGAAACGTTTTAGATGAATGCTTATTAGCCTTTGTCAGTATGAACTTTTGCAAAGTGTCTCTGTGGCGCAATCAGTTAGCATGTACGGCTATTAACCAAAAGGTTGGTGGTTCAATCCCACCCAGGGACCTAATTGACCTTGTTATCAGATTTTGGTGATCTTTAAGTAGACAAGTCAAATTTCATACCCCCTGTTATGGTGTAGGGTACCTGGCCTTCTCTGATGTAATCAGAGTTAGATTTGATTCAGTGATTTTATAAAAACATCTAGGAAGCACAATTTAGCAGTGGGTTGCAGAGAAAAAGAAATATGCTGGCAAAAAAATCAAATTGCGTGATTAAACAGCTCTTCATTTTCTGGCTTTATTTTTATGCTAACAAATTTGTTCTCTGAAAAGTGTCCACAAAGCACAGCTCTGGGGGGTTTTCTCCTATATTAACTGCGTGTGTGTCAGGCGCTGCATGTGTGTCAGGCGCTGCGTGTGTGTCAGGCGCTGCGTGTGTGTCAGGCGCTGCGTGTGTGTCAGGCGCTGCGTGTCTGCGTGTGTGTCAGGCGCTGCGTGTCTGCGTGTGTGTCAGGCGCTGCGTGTCTGCGTGTGTGTCAGGCGCTGCGTGTCTGTGTGTCAGGTGCTGCGTGTGTGTGTCAGGTGCTGCGTGTGTGTGTGTCAGATGCTGCGTGTCTGCGTGTGTGTCAGGTGCTGCGTGTGAGTATGTCAGGTGCTGCGTGTGTCAGGAGCATGTGAGTGTCAGGTGCGTGTGTGTGTCAGGCGCTGCGTGTGTCAGGCGCTGCGTGTGTCAGGCGCTGCGTGTGTCAGGCGCGTGTGTGTCAGGCGCTGCCTGTGCGTCAGGCGCTGCGTGTCTGTGTGTGTCAGGCGCTGCGTGTCTGTGTGTGTCAGGCGCTGCGTGTGTGTCAGGCGCTGCCTGTGCGTGTGTGCCAGGCGCTGCCTGTGCGTGTGTGTCAGGCGCCGCGTGTCTGTCAGGCGCCGCGTGTCTGTCAGGCGCCGCGTGTGCGTCAGGCGCCGCGTGTGCGTCAGGCGCCGCGTGTCTATGTGCGTCAGGCACCGCGTGTGAGTGTGTGCGTGTGTGTCAGGTCCGTGTGAGTGTCAGGTGCTGCGTCTGTGTGTGCGTGTGTCAGGTGCTGCGTGTGAGTGTGTGCGCGTGTGTCAGGTCCGTGTGAGTGTCAGGTGCTGTGTGTGTGTGTGTCAGGTGCTGTGTGTGTGCGTGTGTGTCAGGTGCTGTGTGTGTGTGTGTGTCAGGTGCTGTGTGCGTGTGCGTCAGGCGCTGCATATGCGTATGCGTGTCAGGCGTTGCATGTCTGTGTGTCAGGCGCTGCGTGTCTGGGGGGGGTGGCCGGACACACAGCAGAGAGGGGGGGGGGGGTGGCTGGACACACAGCAGAGAGGGGAGGGTGACCGGACACACGGCAGGGAGGGGAGGGGGTAGGGGGTGGCCGAACACAGCAGGAAGAGGGGGGAGTTGCCGAACACACAGCAGGGGAGGGGAGGGGATGGTGGCCAGACAAACAGCAGGGGAGGGGAGGGGGGGGGAGGGTAGGCCGGACACACAGCAGGTGAGGGGGGGGGTGGCTGGACACACAGCAGGGAGGGGGGGTAGGCAGGACACACAGCAGGGGAGGGGAGGGTGGCCGGACAAAAAGCAGGGAGGGGGGGGTAGGCCGGACACACAGCAGGGGAGGGGGGGTGGCTGGACACACAGCAGGTGAGGGGGGGGCTGGACACACAGCAGGTGAGGGGGGGGGGCTGGACACGCAGCAGGTGAGGGGGGGGGGCTGGACACGCAGCAGGGGAGGGGGGGGTAGGCCGGACACACAGCAGGGGAGGGGAGGGTGGCCGGACACACAGCATGGGAGGGGAGGGTGGCCGGACACACAGCAGGGGAGGGGAGGGTGGCCGGACACACAGCAGGGAAGGGGAGGGTGGCCGGACACACAGCAGGGAAGGGGAGGGTGGCCGGACAAACAGCAGGGAGGGGGGGGTAGGCCGGACACACAGCAGGGGAGGAGGGGGGGGCTGGACACACAGCAGGTGAGGGGGGGGGGCTGGACACACAGCAGGTGAGGGGGGGGTAGGCCGGTCACACAGCAGGGAGGGGGGGGGTAGGCCGCCGGACACACAGCAGGGGAGGGGAGGGTGGCCGGACAAACAGCAGGGAAGGGGGGGTAGGCCGGACACACAGCAGGTGAGGGGGGGGGGTGGCTGGACACACAGCAGGTGAGGGGGGGGGTCTGGACACACAGCAGGGAGGGGGGGGTAGGCCGGACAAACAGCAGGGAGGGGGGGGGGTAGGCCGGACACACAGCAGGGAGGGGGGGGGGGCTGGACACACAGCAGGGGGGGGTAGGCCAGACACACAGCAGGTGAGGGGGGGGTGGCTGGACACACAGCAGGGAGGGGGGGGGGTAGGCCGGACACACAGCAGGTGAGGGGGGGGGGGCTGGACACACAGCAGGTGAGGGGGGGGGGGCTGGACACACAGCAGGTGAGGGGGGGGGGTAGGCCGGACACACAGCAGGTGAGGGGGGGGTGGCTGGACACACAGCAGGGAGGGAAGGGGGTAGCCTTATTATAATAACCGTGTGGGGGAGGAGTCTGCGGCGGTGGGTGAATGAGATGTGGGGGCAGGCTGCTAAGGGTGCAGGGGAGGAGGGGAAGGGAGCCGGATGGATCTGAATGTGAGCCGCACGTAAGGGACCATACTGATCCTCCCCACCTCAGCCCGCTGGTGCTGCTGCTGCTGCTGCCTGACTTCTTCCGTGCAGCACAGCTGTCTTCTCCGGCTGCCGCTGCCGCTCCCGCACCCGCTTCAGGTGTGGGGGTAAAACACCGCTCAGTAGGCAAGCGCTGTCAGTCAGGAGTCAGCGCTGCACCGGATGTCTCTTCTGGATGTCCTCTGACTTTCTCCTGCGGCGCAACTCCAGCTATTCCTCCCGCTGCGGCTCCCACTTCGGGTAAGGGGACCATATTGCTCAGTAGTGAGCACTTTCGGTAAGCCTGCGGCTGCTATGCCGCTACCCCTCTCCTCCACAGTCCTAATGGGTCGCTGCAGTCTGTAAGGGACCGCAGGTGCACACACCCAGGAACCGCTGGCTCTCCTCCCGCCGCCAGCAGCTACTTTTATAACCTCAGCCTGCACGAGACCCCTTCCCTCACTCACTCTCGCTCTCCTGGCGGCCACTGCGCAGCCGCAACAAATTGAAAAGCCTTATCTCTATAATGGGGCATATTTCTCTTAATTAAAAAAACCCTATAACTTTCTGAAAAACCACAACCCCAAAAGGCACTACACTGGGGCATACTCTATCTAGTAAAACAAACCCCAAGTCTTAATTCGTCCTCTATCCGGAGTTATGCCTTCCCAAAAAATATCTAATTCACTCTATAGGAAAACGGTGTCAAAAAGCCACAAAGGAAGTCACAGAAAAAAACTGACAGTTGGAACTTTAGGTTACTCCCAATTCCTCATTTTTTATTATTTTGCCCTGAAATTTGGCATGCAGCACCGGGTGACGATTCTACACGCCCATGCCAAATTTCAGCTCAGTACGTCCAATCAGTTTTGAGGTGTAGCCCCTCAAACACCATGCCCCCATCTCAGAAGTTCCCTATGGGAGAATTCCGTTTGTTCGATTCAGCCTTACTATAAGGGCACGACCGTGCCCTTATAATATCTATCTATCTATCTATCTATCTATCTATCTATCTATCTATCTATCTATCTATCGTATGTGTGTGTATATATACATCTATACATACATGCGCTAACACCTGGACATACACTGATGTACCCACACCTAATATCCATACATACACGCCCTGACACCTGGACATACACCAACATTCCCACACCTGCATCTATACATAAACATGCTGACACCTGGACATACACCAACGTACAAGCACCTGCATCTATATATACACGCGCTGACAAATGGACATACACCGACGTACCCACACTTGCATCTATACATACATGCACTGACATCTGGACATACAAGCACCTGCATCTATACATACACGCGCTGACACCTGAACCTACACTGACCTTCCCACACCTGCATCTATACATACACATTCTGACACCTGGACATACACAGACGTACCCACACCTGCATCTATACATACACGCGTTGACACCTGGACGTACACTGACGTACACACACCTACATCTATATATGCATGGATGCAAATGTGGGTACGTGTCTGTATACGTCCAGGTGTTAGCATGTGTATGTATAGATGTTAGGTGTGGGTACATCAGTGTATGTCCAGGTGTCAGCACATGTATGTATAGATTCACATGTGGGTAAGCCGGTGTACGTCCACGTGTCAGCATGTGTAGGTATAGATGCAGGTGTGGGTACGTTGGTGTACGTTTAGGGGTCAGCGTGTTAATGTATAGATGTTGGTGTGTGTATGTCAGTGTACGTACAGATATAGGTGTGTGTGTGTGTGTATGTATGTATGTATGTATGTATGTATGTATATGTATAGAGGAAGGTGTGATACATACATATAACACATACATGATAGATACATACATATATCACACACACGATAGATAGATAGATAGATAGATAGATAGATAGATAGATAGATAGAACACATACATACAAGATAGATACATACATACATACATACATACATGATAGATACATATATATACACACACATACGATAGATAGATAGATAGATAGATAGATAGATAGATAGATAGATAGATATATCACAAACATATATGATTCATACATATATCACACACACATACATGATACATACATGAGAAAGATGAGGCCAGGGCCCCCTGCTGATGTTGCGTTGAGGAAGGCAGTGTTCCAGGGCGGATGCCAGTCGGGGAGAGCGCCGCGCAGCCCGGGAAAAATACTGCTGAGGAGCTACATCTGGAAGAGCCCCTGGGAGGGAGAGTGCCACATGCCCCATCCTGCGCGGCAGACTCTGCAGGCCTGCACATGGGAAGGGAGGTCTCTGGCCACACGTACTCACCCTTCTGCTGAAGCCCTCTCCAGCGGGGAGCGGGGCCAGGATGAACCTCAACCTGTGAGAACTATCTTCATGATCAAGAGATCTCATATGCAAGATAAGTATGTGTTGGGATAGGGTTGGGGAGGGTGGCTGCTCGGGCACACCCCCGTCAAGTTAAGGAGATTTAACTGAGGAAGCACAAGGGAACTCTCGTCTGGGGACAACAACTGCAGGGAGACCACAAGTTAGGACATGTGTCGGACATTAAACCATATGCAACAACTATTGCAAGCATTCCTGGGGGAAGGTCTGCAGCAGACGGATTTGCATACGGTGATGTCATCCAAGCAGTGGGCCAAAGTTGGCTGGAACCCTCATCTCTATATGAAAAGAGAAAAGGGGCATGCAGGGCATGGCGGCCTTTTGCGGCGCTTGGATAACCCCAAGTTTGCATTAAACACCCCCACCCTCCTTCGGTGTGGGGCTCATGTTGGCCATGCCCAAGCCCCTGAAGCATTCAAGCTGATTTCTTGCAGCAGCTGGGCACTGTAACAGCTTCAGAGCTGCTCTACAAGACAAGTAAAAGGGTGTGGGCCCTGCAGCACCACCTGTAGTTTGCATACACACATATATAGGACAGCATCTCTTATATGCCCCAGGGTCAATAAAATAGTATCCTTGTCTAGGCTATCCATCCCTCAGATAAGGTATTTGTCCATGCCGCTACAGCACTACACACCCAGGCCGACGCAATTGCCGGTCTGAGTAAGGTACCTGAATGTGTATAAATGGACTTCAGGGTAATCTCCTGTTTGCGGTCAGCACACTCTTTGAGGGTAGCCGTATCCTGGGACGGGAGGGCTACCTTCTTGGATAAGCGTGTTAATGCTTTGTCCACCCTAGGGGAGGATTCCCATCGTAACCTATCCGTTGATGGGAAAGGATACGCCATAAGAATCCTTTTGGAAATCTGCAGTCTTTTATCTGGAGATTCCCAAGCTTTTTCACATAACTCGTTCAGCTCGTGTGAGGGGGGAAAGGTTACCTCAGGCTTCTTTCCCTTGTACATATGTACCCTCTTGTCAGCGACAGGGGGTTCCTCTGTGATGTGCAAAACATCTTTTATTGCCATAATCATAAATCGAATGGATTTTGCCAATTTTGGCTGTAACTTTGCATCATCGTAATCGACACTGGAGTCAGAATCCGTGTCGGTATCTGTGTCAACAATCTGGGATAGTGGGCGCTTATGAGACCCTGACAGTCCCTGCAACATAGGATCAGGCATGGGTTGAAACCCTGACTGTCCCAAAGCTTCTGCCTTGTCTAATCTTTTGTGCAATGAGTTTACACTAGCATTTAAAACATTCCACATATCCATCCAATCAGCTGTCGGCGGAGACACCACATTCATTTGCTCCCGCTCCTCTCTAATATAGCCTTCTTCCTCAGACATGTCGACACACGTGTACCGACACACTTCACACACAGGGAATGCTTTTTCTGAAGACAGTTTCCCCACAAGGCCCTTTGGAGAGACAGAGAGAGAGTATGCCAGCACACCCCCCAGCGCTATATAACCCAGGAATAAAACAGTAACTTAATGTTTGCCCAGTGGTGCTGCTGTATGTAATTTGCGAATTATGTGCCCCCCCCCCCCCTCTTTTCAACCCTCTTGTCTAACGTGGTATAAGCAGGGTAGAGTCCGGGGAGCTTCCTCTCAGCGGTGCTGTGGAGAAAAAATGGCGCTGGTGAGTGCTGAGGGAGAAGCCCCGCCCCCTCGGAGGCGGGCTTCTGTCCCGCTTAAACTGTAAAATTGGTGGGGGCTTATACATATATAAAGTGCCCAGCTGTATATATGTTATATTTTTGCGAAAGAGGTTTATATTGCTGCCCAGGGCGCCCCCCCTGCGCCCTGCACCCTTACAGTGACCGGAGTATGTGAGGTGTATGGGAGCAAAGGCGCACAGCTGCAGTGCTGTGCGTTACCTCAGTGAAGATCATGAAGTCTTCTGCCGCCTCTGAAGTCTTCTTTTCTTCTCATACTCACCCGGCTTCTATCTTCCGGCTCTGCGAGGGGGACGGCGGCGCGGCTCTGGGACGGACGGCGAGGGTGAGATCCTGCGTACCAATCCCACTGGAGCTAATGGTGTCCAGTAGCCTAAGAAGCAGGACCTTGCAACTCAGAGAGTAGGGCTGCTTCTCTCCCCTCAGTCCCTCGATGAGGGAGTCTGTTGCCAGCAGTGCTCCCTGAAAATTAAAAACCTAACAAAATACTTTCTGTCAGAAAGCTCAGGAGAGCTCCTGAAAAGCACCCAGTCTCCACTGGGTACAGTATCAAACTGAGGTCTGGAGGAGGGGCATAGAGGGAGGAGCCAGTGCACACCCAGAACTAAAGTCTTTCTTAAAGTGCCCATGTCTCCTGCGGAGCCCGTCTATCCCCATGGTCCTTACGGAGTCCCCAGCATCCTCTAGGACGGTAGAGAAAATAGGATTTTAATACCTACCGGTACATCCTTTTCTCTTAGTCCGTAGAGGATGCTGGGCACCCGTCCCAGTGCGTACTGTGTCTGCAGTTATTAAATGGCCCTTAACTCCAGAACATTTATGTGGAGATGAAAACATCCAAGGAAGACTTGACCATCTTCCTTGGATGTTTTCCCCTGTGTGACTGCTCTCCAGCCTCAGAGGGTTGCATCCGTGGTCCCTAGGATCCCGTCCTGGATCCCGAACCATCGCCCCTCTAGGTGGTGAGAACTGTGCAGCCACCAATGGAGTGAGATTCTGGTCTTGGAAGACAGGATTATCCTCCGGTGCATGTGTAGGTGGGATCCGGACCACTTGTCCAACAGGTCCCACTGGAACACTCTGGCATGGAACCTGCCAAACTGAATGGCCTCGTAGGCCGCAACCATCTTCCCCAGCAACTGAATGCATTGATGGATTAACACTCTTGCTGGTTTCAGAATTTGTTTGACCAGACTCTGGATCTCCAGAGCCTTTCCACTAGAAGAAAACCTCTTCTGTGTCCAGTATCACTCCCAAAAACAACAACCGCGTCATTGGGACCAACTGCGATTTTGGCAAGTTTAGGAGCCAACCATGTTGTTGAAGAACTGTCAGGGAGAGTAGATGTTTTGCACCAACTGGTCCCTGGATCTCGCCTTTATCAGGAGATCATCCAAGTACGGGATAATTGTGACTCCTTGCTTGCGAAGGAGAACCATCATTTCCGCCATCACCCTGGTGAAAATCCTCGGAGCCGTGGACAGACCAAACGGCAACGTCTGAAATTGGTAATGACAATCCTGAATTGCAAACCTCAGGTAGCTTGATTCAGTGGCTAAATGGGAACATATAAGTAGGCATCCTTTATGTCTACCAAAACCATGAAATCTCCTTTATCCCCCGGACTGGAGATCACTACCCTGAGAGATTCCATCTTGAAATTGAATTTCTTTAGGTAGAAATTAAGGGATTTCAGATTTAAGATTGGTCTGACTGAGCCGTCCGGCTTCGGGACCACGAAGAGGCTTGAATAAAAACCTTCTCCCTGCTGACTAAGGCTGATTTGAACAATCGGTGAGGGGGAACGTCTTGAAACCCCAGTTTGTACCCTTGGGACACTATTTGTAAAGCCCACGAGTCCAGGTCCCAATGAATCCAGAACTGACTGAAGAGTTTTAGACGTGCCCCCCACTGGTGCGGGCTCCTGCAAGAGAGCCCTAGCGTCATGCAGTGGATTTGGTAAAAGCAGAGGACGATCTCTGCTCCTGCGATCTTGAAGAGGCTACAGACCTCTTCCCTCTTTTCCTTCCTCTACCTGCAAAGAAAGGGGAATCTTAACTTCTTGCATATCTATTGGGCCGAAATGACTGCGTCAGATAATGATGCGTCTTCATCCGTTGAGAGGGAACATAGGGCAAGAAGGATGACTTACCTGCGGGAGCTGCCGAGATCAAATTAACTAGGCCGTCGCCAAACAAGGCTTCACCTTCATAGGGAAGAGACTCCCTTTCTTCTTGGAGTCAGCATCAGCATTCCCTTGGTGAATCCACAATGCCCTCCTATCCGAGACTGCCATGAAATTGGCCCGTGAGCACTTGTGCCCGGTGTAGGATTTTTAAATATGTGTAGTTTACTGTATGCAAAGGTTTAAAACCTTTTAGGAACTGAGATCTAAGGTGTATTACATGTAGTTTAAAAAAAACAAAAAAGGTTTATTTTATGGCAGTAGTTTCCAAACTGGGGTTCTTGCACTGGTAGCATAGTTTGGTGGTCCAGGACCAATTAAAATTATTTATACTTTATTAAATTGGCAAAACCATTCCCTCACAACATAACTGAACCTGAGGATGACATGCTATAAACACAATTTACTTAATTTTATATTTTTTTCTGAATTTCTCAATAAAAAAAACTTTGGCCTAGGGGTGCCGTGAAACAAATTGTGATACTCTAGGGCAGGGGTGTCAAACCCATGGGCCGCATGCCGCCCCCAATGCATCCTTTTGTGGCCCACAGGCCGGGGTCCGACAGGGGTCCTTTTGTGGCCCGATCACCTTGCTTAGAGCGAGGGCAGGAGAGTGCAGCCAGAGTCTTTGCTTTCTATGTGCGGCACCATCTTCCCGAAGAGATCACCGGGAAGATAGTGCCCCTTCCACTGGCTACAGCACAGGTATACTGGGGTGGGGTAGCAAACTGGGGGCCCCAATGGGCCCCTCCAGCAGTCCCTCTACCAAAACACGTCTTTTGGTGGTTTTGCGGTGTTGTTATAACTACATGGTGACGATACTGTAGCACAGAGATTTTCAACCATTTACAACTCACGTCACACAGAACAAGATTTAAATATTGACATGGCACACTGAAATATAATGGTGATGCATGGTGCAGTATCGTGTCCTAGGATGTCATGTCGCAGCTTCTCCATAGGTAACGCCTGAACAGGCCCGGTGACAGGGGGGACAAAGGGGACACTTGTTCAGGGCTCCAAGTATTGAGAACAGAAATAATGGGGCCACAGTGCCAATATTGCTTTTTAAAGTGTATCCACCAACTGCTCAATTTAAGCAGGAAAACAATTAACAGGCCAACTAAACCCTCCCCCCTCCTTTTACCCCATCACTTTGTCCAGTCCCTGTGGTCCATACTGTATTGCCATTATTATGCATGTTGCTGTGCTGGCCCTTTTCTGAATGTCCCTGCCACCGCCACCGAAGAGCTGGATAGCCCAGTATGAAAACCACCTGCCGGCCTCACTGACGGTCCGAGTCAAAGGCTCCATTTTTTTTTAAAGATCCCTCTGCCAAGTTAAGGGGGGGTTGAGGGGGCCCCAGAGATATCAGTGTACTGGGCCCCGAGATTTCTGTTGCTGGCCCTGACCCTCAGGGGCGTATCTACCCCTTGGCCAGGATGGCACTTGCCAGGGGCACCATCCAGCTGTGCCAACCGTGGCTAAGGGATAGAGTTCTGCAGTCTCGAAAGGGCGCTATGGCAATCAGCGTGGGACTGACCAATTAGACGGTGAGGGAAGGATACTGAAATTGTCCCAACCCTGTTACAGTTTGAAACGCCCCTCAACTGCTGTCCACTGCTTCACTCCTAGCTCTGCCCCTTTGAAATTATTAATCCCTACCCCCCGGTAGGCAGAGTTCTCCAGGCCCATACTCTGGAGTCACCACTGCTGTACATTATGTGCCGGTTGTAGAGGCAGAGCGGGGAACATCAGAGAACGCCACAAATTACACAGTGGGCAAGGAGATGGCTGGAGACAGCTGCACAGCCATGCCTTGCAAGTTCGAGAGAGCTGTTGAATTTCAGCACTTCAAGTCAGAGCCTGCCCCCTGCTGCCCAAGCAGTCCGTGACAGTTAGTGTCGAGGAGGGGGGGATTTGTGCATGTGTGCTATCAGTGTGTGTGTGGGGGGGTGGAGGATGTGTGTGACTGTGAGGGAGCTGTCAGTGTCAGTGGGGAGAGGAGCAGGAGGGAGTTGTCAGTGTGTGGAAGTGATGAGAGTTGTCAGTACTGGGGAAATGTGTGTGTGTGTACTAGATTTAGGAGTGTGTGTTTGTGAGAGGTTTCAGTTGGGGAATTAGAGTTCATACAGTAATTAAATGTTTTCATATTGAGAACTACATCTCCCAGCATATACAGTGTGCTGGGGATGCTAACAAGCTTTATTTAAAAGTTTAAAAAACATTGCTTTTATGACTGCAATGGTTAAAAAGGGAGAGATATAAATCAATTTATCAGTGAATGATCGCAGTTTGAGCTGTTACATTTTACTGAACCACCTATCCCTCCACACTCACTACCTGTCCTCAGGATACATTTACCATCCCGGCAGACGGTATACCGGCGGTCATTTGACCGATGTTGGAATCCTGACACCACTTGGGAGACTGATGCCGGCACACAGACAGCCAACATCCCGAAGGCGAGTATTGGAGGGAGGGTTAGGACCGGAGGAGGGGGTGTTAGGGAAGGCACTAGGAGGTGGGGGGGGGGGTTAGTCCTAGCTGCCACCCCCTGAGGGTTAGCCCTATCCGCCACCCCCCCCAGAGGGTTAGGATTAGGATTAGGTATCATGTGACTGCTGGAATCCCGAGCGCCGGATGCCATACCCAACCCCCTTTACTTTTTCAGGCATTTCTATCTCTCCTCTCTCTATGGTGTTCCGATTGCTCACTTTCCCTTGTGCTTTTCTCTCTCTCTCTCTCTCCTTTGGTTAGAGCATCAGTTTCTGTAGTCCACTTTATCCTTATTTTCTCTAACGTCCTAAGTGGATGCTGGGGACTCCGTAAGGACCATGGGGAATAGCGGCTCCGCAGGAGACTGGGCACATCTAAAGAAAGCTTTAGGACTAGCTGGTGTGCACTGGCTCCTCCCCCTATGACCCTCCTCCAAGCCTCAGTTAGATTTCTGTGCCCGACGAGAAGGGTGCACACTAGGGGCTCTCCTGAGCTTCTTAGTGAAAGTTTTAGTTTAGGTTTGTTATTTTCAGTGAGACCTGCTGGCAACAGGCTCACTGCATCGAGGGACTAAGGGGAGAAGAAGCGAACTCACCTGCGTGCAGAGTGGATTGGGCTTCTTGGCTACTGGACATTAGCTCCAGAGGGACGATCACAGGTCCAGCCTGGATGGGTCCCGGAGCCGCGCCGCCGGCCCCCTTACAGAGCCAGAAGAGCGAAGAGGTCCGGAAAAATCGGCGGCAGAAGACGTTCCTGTCTTCAATAAGGTAGCGCACAGCACTGCAGCTGTGCGCCATTGCTCTCAGCACACTTCATACTCCGGTCACTGAGGGTGCAGGGCGCTGGGGGGGGCGCCCTGAGACGCAATAAAACACGACAGAAATACCTTACATGGCAAAAAATACATCACATATAGCTCCTGGGCTATATGGATGCATTTAACCCCTGCCAAAATATACAAAAAACCGGGAGATAAGGCCGCCGGAAAGGGGACGGAGCCTATCTCCTCAGCACACTGGCACCATTTTCCCTCACAGCTCAGTTGGAGGGAAGCTCCCCTGGCTCTCCCCTGCAGTCACTACACTACAGAAAGGGTTAAAAAAGAGAGGGGGGCACTAATTAGGCGCAGTATTAAAACATACAGCAGCTATAAGGGGAAAAACACTTATATAAGGTTATCCCTGTATATATATAGCGCTCTGGTGTGTGCTGGCATACTCTCCCTCTGTCTCCCCAAAGGGCTAGTGGGGTCCTGTCCTCTATCAGAGCATTCCCTGTGTGTGTGCTGTGTGTCGGTACGTTTGTGTCGACATATATGAGGAGAAAAATGATGTTGAGACGGAGTGTCTGTAACAGTGATGTCACCCCCTAGGGGGTCGACACCTGAGTGGATGTACTGTTGAAAATTACGTGACAGTGTCAGCTCTATATAAAAACAGTGGTTGACATGAGACAGCCGGCTACTCAGCTTGTGCCTGTCCAGACGTCTCATAGGCCGTCAGGGGCTCTAAAGCGGCCGTTACCTCAGATGGCAGATACAGACGCCGACATGGATACTGACTCCTGTGTCGACGGTGAAGAAACAACCGTGATTTCCAGTAGGGCCACACGTTACATGATTGATACAATGGAAAATGTTTTTATACATTTCTGATAATACGAGTACCACCAAAAAGGGGTATTATGTTCGGTGGGGGAAAAACTACCTGTAGTTTTCCTAAATCTGAAAAATAAAATGAGGTGTGTGATGATGCGTGGGTTTCCCCCCGATAACACTTGATAATTTCTTAAAAAGTATTGGCTGCATACCCTTTCCCGCCAGAGGTTAGGGTGCGTTGGGAAACACCCCCTAGGGGGGATAAGGCGCTCACACGCTTGTAAGAACAAGGGCTCTACCCTCTCATGAGATGGCCGCCCTTAAGGATCCTGCTGATAGAAAGCAGGAGGGTATCCAAAAATGTATTTACACACATACTGGTGTTATACTGCGACCAGCTATCGCCTCAGCCTGGAGGTGCAGTGCTGGGTTGGCATGGTCGGATTCCCTGACTGGAAATATTGATATCCTAGATAAGGATAGTATATTATTGCCTATAGAGCATTTAAAAGATGCATTTCTATATATGCATGATGCACAGCGGAATAATTGCCGACTGGCATCAAGTATAAGTGCGTTGTCCAATTCTACCAGTAAAATGGTCAGGTGATGCGGATTCCAAACGGCATTTGGAAGTATTGCCTTTGAAAGGGGACATTTGGGGTCGGTCCTTTAGACCTGGTGGCCACGGCAACAGCTGGGAAATCCACGTTTGTACCCCAGGTCGCCTCTCAAAATAAGACGCCGTATTATCAGGCGCAGTCCTTTGTTGGCAAGCGGACAAAAGGTTCCTCTTTTCTGCTCGTGACAGACGGAGAGGAAAAAGGCTGCAGAGATCAGCCAGTTCCCAGGAACAGAAACCCTTTCCCGCCTCTGCCAAGCCCTCAGTATGACGCTAGGGCTATACAAGCTCAGGCACGGTGGGGGCCCGTTCTCAATGAATTTCAGTGCGCAGTGGGCTCACTCGCAAGTAGACCCCTGGATCCTTCAGGTAATATCTCAGGGGTACATATTGGAATTCGAGACGTCTCCCCCTCGCCGTTTCCAAAAGTTGGCTTTACTGACGTCTCCCTCTGACAGGGAGGCAGTTTTGGAAGCCATTCACAAGCTGTATTCCCAGCAGGTGATAATCAAGGTACCCCTCCTGCAACAGGGAACGGGGTATTATTCCACACTATTGTGGTACCGAAGCCAGACGGCTCGGTGAGACCGATTCTAAATCTAAAATCTAAAATCTTTGAACACTTACATACAGAGGTTCAAATTCAAGATTGAGTCACTCAGAGTAGTGATTGCGAACCTGGAAGAAGGGGACTACATGATGTCTCGGGACATCAAGGATGCTTACCTTCATGTCAAAATTTACCCTTCTCACCAAGGGTACCTCAGGTTATGGTACAGAACTGTCACTATCAGTTCAGACGCTGCCGTAGGGATGGTCCACGGCACCCCGGGTCTTTACCAAGGTAATGGACGAAATGATATCCCTTCGAAGGAAGGGAATTTTAGTTATCCCTTACTTGGACGATTCCCTGATAAGGGTAAGATCCAGGGAACAGTTGGAGGTCGGTGTAGCACTATCTCAGGTAGTGTTGCGGCAGCACGATTGGATTCTCAATATTCCAAAATCGCAGCTGGTTCCGACGACTTGTCTTCTGTTTCCTAGGGATGATCCTGGACACAGTCCAGAAAAAAGGTGTTTCTCCCGGAAGAGAAAGCCAGGGAGTTATCCGAGCTAATCAGGAACCTCCTAAAACCGAACCAAGTCTCAGTGCATCAATGCACAAGGGTTCTGGGAAAAAATGATGGCTTCATACGAAGCAATCCCATTCGTTAGATTCCACGCAAGAACTTTCCAGTGGAACCTACTGGACAAATGGTCCGGGTCGCATTTTCAGATGCATCAGCGGATAACCCTGTCACCAAGGACAAGGGTATCCATCCTGTGGTGGTTGCAGAGTGCTCATCTTCTAGAGGGCCGCAGATTCGGCATTCAGGACTGGGTCCTGGTGACCACGGATGCCAGCCTGCGAGGCTGGGGAGCAGTCACACAGGGAAGGAATATCCAGGGCTTAGGGTCAAGCCGGGATACATCACTTCACATAAATATCCTGAAGCTAAGGGCCATTTTAACACTTAGCAAGACCTCTGCTTCAAGGTCAGCCGGTGTTGATCCAGTCGGACAACATCATGGCAGTCACCCACGTAAACAGACAGGGTGGCACAAGAAGCAGGAGGGCAATGGCAGAAGCTGCAAGGATTCTTCGCTGGGCGGAAAATCATGTGATAGCACTGTCAATAGTATTCATTCCGGGAGTGGACAACTGCTAATAAGCATACATCTAGAACGTTTCCTAGAAAAACATTAAAAAATCAATAATCTGGAGAGTTTTTGTATGTATAGATGCAAGTGTGGGTACGTCGGTGTATGTCCATTTGTCAGCGCGTGTATATATAGATGCAGGTGCTTGTACGTTGGTGTATGTCCCGGTGTCAGCATGTGTATGTATAGATGCAGGTGTGGGAATGTTGGTGTATGTCCAGGTGTCAGGGCGTGTATGTATGGATATTAGGTGTGGGTACATCAGTGTATGTCCAGGTGTTAGCGCATGTATGTATAGATGTATATATACACACACATACGATAGATAGATAGATAGATAGATAGATAGATAGATAGATAGATAGATAGATAGAGAGATAGATAGATAGATAGATAGATAGATAGATAGATAGATAGATAGATAGATAGATAGATACATATTATAAGGGCACGGTCGTGCCCTTATATTAAGGCTGAATCGAACAAACGGAATTCTCCCATAGGGAACTTCTGAGATGGGGGCATGGTGTTTGAGGGGCTACACCTCAAAACTGATTGGACGTACTGAGCTGAAATTTGGCATGGGCGTGTAGAATCGTCACCCGGTGCTGCATGCCAAATTTCAGGGCAAAATAATAAAAAATGAGGAATTGGGAGTAACCTAAAGTTCCAACTGTCAGTTTTTTTCTGTGACTTCCTTTGTGGCTTTTTGACACCGTTTTCCTATAGAGTGAATTAGATATTTTTTGGGAAGGCATAACTCCGGATAGAGGACGAATTAAGACTTGGGGTTTGTTTTACTAGATAGAGTATGCCCCAGTGTAGTGCCTTTTGGGGTTGTGGTTTTTCAGAAAGTTATAGGGTTTTTTTAATTAAGAGAAATATGCCCCATTATAGAGATAGGGCTTTTCAATTTGTTGCGGCTGCGCAGTGGCCGCCAGGAGAGCGAGAGTGAGTGAGGGAAGGGGTCTTGTGCAGGCTGAGGTTATAAAAGTAGCTGCTGGCGGCGGGAGGAGAGCCAGCGGTTCCTGGGTGTGTGCACCTGCGGTCCCTTACAGACTGCAGCGACCCATTAGGACTGTGGAGGAGAGGGGTAGCGGCATAGCAGCCGCAGGCTTACCGAAAGTGCTCACTACTGAGCAATATGGTCCCCTTACCCGAAGTGGGAGCCGCAGCGGGAGGAATAGCTGGAGTTGCGCCGCAGGAGAAAGTCAGAGGACATCCAGAAGAGACATCCGGTGCAGCGCTGACTCCTGACTGACAGCGCTTGCCTACTGAGCGGTGTTTTACCTAGAGATGAGCGCCTGAAATTTTTCGGGTTTTGTGTTTTGGTTTCGGGTTCGGTTCCGCGGCCGTGTTTTGGGTTCGAACGCGTTTTGGCAAATCTCACCAAATTATTTTTGTCGGATTCGGGTGTGTTTTGGATTCGGGTGTTTTTTTCCAAAAACACTAAAAAACAGCTTAAATCATAGAATTTGGGGGTCATTTTGATCCCAAAGTATTATTAACCTCAAAAACCATAATTTACACTCATTTTCAGTCTATTCTGAATACCTCACACCTCACAATATTATTTTTAGTCCTAAAATTTGCACCGAGGTCGCTGTGTGAGTAAGATAAGCGACCCTAGTGGCCGACACAAACACCGGGCCCATCTAGGAGTGGCACTGCAGTGTCACGCAGGATGTCCCTTCCAAAAAACCCTCCCCAAACAGCACATGACGCAAAGAAAAAAAGAGGCGCAATGAGGTAGCTGACTGTGTGAGTAAGATTAGCGACCCTAGTGGCCGACACAAACACCGGGCCCATCTAGGAGTGGCACTGCAGTGTCACGCAGGATGTCCCTTCCAAAAAACCCTCCCCAATCAGCACATGATGCAAAGAAAAAGAAAAGAAAAAAGAGGTGCAAGATGGAATTGTCCTTGGGCCCTCTCACCCACCCTTATGTTGTATAAACAAAACAGAACATGCACACTTTAACCAACCCATCATTTCAGTGACAGGGTCTGCCACACGACTGTGACTGATATGACGGGTTGGTTTGGACCCCCCCAAAAAAAGAAGCAATTAATCTCTCCTTGCACAAACTGGCTCTACAGAGGCAAGATGTCCACCTCATCTTCACCCTCCGATATATCACCGTGTACATCCCCCTCCTCACAGATTATCAATTCGTCCCCACTGGAATCCACCATCTCAGCTCCCTGTGTACTTTGTGGAGGCAATTGCTGCTGGTCAATGTCTCCGCGGAGGAATTGATTATAATTCATTTTAATGAACATCATCTTCTCCACATTTTCTGGATGTAACCTCGTACGCCGATTGCTGACAAGGTGAGCGGCGGCACTAAACACTCTTTCGGAGTACACACTTGTGGGAGGGCAACTTAGGTAGAATAAAGCCAGTTTGTGCAAGGGCCTCCAAATTGCCTCTTTTTCCTGCCAGTATAAGTACGGACTGTGTGACGTGCCTACTTGGATGCGGTCACTCATATAATCCTCCACCATTCTATCAATGTTGAGAGAATCATATGCAGTGACAGTAGACGACATGTCCGTAATCGTTGTCAGGTCCTTCAGTCCGGACCAGATGTCAGCATCAGCAGTCGCTCCAGACTGCCCTGCATCACCGCCAGCGGGTGGGCTCGGAATTCTGAGCCTTTTCCTCGCACCCCCAGTTGCGGGAGAATGTGAAGGAGGAGATGTTGACAGGTCGCGTTCCGCTTGACTTGACAATTTTGTCACCAGCAGGTCTTTCAACCCCAGCAGACCTGTGTCTGCCGGAAAGAGAGATCCAAGGTAGGCTTTAAATCTAGGATCGAGCACGGTGGCCAAAATGTAGTGCTCTGATTTCAACAGATTGACCACCCGTGAATCCTTGTTAAGCGAATTAAGGGCTGCATCCACAAGTCCCACATGCCTAGCGGAATCGCTCCCTTTTAGCTCCTTCTTCAATGCCTCCAGCTTCTTCTGCAAAAGCCTGATGAGGGGAATGACCTGACTCAGGCTGGCAGTGTCTGAACTGACTTCACGTGTGGCAAGTTCAAAGGGCATCAGAACCTTGCACAACGTTGAAATCATTCTCCACTGCACTTGAGACAGGTGCATTCCACCTACTATATCGTGCTCAATTGTATAGGCTTGAATGGCCTTTTGCTGCTCCTCCAACCTCTGAAGCATATAGAGGGTTGAATTCCACCTCGTTACCACTTCTTGCTTCAGATGATGGCAGGGCAGGTTCAGTAGTTTTTGGTGGTGCTCCAGTCTTCTGTACGTGGTGCCTGTACGCCGAAAGTGTCCCGCAATTTTTCTGGCCACCGACAGCATCTCTTGCACGCCCCTGTCGTTTTTTTAAAAATTCTGCACCACCAAATTCAAGGTATGTGCAAAACATGGGACGTGCTGGAATTTGCCCATATTTAATGCACACACAATATTGCTGGCGTTGTCCGATGCCACAAATCCACAGGAGAGTCCAATTGGGGTAAGCCATTCCGCGATGATCTTCCTCAGTTGCCGTAAGAGGTTTTCAGCTGTGTGCGTATTCTGGAAAGCGGTGATACAAAGCGTAGCCTGCCTAGGAAAGAGTTGGCGTTTGCGAGATGCTGCTACTGGTGCCGCCGCTGCTGTTCTTGCGGCGGGAGTCCATACATCTACCCAGTGGGCTGTCACAGTCATATAGTCCTGACCCTGCCCTGCTCCACTTGTCCACATGTCCGTGGTTAAGTGGACATTGGGTACAACTGCATTTTTTAGGAGACTGGTGAGTCTTTTTCTGACGTCCGTGTACATTCTCGGTATCGCCTGCCTAGAGAAGTGGAACCTAGATGGTATTTGGTAACGGGGGCACACTGCCTCAATAAATTGTCTAGTTCCCTGTGAACTAACGGCGGATACCGGACGCACGTCTAACACCAACATAGTTGTCAAGGACTCAGTTATCCGCTTTGCAGTAGGATGACTGCTGTGATATTTCATCTTCCTCGCAAAGGACTGTTGAACAGTCAATTGCTTACTGGAAGTAGTACAAGTGGGCTTACGACTTCCCCTCTGGGATGACCATCGACTCCCAGCGGCAACAACAGCAGCGCCAGCAGCAGTAGGCGTTACACGCAAGGATGCATCGGAGGAATCCCAGGCAGGAGAGGACTCGTCAGAATTGCCAGTGACATGGCCTGCAGGACTATTGGCATTCCTGGGGAAGGAGGAAATTGACACTGAGGGAGTTGGTGGGGTGGTTTGCGTGAGCTTGGTTACAAGAGGAAGGGATTTACTGGTCAGTGGACTGCTTCCGCTGTCACCCAAAGTTTTTGAACTTGTCACTGACTTATTATGAATGCGCTGCAGGTGACGTATAAGGGAGGATGTTCCGAGGTGGTTAACGTCCTTACCCCTACTTATTACAGCTTGACAAAGGGAACACACGGCTTGACACCTGTTGTCCGCATTTCTGGTGAAATACCTCCACACCGAAGAGCTGATTTTTTTGGTATTTTCACCTGGCATGTCAACGGCCATATTCCTCCCACGGACAACAGGTGTCTCCCCGGGTGCCTGACTTAAACAAACCACCTCACCATCAGAATCCTCCTGGTCAATTTCCTCCCCAGCGCCAGCAACACCCATATCCTCCTCATCCTGGTGTACTTCAACACTGACATCTTCAATCTGACTATCAGGAACTGGACTGCGGGTGCTCCTTCCAGCACTTGCAGGGGGCGTGCAAATGGTGGAAGGCGCATGCTCTTCACGTCCAGTGTTGGGAAGGTCAGGCATCGCAACCGACACAATTGGACTCTCCTTGTGGATTTGGGATTTCGAAGAATGCACAGTTCTTTGCTGTGCTGCTTTTGCCAGCTTGAGTCTTTTCATTTTTCTAGCGAGAGGCTGAGTGCTTCCATCCTCATGTGAAGCTGAACCACTAGCCATGAACATAGGCCAGGGCCTCAGCCGTTCCTTGCCACTCCGTGTGGTAAATGGCATATTGGCAAGTTTACGCTTCTCCTCCGACAATTTTATTTTAGGTTTTGGAGTCCTTTTTTTACTGATATTTTGTGTTTTGGATTTGACATGCTCTGTACTATGACATTGGGCATCGGCCTTGGCAGACGACGTTGCTGGCATTTCATCGTCTCGGCCATGACTAGTGGCAGCAGCTTCAGCACGAGGTGGAAGTGGATCTTGATCTTTCCCTAATTTTGGAACCTCAACATTTTTGTTCTCCATATTTTAATAGGCACAACTAAAAGGCACCTCAGGTAAACAATGGAGATGGATGGATTGGATACTAGTATACAATTATGGACGGGCTGCCGAGTGCCGACACAGAGGTAGCCACAGCCGTGAACTACCGCACTGTACTGTGTCTGCTGCTAATATAGACTGGTTGATAAAGAGATAGTATACTCGTAACTAGTATGTATGTATAAAGAAAGAAAAAAAAACCACGGTTAGGTGGTATATACAATTATGGACGGGCTGCCGAGTGCCGACACAGAGGTAGCCACAGCCGTGAACTACCGCACTGTACTGTGTCTGCTGCTAATATATAGACTGGTTGATAAAGAGATAGTATACTCGTAACTAGTATGTATGTATAAAGAAAGAAAAAAAAAACACGGTTAGGTGGTATATACAATTATGGACGGGCTGCCGAGTGCCGACACAGAGGTAGCCACAGCCGTGAACTACCGCACTGTACTGTGTCTGCTGCTAATATATAGACTGGTTGATAAAGAGATAGTATACTCGTAACTAGTATGTATGTATAAAGAAAGAAAAAAAAACCACGGTTAGGTGGTATATACAATTATGGACGGGCTGCCGAGTGCCGACACAGAGGTAGCCACAGCCGTGAACTACCGCACTGTACTGTGTCTGCTGCTTATATATAGACTGGTTGATAAAGAGATAGTATACTCGTAACTAGTATGTATGTATAAAGAAAGAAAAAAAAACCACGGTTAGGTGGTATATACAATTATGGACGGGCTGCCGAGTGCCGACACAGAGGTAGCCACAGCCGTGAACTACCGCACTGTACTGTGTCTGCTGCTAATATATAGACTGGTTGATAAAGAGATAGTATACTCGTAACTAGTATGTATGTATAAAGAAAGAAAAAAAAACCACGGTTAGGTGGTATATACAATTATGGACGGGCTGCCGAGTGCCGACACAGAGGTAGCCACAGCCGTGAACTACCGCACTGTACTGTGTCTGCTGCTAATATAGACTGGTTGATAAAGAGATAGTATACTCGTAACTAGTATGTATGTATAAAGAAAGAAAAAAAAAACACGGTTAGGTTGTATATACAATTATGGACGGGCTGCCGAGTGCCGACACAGAGGTAGCCACAGCCGTGAACTACCGCACTGTACTGTGTCTGCTGCTAATATATAGACTGGTTGATAAAGAGATAGTATACTCGTAACTAGTATGTATGTATAAAGAAAGAAAAAAAAACCACGGTTAGGTGGTATATACAATTATGGACGGGCTGCCGAGTGCCGACACAGAGGTAGCCACAGCCGTGAACTACCGCACTGTACTGTGTCTGCTGCTAATATATAGACTGGTTGATAAAGAGATAGTATACTCGTAACTAGTATGTATGTATAAAGAAAGAAAAAAAAAACACGGTTAGGTGGTATATACAATTATGGACGGGCTGCCGAGTGCCGACACAGAGGTAGCCACAGCCGTGAACTACCGCACTGTACTGTGTCTGCTGCTAATATATAGACTGGTTGATAAAGAGATAGTATACTCGTAACTAGTATGTATGTATAAAGAAAGAAAAAAAAACCACGGTTAGGTGGTATATACAATTATGGACGGGCTGCCGAGTGCCGACACAGAGGTAGCCACAGCCGTGAACTACCGCACTGTACTGTGTCTGCTGCTAATATATAGACTGGTTGATAAAGAGATAGTATACTCGTAACTAGTATGTATGTATAAAGAAAGAAAAAAAAACCACGGTTAGGTGGTATATACAATTATGGACGGGCTGCCGAGTGCCGACACAGAGGTAGCCACAGCCGTGAACTACCGCACTGTACTGTGTCTGCTGCTAATATATAGACTGGTTGATAAAGAGATAGTATACTCGTAACTAGTATGTATGTATAAAGAAAGAAAAAAAAACCACGGTTAGGTGGTATATACAATTATGGACGGGCTGCCGAGTGCCGACACAGAGGTAGCCACAGCCGTGAACTACCGCACTGTACTGTGTCTGCTGCTAATATAGACTGGTTGATAAAGAGATAGTATACTCGTAACTAGTATGTATGTATAAAGAAAGAAAAAAAAACCACGGTTAGGTGGTATATACAATTATGGACGGGCTGCCGAGTGCCGACACAGAGGTAGCCACAGCCGTGAACTACCGCACTGTACTGTGTCTGCTGCTAATATATAGACTGGTTGATAAAGAGATAGTATACTCGTAACTAGTATGTATGTATAAAGAAAGAAAAAAAAACCACGGTTAGGTGGTATATACAATTATGGACGGGCTGCCGAGTGCCGACACAGAGGTAGCCACAGCCGTGAACTACCGCACTGTACTGTGTCTGCTGCTAATATATAGACTGGTTGATAAAGAGATAGTATACTCGTAACTAGTATGTATGTATAAAGAAAGAAAAAAAAACCACGGTTAGGTGGTATATACAATTATGGACGGGCTGCCGAGTGCCGACACAGAGGTAGCCACAGCCGTGAACTACCGCACTGTACTGTGTCTGCTGCTAATATATAGACTGGTTGATAAAGAGATAGTATACTCGTAACTAGTATGTTTGTATAAAGAAAGAAAAAAAAACCACGGTTAGGTGGTATATACAATTATGGACGGGCTGCCGAGTGCCGACACAGAGGTAGCCACAGCCGTGAACTACCGCACTGTACTGTGTCTGCTGCTAATATATAGACTGGTTGATAAAGAGATAGTATACTCGTAACTAGTATGTATGTATAAAGAAAGAAAAAAAAACCACGGTTAGGTGGTATATACAATTATGGACGGGCTGCCGAGTGCCGACACAGAGGTAGCCACAGCCGTGAACTACCGCACTGTACTGTGTCTGCTGCTAATATAGACTGGTTGATAAAGAGATAGTATACTACTAATATTATATATACTGGTGGTCAGGTCACTGGTCACTAGTCACACTGGCAGTGGCACTCCTGCAGCAAAAGTGTGCACTGTTTAATTTTAATATAATATTATGTACTCCTGGCTCCTGCTATAACCTATAACTGGCACTGCAGTAGTGCTCCCCAGTCTCCCCCACAATTATAAGCTGTGTGAGCTGAGCAGTCAGACAGATATATAATATATATAGATGATGCAGCACACTGGCCTGAGCCTGAGCAGTGCACACAGATATGGTATGTGACTGACTGAGTCACTGTGTGTATCGCTTTTTTCAGGCAGAGAACGGATATATTAAATAAACTGCACTGTGTGTCTGGTGGTCACTCACTATATAATATATTATGTACTCCTGGCTCCTGCTATAACCTATAACTGGCACTGCAGTAGTGCTCCCCAGTCTCCCCCACAATTATAAGCTGTGTGAGCTGAGCAGTCAGACAGATATATATAATATTATTTATATATAGATAATAGATGATGCAGCACACTGGCCTGAGCCTGAGCAGTGCACACAGATATGGTATGTGACTGAGTCACTGTGTGCTGTGTATCGCTTTTTTCAGGCAGAGAACGGATTATAAATAAAACTGGTGGTCACTGGTCACTATCAGCAAAACTCTGCACTGTACTGAGTACTCCTAATGCTCCCCAAAATTAGTAAATCAAGTGTCTCTCTAATCTATTCTAAATGGAGAGGACGCCAGCCACGTCCTCTCCCTATCAATCTCAATGCACGTGTGAAAATGGCGGCGACGCGCGGCTCCTTATATAGAATCCGAGTCTCGCGATAGAATCCGAGCCTCGCGAGAATCCGACAGCGTCATGATGACGTTCGGGCGCGCTCGGGTTAACCGAGCAAGGCGGGAAGATCCGAGTCGCTCGGACCCGTGAAAAAAAACATGAAGTTCTGGCGGGTTCGGATTCAGAGAAACCGAACCCGCTCATCTCTACTATATATATTATATATCTGTCTGACTGCTCAGCTCACACAGCTTATAATTGTGGGGGAGACTGGGGAGCACTACTGCAGTGCCAGTTATAGGTTATAGCAGGAGCCAGGATTACATAATATTATATTAAAATTAAACAGTGCACACTTTTGCTGCAGGAGTGCCACTGCCAGTGTGACTAGTGACCAGTGACCTGACCACCAGTATATATAATATTAGTAGTATACTATCTCTTTATCAACCAGTCTATATTAGCAGCAGACACAGTACAGTGCGGTAGTTCACGGCTGTGGCTACCTCTGTGTCGGCACTCGGCAGCCCGTCCATAATTGTATATACCACCTAACCGTGTTTTTTTTTCTTTCTTTATAGTCATACTAGTTACGAGTATACTATCTCTTTATCAACCAGTCTATATTAGCAGCAGACACAGTACAGTGCGGTAGTTCACGGCTGTGGCTACCTCTGTGTCGGCACTCGGCAGCCCGTCCATAATTGTATATACCACCTAACCGTGGTTTTTTTTTCTTTCTTTATACATACATACTAGTTACGAGTATACTATCTCTTTATCAACCAGTCTATATTAGCAGCAGACACAGTACAGTGCGGTAGTTCACGGCTGTGGCTACCTCTGTGTCGGCACTCGGCAGCCCGTCCATAATTGTATATACCACCTAACCGTGGTTTTTTTTTCTTTCTTTATACATACATACTAGTTACGAGTATACTATCTCTTTATCAACCAGTCTATATATTAGCAGCAGACACAGTACAGTGCGGTAGTTCACGGCTGTGGCTACCTCTGTGTCGGCACTCGGCAGCCCGTCCATAATTGTATATACCACCTAACCGTGGTTTTTTTTTCTTTCTTTATACATACATACTAGTTACGAGTATACTATCTCTTTATCAACCAGTCTATATTAGCAGCAGACACAGTACAGTGCGGTAGTTCACGGCTGTGGCTACCTCTGTGTCGGCACTCGGCAGCCCGTCCATAATTGTATATACCACCTAACCGTGTTTTTTTTTTCTTTCTTTATACATACATACTAGTTACGAGTATACTATCTCTTTATCAACCAGTCTATATATTAGCAGCAGACACAGTACAGTGCGGTAGTTCACGGCTGTGGCTACCTCTGTGTCGGCACTCGGCAGCCCGTCCATAATTGTATATACCACCTAACCGTGGTTTTTTTTTCTTTCTTTATACATACATACTAGTTACGAGTATACTATCTCTTTATCAACCAGTCTATATATTAGCAGCAGACACAGTACAGTGCGGTAGTTCACGGCTGTGGCTACCTCTGTGTCGGCACTCGGCAGCCCGTCCATAATTGTATACTAGTATCCAATCCATCCATCTCCATTGTTTACCTGAGGTGCCTTTTAGTTGTGCCTATTAAAATATGGAGAACAAAAATGTTGAGGTTCCAAAATTAGGGAAAGATCAAGATCCACTTCCACCTCGTGCTGAAGCTGCTGCCACTAGTCATGGCCGAGACGATGAAATGCCAGCAACGTCGTCTGCCAAGGCCGATGCCCAATGTCATAGTACAGAGCATGTCAAATCCAAAACACCAAATATCAGTAAAAAAAGGACTCCAAAACCTAAAATAAAATTGTCGGAGGAGAAGCGTAAACTTGCCAATATGCCATTTACCACACGGAGTGGCAAGGAACGGCTGAGGCCCTGGCCTATGTTCATGGCTAGTGGTTCAGCTTCACATGAGGATGGAAGCACTCAGCCTCTCGCTAGAAAAATGAAAAGACTCAAGCTGGCAAAAGCAGCACAGCAAAGAACTGTGCATTCTTCGAAATCCCAAATCCACAAGGAGAGTCCAATTGTGTCGGTTGCGATGCCTGACCTTCCCACACTGGACGTGAAGAGCATGCGCCTTCCACCATTTGCACGCCCCCTGCAAGTGCTGGAAGGAGCACCCGCAGTCCAGTTCCTGATAGTCAGATTGAAGATGTCAGTGTTGAAGTACACCAGGATGAGGAGGATATGGGTGTTGCTGGCGCTGGGGAGGAAATTGACCAGGAGGATTCTGATGGTGAGGTGGTTTGTTTAAGTCAGGCACCCGGGGAGACACCTGTTGTCCGTGGGAGGAATATGGCCGTTGACATGCCAGGTGAAAATACCAAAAAAATCAGCTCTTCGGTGTGGAGGTATTTCACCAGAAATGCGGACAACAGGTGTCAAGCCGTGTGTTCCCTTTGTCAAGCTGTAATAAGTAGGGGTAAGGACGTTAACCACCTCGGAACATCCTCCCTTATACGTCACCTGCAGCGCATTCATAATAAGTCAGTGACAAGTTCAAAAACTTTGGGTGACAGCGGAAGCAGTCCACTGACCAGTAAATCCCTTCCTCTTGTAACCAAGCTCACGCAAACCACCCCACCAACTCCTCAGTGTCAATTTCCTCCTCCCCAGGAATGCCAATAGTCCTGCAGGCCATGTCACTGGCAATTCTGACGAGTCCTCTCCTGCCTGGGATTCCTCGATGCATCCTTGCGTGTAACACCTACTGCTGCTGGCGCTGCTGTTGTTGCCGCTGGGAGTCGATGGTCATCCCAGAGGGGAAGTCGTAAGCCCACTTGTACTACTTCCAGTAAGCAATTGACTGTTCAACAGTCCTTTGCGAGGAAGATGAAATACACAGCAGTCATCCTACTGCAAAGCGGATAACTGAGGCCTTGGCATCCTGGGTGGTGAGAAACGTGGTTCGGTATCCATCATTACTGCAGAGCCAACTAGAGACTTGTTGGAGGTACTGTGTCCCCGGTACCAAATACCATCTAGGTTCCATTCTCTAGGCAGGCGATACGAAAAAGTACACAGACCTCAGAAAAGAGTCACCAGTGTCCTAAAAATGCAGCTGTACCCAATGTCCACTTAACCACGGACATGTGGACAAGTGGAGCAGGGCAGGGTCAGGACTATATGACTGTGACAGCCCACTGGGTAGATGTATGGACTCCCCGCGCAAGAACAGCAGCGGCGGCACCAGTAGCAGCATCTCGCAAACGCCAACTCTTTCTAGGCAGGCTACGCTTTGTATCACCGGTTTCCAGAATACGCACACAGCTGAAAACCTCTTACGGCAACTGAGGAAGATCATCGCGGAATGGCTTACCCAATTGGACTCTCCTGTGGATTTGTGGCATCGGACAACGCCAGCAATATTGTGTGTGCATTAAATATGGGCAAATTCCTGGGCAAATTCCAGCACGTCCCATGTTTTGCACATACCTTGAATTTGGTGGTGCAGAATTTTTTAAAAAACGACAGGGGCGTGCAAGAGATGCTGTCGGTGGCCAGAAAAATTGCGGGACACTTTCGGCGTACAGGCACCACGTACAGAAGACTGGAGCACCACCAAAAACTACTGAACCTGCCCTGCCATCATCTGAAGCAAGAAGTGGTAACGAGGTGGAATTCAACCCTCTATATGCTTCAGAGGTTGGAGGAGCAGCAAAAGGCCATTCAAGCCTATACAATTGAGCACGATATAGGAGGTGGAATGCACCTGTCTCAAGTGCAGTGGAGAATGATTTCAACGTTGTGCAAGGTTCTGATGCCCTTTGAACTTGCCACACGTGAAGTCAGTTCAGACACTGCCAGCCTGAGTCAGGTCATTCCCCTCATCAGGCTTTTGCAGAAGAAGCTGGAGGCATTGAAGAAGGAGCTAAAAGGGAGCGATTCCGCTAGGCATGTGGGACTTGTGGATGCAGCCCTTAATTCGCTTAACAAGGATTCACGGGTGGTCAATCTGTTGAAATCAGAGCACTACATTTTGGCCACCGTGCTCGATCCTAGATTTAAAGCCTACCTTGGATCTCTCTTTCCGGCAGACACAAGTCTGCTGGGGTGCAAAGACCTGCTGGTGACAAAATTGTCAAGTCAAGCGGAACGCGACCTGTCAACATCTCCTCCTTCACATTCTCCCGCAACTGGGGGTGCGAGGAAAAGGCTCAGAATTCCGAGCCCACCCGCTGGCGGTGATGCAGGGCAGTCTGGAGCGACTGCTGATGCTGACATCTGGTCCGGACTGAAGGACCTGACAACGATTACGGACATGTCGTCTACTGTCACTGCATATGATTCTCTCAACATTGATAGAATGGTGGAGGATTATATGAGTGACCGCATCCAAGTAGGCACGTCACACAGTCCGTACTTATACTGGCAGGAAAAAGAGGCAATTTGGAGGCCCTTGCACAAACTGGCTTTATTCTACCTAAGTTGCCCTCCCACAAGTGTGTACTCCGAAAGAGTGTTTAGTGCCGCCGCTCACCTTGTCAGCAATCGGCGTACGAGGTTACATCCAGAAAATGTGGAGAAGATGATGTTCATTAAAATGAATTATAATCAATTCCTCCGCGGAGACATTGACCAGCAGCAATTGCCTCCACAAAGTACACAGGGAGCTGAGATGGTGGATTCCAGTGGGGACGAATTGATAATCTGTGAGGAGGGGGATGTACACGGTGATATATCGGAGGGTGAAGATGAGGTGGACATCTTGCCTCTGTAGAGCCAGTTTGTGCAAGGAGAGATTAATTGCTTCTTTTTTGGGGGGGGTCCAAACCAACCCGTCATATCAGTCACAGTCGTGTGGCAGACCCTGTCACTGAAATGATGGGTTGGTTAAAGTGTGCATGTCCTGTTTTGTTTATACAACATAAGGGTGGGTGGGAGGGCCCAAGGACAATTCCATCTTGCACCTCTTTTTTCTTTTCTTTTTCTTTGCATCATGTGCTGATTGGGGAGGGTTTTTTGGAAGGGACATCCTGCGTGACACTGCAGTGCCACTCCTAGATGGGCCCGGTGTTTGTGTCGGCCACTAGGGTCGCTAATCTTACTCACACAGTCAGCTACCTCATTGCGCCTCTTTTTTTCTTTGCGTCATGTGCTGTTTGGGGAGGGTTTTTTGGAAGGGACATCCTGCGTGACACTGCAGTGCCACTCCTAGATGGGCCCGGTGTTTGTGTCGGCCACTAGGGTCGCTAATCTTACTCACACAGCTACCTCATTGCGCCTCTTTTTTTCTTTGCGTCATGTGCTGTTTGGGGAGGGTTTTTTGGAAGGGCCATCCTGCGTGACACTGCAGAGCCACTCCTAGATGGGCCCGGTGTTTGTGTCGGCCACTAGGGTCGCTAATCTTACTCACACAGCTACCTCATTGCGCCTCTTTTTTTCTTTGCATCATGTGCTGTTTGGGGAGGGTTTTTTGGAAGGGACATCCTGCGTGACACTGCAGTGCCACTCCTAGATGGGCCCGGTGTTTGTGTCGGCCACTAGGGTCGCTTATCTTACTCACACAGCGACCTCGGTGCAAATTTTAGGACTAAAAATAATATTGTGAGGTGTGAGGTATTCAGAATAGACTGAAAATGAGTGTAAATTATGGTTTTTGAGGTTAATAATACTTTGGGATCAAAATGACCCCCAAATTCTATGATTTAAGCTGTTTTTTAGTGTTTTTTGAAAAAAACACCCGAATCCAAAACACACCCGAATCCGACAAAAAAAATTCGGTGAGGTTTTGCCAAAACGCGTTCGAACCCAAAACACGGCCGCGGAACCGAACCCAAAACCAAAACACAAAACCCAAAAAATTTCAGGTGCTCATCTCTACTTTCTATAACCATCACTGCATTACTGACCCCTCTTTAGAGATGTGCACTTGAAATTTTTCAGGTTTTGTGTTTTGGTTTTGGGTTCGGTTCCGCGGCCGTGTTTTGGGTTCGACCGCGTTTTGGCAAAACCTCACCGAATTTTTTTTGTCGGATTCGGGTGTGTTTTGGATTCGGGTGTTTTTTTCAAAAAACACTAAAAAACAGCTTAAATCATAGAATTTGGGGGTCATTTTGATCCCAAAGTATTATTAACCTCAAAAACCATAATTTCCACTCATTTTCAGTCTATTCTGAACGCCTCACACCTCACAATATTATTTTTAGTCCTAAAATTTGCACCGAGGTCGCTGGATGACTAAGCTAAGCGACCCTAGTGGCCGACACAAACACCTGGCCCATCTAGGAGTGGCACTGCAGTGTCACGCAGGATGGCCCTTCCAAAAAACACTCCCCAAACAGCACATGACGCAAAGAAAAAAAGAGGCGCAATGAGGTAGCTGTGTGAGTAAGATAAGCGACCCTAGTGGCCGACACAAACACCTGGCCCATCTAGGAGTGGCACTGCAGTGTCACGCAGGATGGCCCTTCCAAAAAACACTCCCCAAACAGCACATGACGCAAAGAAAAAAAGAGGCGCAATGAGGTAGCTGTGTGAGTAAGATAAGCGACCCTAGTGGCCGACACAAACACCTGGCCCATCTAGGAGTGGCACTGCAGTGTCACGCAGGATGGCCCTTCAAAAAAATACTCCCCAAACAGCACATGACGCAAAGAAAAATGAAAGAAAAAAAAGAGGTGCAAGATGGAATTGTCCTTGGGCCCTCCCACCCACCCTTATGTTGTATAAACAGGACATGCACACTTTAACCAACCCATCATTTCAGCGACAGGGTCTGCCACACGACTGTGACTGAAATGACGGGTTGGTTTGGACCCCCACCAAAAAAGAAGCAATTAATCTCTCCTTGCACAAACTGGCTCTACAGAGGCGAGATGTCCACCTCATCATCATCCTCCGATATATCACCGTGTACATCCCCCTCCTCACAGATTATCAATTCGTCCCCACTGGAATCCACCATCTCAGCTCCCTGTATACTTTGTGGAGGCAATTGCTGCTGGTCAATGTCTCCACGGAGGAATTGATTATAATTCATTTTAATGAACATCATCTTCTCCACATTTTCTGGAAGTAACCTCGTACGCCGATTGCTGACAAGGTGAGCGGCGGCACTAAACACTCTTTCGGAGTACACACTTGTGGGAGGGCAACTTAGGTAGAATAAAGCCAGTTTGTGCAAGGGCCTCCAAATTGCCTCTTTTTCCTGCCAGTATAAGTACGGACTGTCTGACGTGCCTACTTGGATGCGGTCACTCATATAATCCTCCACCATTCTTTCAATGGGGAGAGAATCATATGCAGTGCCAGTAGACGACATGTCCGACTCCGTAATCGTTGTCAGGTCCTTCAGTCCGGACCAGATGTCAGCATCAGCAGTCGCTCCAGACTGCCCTGCATCACCGCCAGCGGGTGGGCTCGGAATTCTGAGCCTTTTCCTCGCACCCCCAGTTGCGGGAGAATGTGAAGGAGGAGATGTTGACAGGTCGCGTTCCGCTTGACTTGACAATTTTCTCACCAGCAGGTCTTTGAACCCCAGCAGACTTGTGTGTGCCGGAAAGAGAGATCCAAGGTAGGTTTTAAATCTAGGATCGAGCACGGTGGCCAAAATGTAGTGCTCTGATTTCAACGGATTGACCACCCGTGAATCCTTGTTAAGCGAATTAAGGGCTCCATCCACAAGTCCCACATGCCTAGCGGAATCGCTTTGTGTTAGCTCCTTCTTCAATGTCTCCAGCTTCTTCTGCAAAAGCCTGATGAGGGGAATGACCTGACTCAGGCTGGCAGTGTCTGAACCTACTTCACGTGTGGCAAGTTCAAAGGGCAGCAGAACCTTGCACAACGTTGAAATCATTCTCCACTGCGCTTGAGACAGGTGCATTCCACCTCCTATATCGTGCTCAATTGTATAGGCTTGAATGGCCTTTTGCTGCTCCTCCAACCTCTGAAGCATATATAGGGTTGAATTCCACCTCGTTACCACTTCTTGCTTCAGATGATGGCAGGGCAGGTTCAGGCGTTTTTGGTGTTGCTCCAGTCTTCTGTACGTGGTGCCTGTACGCCGAAAGTGTCCCGCAATTCTTCTGGCCACCGACAGCATCTCTTGCATGCGCCTCTCGTTTTTTAAATAATTCTGCACCACCAAATTCAAGGTAGAGATGAGCGCCTGAAATTTTTCGGGTTTTGTGTTTTGGTTTTGGGTTCGGTTCCGCGGCCGTGTTTTGGGTTCGAACGCGTTTTGGCAAAACCTCACCGAATTTTTTTTGTCGGATTCGGGTGTGTTTTGGATTCGGGTGTTTTTTTCAAAAAACACTAAAAAACAGCTTAAATCATAGAATTTGGGGGTCATTTTGATCCCAAAGTATTATTAACCTCAAAAACCATAATTTACACTCATTTTCAGTCTATTCTGAATACCTCACACCTCACAATATTATTTTTAGTCCTAAAATTTGCACCGAGGTCGCTGTGTGAGTAAGATAAGCGACCCTAGTGGCCGACACAAACACCGGGCCCATCTAGGAGTGGCACTGCAGTGTCACGCAGGATGTCCCTTCCAAAAAACCCTCCCCAAACAGCACATGACGCAAAGAAAAAAAGAGGCGCAATGAGGTAGCTGTGTGAGTAAGATTAGCGACCCTAGTGGCCGACACAAACACCGGGCCCATCTAGGAGTGGCACTGCAGTGTCACGCAGGATGTCCCTTCCAAAAAACCCTCCCCAAACAGCACATGACGCAAAGAAAAAAAGAGGCGCAATGAGGTAGCTGTGTGAGTAAGATTAGCGACCCTAGTGGCCGACACAAACACCGGGCCCATCTAGGAGTGGCACTGCAGTGTCACGCAGGATGTCCCTTCCAAAAAACCCTCCCCAAACAGCACATGACGCAAAGAAAAAAAGAGGCGCAATGAGGTAGCTGACTGTGTGAGTAAGATTAGCGACCCTAGTGGCCGACACAAACACCGGGCCCATTTAGGAGTGGCACTGTAGTGTCACGCAGGATGTCCCTTCCAAAAAACCCTCCCCAATCAGCACATGATGCAAAGAAAAAGAAAAGAAAAAAGAGGTGCAAGATGGAATTGTCCTTGGGCCCTCCCACCCACCCTTATGATGTATAAACAAAACAGGACATGCACACTTTAACCAACCCATCATTTCAGTGACAGGGTCTGCCACACGACTGTGACTGATATGACGGGTTGGTTTGGACCCCCCCAAAAAAGAAGCAATTAATCTCTCCTTGCACAAACTGGCTCTACAGAGGCAAGATGTCCACCTCATCATCACCCTCCGATATATCACCGTGTACATCCCCCTCCTCACAGATTATCAATTCGTCCCCACTGGAATCCACCATCTCAGCTCCCTGTGTACTTTGTGGAGGCAATTGCTGCTGGTCAATGTCTCCGCGGAGGAATTGATTATAATTCATTTTAATGAACATCATCTTCTCCACATTTTCTGGATGTAACCTCGTACGCCGATTGCTGACAAGGTGAGCGGCGGCACTAAACACTCTTTCGGAGTACACACTTGTGGGAGGGCAACTTAGGTAGAATAAAGCCAGTTTGTGCAAGGGCCTCCAAATTGCCTCTTTTTCCTGCCAGTATAAGTACGGACTGTGTGACGTGCCTACTTGGATGCGGTCACTCATATAATCCTCCACCATTCTATCAATGTTGAGAGAATCATATGCAGTGACAGTAGACGACATGTCCGTAATCGTTGTCAGGTCCTTCAGTCCGGACCAGATGTCAGCATCAGCAGTCGCTCCAGACTGCCCTGCATCACCGCCAGCGGGTGGGCTCGGAATTCTGAGCCTTTTCCTCGCACCCCCAGTTGCGGGAGAATGTGAAGGAGGAGATGTTGACAGGTCGCGTTCCGCTTGACTTGACAATTTTCTCACCAGCAGGTCTTTCAACCCCAGCAGACTTGTGTCTGCCGGAAAGAGAGATCCAAGGTAGGCTTTAAATCTAGGATCGAGCACGGTGGCCAAAATGTAGTGCTCTGATTTCAACAGATTGACCACCCGTGAATCCTTGTTAAGCGAATTAAGGGCTCCATCCACAAGTCCCACATGCCTAGCGGAATCGCTCCGTGTTAGCTCCTCCTTCAATGTCTCCAGCTTCTTCTGCAAAAGCCTGATGAGGGGAATGACCTGACTCAGGCTGGCAGTGTCTGAACTGACTTCACGTGTGGCAAGTTCAAAGGGCATCAGAACCTTGCACAACGTTGAAATCATTCTCCACTGCGCTTGAGACAGGTGCATTCCACCTACTATATCGTGCTCAATTGTATAGGCTTGAATGGCCTTTTGCTGCTCCTCCAACCTCTGAAGCATATAGAGGGTTGAATTCCACCTCGTTACCACTTCTTGCTTCAGATGATGGCAGGGCAGGTTCAGTAGTTTTTGGTGGTGCTCCAGTCTTCTGTACGTGGTGCCTGTACGCCGAAAGTGTCCCGCAATTCTTCTGGCCACCGACAGCATCTCTTGCACGCCCCTGTCGTTTTTTAAAAAATTCTGCACCACCAAATTCAAGGTATGTGCAAAACATGGGACGTGCTGGAATTTGCCCATATTTAATGCACACACAATATTGCTGGCGTTGTCCGATGCCACAAATCCACAGGAGAGTCCAATTGGGGTAAGCCATTCCGCGATGATCTTCCTCAGTTGCCGTAAGAGGTTTTCAGCTGTGTGCGTATTCTGGAAAGCGGTGATACAAAGCGTAGCCTGCCTAGGAAAGAGTTGGCGTTTGCGAGATGCTGCTACTGGTGCCGCCGCTGCTGTTCTTGCGGCGGGAGTCCATACATCTACCCAGTGGGCTGTCACAGTCATATAGTCCTGACCCTGCCCTGCTCCACTTGTCCACATGTCCGTGGTTAAGTGGACATTGGGTACAACTGCATTTTTTAGGACACTGGTGAGTCTTTTTCTGACGTCCGTGTACATTCTCGGTATCGCCTGCCTAGAGAAGTGGAACCTAGATGGTATTTGGTAACGGGGGCACACTGCCTCAATAAATTGTCTAGTTCCCTGTGAACTAACGGCGGATACCGGACGCACGTCTAACACCAACATAGTTGTCAAGGCCTCAGTTATCCGCTTTGCAGCAGGATGACTGCTGTGATATTTCATCTTCCTCGCAAAGGACTGTTGAACAGTCAATTGCTTACTGGAAGTAGTACAAGTGGGCTTACGACTTCCCCTCTGGGATGACCATCGACTCCCAGCGGCAACAACAGCAGCGCCAGCAGCAGTAGGCGTTACACGCAAGGATGCATCGGAGGAATCCCAGGCAGGAGAGGACTCGTCAGAATTGCCAGTGACATGGCCTGCAGGACTATTGGCATTCCTGGGGAAGGAGGAAATTGACACTGAGGGAGTTGGTGGGGTGGTTTGCGTGAGCTTGGTTACAAGAGGAAGGGATTTACTGGTCAGTGGACTGCTTCCGCTGTCACCCAAAGTTTTTGAACTTGTCACTGACTTATTATGAATGCGCTGCAGGTGACGTATAAGGGAGGATGTTCCGAGGTGGTTAACGTCCTTACCCCTACTTATTACAGCTTGACAAAGGGAACACACGGCTTGACACCTGTTGTCCGCATTGCTGGTGAAATACCTCCACACCGAAGAGCTGATTTTTTTGGTATTTTCACCTGGCATGTCAACGGCCATATTCCTCCCACGGACAACAGGTGTCTCCCCGGGTGCCTGACTTAAACAAACCACCTCACCATCAGAATCCTCCTGGTCAATTTCCTCCCCAGCGCCAGCAACACCCATATCCTCCTCATCCTGGTGTACTTCAACACTGACATCTTCAATCTGACTATCAGGAACTGGACTGCGGGTGCTCCTTCCAGCACTTGCAGGGGGCGTGCAAATGGTGGAAGGCACATGCTCTTCACGTCCAGTGTTGGGAAGGTCAGGCATCGCAACCGACACAATTGGACTCTCCTTGTGGATTTGGGATTTCGAAGAATGCACAGTTCTTTGCTGTGCTGCTTTTGCCAGCTTGAGTCTTTTCATTTTTCTAGCGAGAGGCTGAGTGCTTCCATCCTCATGTGAAGCTGAACCACTAGCCATGAACATAGGCCAGGGCCTCAGCCGTTCCTTGCCACTCTGTGTCGTAAATGGCATATTGGCAAGTTTACGCTTCTCCTCCGACAATTTTATTTTAGGTTTTGGAGTCCTTTTTTTTCTGATATTTGGTGTTTTGGATTTGACATGCTCTGTACTATGACATTGGGCATCGGCCTTGGCAGACGACGTTGCTGGCATTTCATCGTCTCGGCCATGACTAGTGGCAGCAGCTTCAGCACGAGGTGGAAGTGGATCTTGATCTTTCCCTAATTTTGGAACCTCAACATTTTTGTTCTCCATATTTTAATAGGCACAACTAAAAGGCACCTCAGGTAAACAATGGAGATGGATACTAGTATACAATTATGGACTGCCTGCCGAGTGCAGACACAGAGGTAGCCACAGCCGTGAACTACCGTACTGTACTGTGTCTGCTGCTAATATAGACTGGTTGATAAAGAGATAGTATACTCGTAACTAGTATGTATGTATAAAGAAAGAAAAAAAAACCACGGTTAGGTGGTATATACAATTATGGACGGGCTGCCGAGTGCCGACACAGAGGTAGCCACAGCCGTGAACTACCGCACTGTACTGTGTCTGCTGCTAATATATAGACTGGTTGATAAAGAGATAGTATACTCGTAACTAGTATGTATGTATAAAGAAAGAAAAAAAAACCACGGTTAGGTGGTATATACAATTATGGACGGGCTGCCGAGTGCCGACACAGAGGTAGCCACAGCCATGAACTACCGCACTGTACTGTGTCTGCTGCTAATATAGACTGGTTGATAAAGAGATAGTATACTCGTAACTAGTATGACTATAAAGAAAGAAAAAAAAACCACGGTTAGGTGGTATATACAATTATGGACGGGCTGCCGAGTGCCGACACAGAGGTAGCCACAGCCGTGAACTACCGCACTGTACTGTGTCTGCTGCTAATATATAGACTGGTTGATAAAGAGATAGTATACTCGTAACTAGTATGTATGTATAAAGAAAGAAAAAAAAACCACGGTTAGGTGGTATATACAATTATGGACGGGCTGCCGAGTGCCGACACAGAGGTAGCCACAGCCGTGAACTACCGCACTGTACTGTGTCTGCTGCTAATATAGACTGGTTGATAAAGAGATAGTATACTCGTAACTAGTATGTATGTATAAAGAAAGAAAAAAAAACCACGGTTAGGTGGTATATACAATTATGGACGGGCTGCCGAGTGCCGACACAGAGGTAGCCACAGCCGTGAACTACCGCACTGTACTGTGTCTGCTGCTAATATATAGACTGGTTGATAAAGAGATAGTATACTCGTAACTAGTATGTATGTATAAAGAAAGAAAAAAAAACCACGGTTAGGTGGTATATACAATTATGGACGGGCTGCCGAGTGCCGACACAGAGGTAGCCACAGCCGTGAACTACCGCACTGTACTGTGTCTGCTGCTAATATAGACTGGTTGATAAAGAGATAGTATACTCGTAACTAGTATGTATGTATAAAGAAAGAAAAAAAAACCACGGTTAGGTGGTATATACAATTATGGACGGGCTGCCGAGTGCCGACACAGAGGTAGCCACAGCCGTGAACTACCGCACTGTACTGTGTCTGCTGCTAATATATAGACTGGTTGATAAAGAGATAGTATACTCGTAACTAGTATGTATGTATAAAGAAAGAAAAAAAAACCACGGTTAGGTGGTATATACAATTATGGACGGGCTGCCGAGTGCCGACACAGAGGTAGCCACAGCCGTGAACTACCGCACTGTACTGTGTCTGCTGCTAATATAGACTGGTTGATAAAGAGATAGTATACTCGTAACTAGTATGTATGTATAAAGAAAGAAAAAAAAACCACGGTTAGGTTGTATATACAATTATGGACGGGCTGCCGAGTGCCGACACAGTGGTAGCCACAGCCGTGAACTACCGCACTGTACTGTGTCTGCTGCTAATATAGACTGGTTGATAAAGAGATAGTATACTCGTAACTAGTATGACTATAAAGAAAGAAAAAAAAAACACGGTTAGGTGGTATATACAATTATGGACGGGCTGCCGAGTGCCGACACAGAGGTAGCCACAGCCGTGAACTACCGCACTGTACTGTGTCTGCTGCTAATATAGACTGGTTGATAAAGAGATAGTATACTACTAATATTATATATACTGGTGGTCAGGTCACTGGTCACTAGTCACACTGGCAGTGGCACTCCTGCAGCAAAAGTGTGCACTGTTTAATTTTAATATAATATTATGTACTCCTGGCTCCTGCTATAACCTATAACTGGCACTGCAGTGCTCCCCAGTCTCCCCCACAATTATAAGCTGTGTGAGCTGAGCACAGTCAGATATATATATACATTGATGCAGCACACTGGGCTGAGCAGTGCACACAGATATGGTATGTGACTGAGTCACTGTGTGTATCGTTTTTTTCAGGCAGAGAACGGATATATTAAATAAAACAAACAACTGCACTGTCTGGTGGTCACTGTGGTCGTCAGTCACTAAACTCTGCACTCTCTTCTACAGTATCACAGCCTCAGGTCAATCTCTCTCTCTCTCTCTCAACCCTAATCTAAATGGAGAGGACGCCAGCCACGTCCTCTCCCTATCAATCTCAATGCACGTGTGAAAATGGCGGCGACGCGCGGCTCCTTATATAGAATCCGAGTCTCGCGATAGAATCCGAGCCTCGCGAGAATCCGACAGCGTCATGATGACGTTCGGGCGCGCTCGGGTTAACCGAGCAAGGCGGGAAGATCCGAGTCGCTCGGATCCGTGTAAAAAAAGCTGAAGTTCGGGCGGGTTCGGATTCCGAGGAACCGAACCCGCTCATCTCTAATTCAAGGTATGTGCAAAACATTGGACGTGCTGGAATTTGCCCATATTTAATGCACACACAATATTGCTGGCGTTGTCCGATGCCACAAATCCACAGGAGAGTCCAATTGGGGTAAGCCATTCCGCGATGATCTTCCTCAGTTGCCGTAAGAGGTTTTCAGCTGTGTGCGTATTCTGGAAACCGGTGATACAAAGCGTAGCCTGCCTAGGAAAGAGTTGGCGTTTGCGAGATGCTGCTACTGGTGCCGACGCTGCTGTTCTTGCGGCGGGAGTCCATACATCTACCCAGTGGGCTGTCACAGTCATATAGTCCTGACCCTGCCCTGCTCCACTTGTCCACATGTCCGTGGTTAAATGGACATTGGGTACAACTGCATTTTTTAGGACACTGGTGAGTCTTTTTCTGACGTCCGTGTACATTCTCGGTATCGCCTGCCTAGAGAAGTGGAACCTAGATGGTATTTGGTAACGGGGGCACACTACCTCAAGAAATTGTCTAGTTCCCTGTGAACTAACGGCGGATACCGGACGCACGTCTAACACCAACATAGTTGTCAAGGCCTCAGTTATCCGCTTTGCAACAGGATGACTGCTGTGATATTTCATCTTCCTCGCAAAGGACTGTTGGACAGTCAATTGCTTGGTGGAAGTAGTAAAAGTGGGCTTACGACTTCCCCTCTGGGATGACCATCGACTCCCAGCAGCAACAACAGCAGCGCCAGCAGCAGTAGGCGTTACACGCAAGGATGCATCGGAGGAATCCCAGGCAGGAGAGGACTCGTCAGAATTGCCAGTGACATGGCCTGCAGGACTATTGGCATTCCTGGGGAAGGAGGAAATTGACACTGAGGGAGTTGGTGGGGTGGTTTGCGTGAGCTTGGTTACAAGAGGAAGGGATTTACTGGTCAGTGGACTGCTTCCGCTGTCGCCCAAAGTTTTTGAACTTGTCACTGACTTATTATGAATGCGCTGCAGGTGACGTATAAGGGAGGATGTTCCGAGGTGGTTAACGTCCTTACCCCTACTTATTACAGCTTGACAAAGGCAACACACGGCTTGACACCTGTTGTCCGCATTTCTGTTGAAATACTTCCACACCGAAGAGCTGATTTTTTGGGTATTTTCACCAGGCATGTCAATGGCCATATTCCTCCCACGGACAACAGGTGTCTCCCCGGGTGCCTGACTTAAACAAACCACCTCACCATCAGAATCCTCCTGGTCAATTTCCTCCCCAGCGCCAGCAACACCCATATCCTCCTCATCCTGGTGTACTTCAACACTGACATCTTCAATCTGACTATCAGGAACTGGACTGCGGGTGCTCCTTCCAGCACTTGCAGGGGGTGTGCAAATGGTGGAAGGCGCATGCTCTTCACGTCCAGTGTTGGGAAGGTCAGGCATCGCAACCGACACAATTGGACTCTCCTTGTGGATTTGGGATTTCAAAGAACGCACAGTTCTTTGCTGTGCTTTTGCCAGCTTGAGTCTTTTCATTTTTCTAGCGAGAGGCTGAGTGCTTCCATCCTCATGTGAAGCTGAACCACTAGCCATGAACATAGGCCAGGGCCTCAGCCGTTCCTTGCCACTCCGTGTGGTAAATGGCATATTGGCAAGTTTACGCTTCTCCTCCGACAATTTTATTTTAGATTTTTGAGTCCTTTTTTTACTGATATTTGGTGTTTTGGATTTTACATGCTCTGTACTATGACATTGGGCATCGGCCTTGGCAGACAACGTTGCTGGCATTTCATCGTCTCGGCCATGACTAGTGGCAGCAGCTTCAGCACGAGGTGGAAGTCGATCTTGATCTTTCCCTATTTTTGGAACCTCAACATTTTTGTTCTCCATATTTTAATAGGCACAACTAAAAGGCACCTCAGGTAAACAATGGAGATGGATGGATACTAGTATACTTATGGATGACGAGCGACTGCCGACACAGAGGTAGCTACAGCCGTGGACTACCGTACTGTGTCTGCTGCTAATATAGACTGGATGATAATGAGATAAAATTAAAATATATATATATATATCACACTAGTACTGCAGCCGGACAGGTATATATTATGTAATGACGGACCTTCTGGACACTGTCTGTCAGCACTGCAGACTCCTAAAGTAAGCTACTAGTATCAAGAAGATAGAAAAAAAAAAACCACGGGTAGGTGGTATACAATTATGGATGGACGAGCGACTGCCGACACAGAGGTAACTACAGCCGTGGACTACCGTACTGTGTCTGCTGCTAATATAGACTGGATGATAATGAGATAAAATTAAAATATATATATATATATATCACACTAGTACTGCAGCCGGACAGGTATATATTATGTAATGACGGACCTGCTGGACACTGTCTGTCAGCACTGCAGACTCCTAAAGTAAGCTACTAGTATCAAGAAGATAGAAGAAAAAAAAACACGGGTAGGTGGTATACAATTATGGATGGACGAGCGACTGCCGACACAGAGGTAGCTACAGCCGTGGACTACCGTACTGTGTCTGCTGCTAATATAGACTGGATGATAATGAGATAAAATTAAAATATATATATATATCACACTAGTACTGCAGCCGGACAGGTATATATTATGTAATGACGGACCTGCTGGACACTGTCTGTCAGCACTGCAGACTCCTAAAGTAAGCTACTAGTATCAAGAAGATAGAAAAAAAAAAAAACACGGGTAGGTGGTATACAATTATGGATGGACGAGCGACTGCCGACACAGAGGTAGCTACTACAGCCGTGGACTACCGTACTGTGTCTGCTGCTAATATAGACTGGATGATAATGAGATAAAATTAAAATATATATATATATATATATATCACACTAGTACTGGCGCCGGACAGGTATATATTATGTAATGACGGACCTGCTGGACACTGTCTGTCAGCACTGCAGACTCCTAAAGTAAGCTACTAGTATCAAGAAGATAGAAGAAAAGAAAAAACACGGGTAGGTGGTATACAATTATGGATGGACGAGCGACTGCCGACACAGAGGTAGCTACAGCCGTGGACTACCGTACTGTGTCTGCTGCTAATATAGACTGGATGATAATGAGATAAAATTAAAATATATATATATTATATATCACACTAGTACTGCAGCCGGACAGGTATATATTATGTAATGACGGACCTGCTGGACACTGTCTGTCAGACTCAGCACTGCAGACTCCTAAAGTAAGCTACTAGTATCAAGAAGATAGAAAAAAAAAACCACGGGTAGGTGGTATACAATTATGGATGGACGAGCGACTGCCGACACAGAGGTAGCTACAGCCGTGGACTACCGTACTGTGTCTGCTGCTAATATAGACTGGATGATAGTGAGATAAAATTAAAATATATATATATATCACACTAGTACTGCAGCCGGACAGGTATATATTATGTAATGACGGACCTGCTGGACACTGTCTGCAGAATGCGTTTATAAAAACACCACACGACGAGTGTTTAACTTTTTCAGGCAGACAATCACAATATACTGGTGGTCAGCAGACAATCACAATACTGGTGGTCAGTGGTCACTGGTCAGTCACACTGGCAGTGGCACTCTGGCAGCAAAAGTGTGCACTGTACTTAAAATATGTACTCCTGCTATAACTGCTCCCCAGTCTCCCCCACAATTAAGCTGTGTGAGCAGTGAGCACTCAGCACAGTCAGATAATGATATACAGTATTACATATAATGCAGCACACTGGGCTGAGCACAGATATGGTATGTGACTGTGTCACACTGTGTATCGTTTTTTTTCAGGCAGAGAACGGATTAATTAAACTGGTGGTCACTGGTCACACTATCAGCAGCAAGTAGTACTCCTCCTAATAATATGCTCCCCAAAATTTGTGTCTCTCTCTAGTACTCTAGTCTAAACGGAGAGGACGCCAGCCACGTCCTCTCCCTATCAATCTCAATGCACGTGTGAAAATGGCGGCGACGCGCGGCTCCTTATATAGAATCCGAGTCTCGCGATAGAATACGAGCCTCGCGAGAATCCGACAGCGGGATGATGACGTTCGGGCGCGCTCGGGTTAACCGAGCAAGGCGGGAAGATCCGAGTCGCTCGGCCCCGTGTAAAAAAACCTGAAGTTCGGGCGGGTTCGGATTCCGAGGAACCGAACCCGCTCATCTCTACCCTCTATACAGTACACTGACCTCTATATACCTGCTAGTACATCCCTGATGCCTATATTCCCTAAGCTAAATCCCTGACGCCTCTATTCCCTACGCTACATCCCTGACGCCTCTATTCCCTATGCTACATCCCTGACGCCTCTATACCCTACGCTACATCCCTGATGCCTCTATTCCCTACGCTACATTCCTGATGCCTCTATAACCTACGCTACATCCCTGACGCCTCTATACCCTACGCTACATCCCTGACGCCTCTATACAGTACAATGCATTACTGATCCCTCTAGACCATACATCCTCATTACATCAGAGAGATAGTGAAACACTGGAAAAAATAAGGATAAAGTGGACTACAGAAACTGATGCTCTAAACAAAGGAGAGAGAGAGAGAGAGAAAAGCACAAGGGAAAGTGGGCAATCGGAACACCATAGAGAGAGGAGAGATAGAAATGCCTGAAAAAGTAAAGGGGGTTGGGTATGGCATCCGGCGCTCGGGATTCCAGCAGTCATATGATACCTAATCCTAACCCTCTGGGGGGGTGGCGGATAGGGCTAACCCTCAGGGGGTGGCAGCTAGGACTAACCCCCCCCCCCTAGTGCCTTCCCTAACACCCCCACCCCCGGTCCTAACCCTCCCTCCAATACTCGCCTTCGGGATGTTGGCTGTCAGCAAGATGCATCCTCATTTCAATGTCTACTGAAATAATTCAGGTTGACACCAGGAAACATTAACGCCACTGCATCCTTGCTGCTTTCTCATGTGGAAGTCTGTTTAATGTGAAAACAAGGTGATATCTAATTATCTAATTAGCACACAGGTAAGGAATTAAGAAAATCTTTATTTAAGGGTGAAGATGTTTCTCACAAAATCGTTGCCCCAATGCATCATTGAAATTCAAGCTGGAAAGATGATTTTAATATATCACTTGTACATTTTGTATTGCTCTTCTGGTGACAATGTAGTTTGTTTTTGTCAATTACCATTTTAATAATAGGGTAAATAAAATTAAGTGGATTTTTGAAAGAAAACAATACTGTCAATATACTATTAAAACAAATTAAAATGGTAAAAGTTATTGTACTTTAAGTAAAAATAAAAGAGCCAAAATATCAATCCCAGTTTTGGATTACTTTAATTAACAAAAAAAAAAGCATACAGCAGAGGATAGTTTCAATCTGCCTACCTCTGGGTTATGGGTCCAGCATGCTTCCATTGCAGTACTCTGCTGCACATGTAAGTGCAAGAGATCCTGAAGCACTCACTCATCATGGGAAAGTACCAATGTGTTTCTTCGTTGGTTGATGGAAGAAACATCTTACAAAAACTCTCCAGATTATTGACTTTTTAAAGTTTTGCTAGGAAACGTTTTAGATGAATGCTTATTAGCCTTTGTCAGTATGGACTTTTGCAAAGTGTCTCTGTGGCGCAATCAGTTAGTATGTACGGCTATTAACCAAAAGGTTGGTGGTTCAATCCCACCCAGGGACCTAATTGACCTTGTTATCAGATTTTGGTGATCTTTAAGTAGACAAGTCAAAATTTCAAACCCCCTGTTATGGTGTAGGGTACTTGGCCTTCTCTGATGTAATCAGAGTTAGATTTGATTCAGTGATTTTATAAAAACAGCTAGGAAGCACAATTTAGCAGTGGGTTGCAGAGAAAAAAAATATGCTGGCAGAAAAATCCAATTGAGTGATTAAACAGTTTTTTATTTTCTGGCTTTATTTTTATGCTAACAAATTTGTTCTCTGAAAAGTGTCCACAAAGCCAAGTCTCTGATTAACACCTTTGTAAGGATGGTTTTTCACCTATTACTAAATTAAACTTGCTTCATTGGAAAGGCAGCAAGATGCATCCTCATTTCAATGTCTACTGAAATAATACAGGTTGACACCAGGAAACATTAACGCCACTGCATCCTTGCTGCTTTCTCATGTGGAAGTCTGTTTAATGTGAAAACAAGGTGATATCTAATTAGCACACAGGTAAGGAATTAAGAAAATCTTTATTTAAGGGTGAAGATGTTTCTCACAAAATCGTTGCCCCAATGCATCATTGAAATTATAGCTGGAAAGATGATTTTAATATATCACTTGTACATTTTGTATTGCTCTTCTGGTGACAATGTAGTTTGTTTTTGTCAATTACCATTTTAATAATAGGGTAAAGAAAATGAAGTGGATTTTTGAAAGAAAACAATACTGTCAATATACTATTAAAACAAATTAAAATGGTAAAAGTTATTGTACTTTAAGTAAAAATAAAAGAGACAAAATATCAATCCCAGTTTTGGATTACTTTAATTAACAAACAAAAAAATGCATATAGCAGAGGATAGTTTCAATCTGCCTACCTCTGGGTTATGAGCCCAGCATGCTTCCATTGCAGTACTCTGCTGCACATGTAAGTGCAAGAGATCCTGAAGCACTCACTCATCATGGGAAAGTACCAATGTGTTTCTTCGTTGGTTGATGGAAGAAACATCTTACAAAAACTCTCCTGATTATTGACTTTTTAAAGTTTTTCTAGGAAACGTTTTAGATGAATGCTTATTAGCCTTTGTCAGTATGAACTTTTGCAAAGTGTCTCTGTGGCGCAATCAGTTAGTATGTACGGCTATTAACCAAAAGGTTGGTGGTTCAATCCCACCCAGGGACCTAATTGACCTTGTTATCAGATTTTGGTGATCTTTAAGTAGACAAGTCAAATTTCATACCCCCTGTTATGGTGTAGGGTACCTGGCCTTCTCTGATGTAATCAGAGTTAGATTTGATTCAGTGATTTTATAAAAACATCTAGGAAGCACAATTTAGCAGTGGGTTGCAGAGAAAAAGAAATATGCTGGCAAAAAAATCAAATTGCGTGATTAAACAGCTCTTCATTTTCTGGCTTTATTTTTATGCTAACAAATTTGTTCTCTGAAAAGTGTCCACAAAGCCAAGTCTCTGATTAACACCTTTGTAAGGATGGTTTTTCACCTATTACTAAATTAAACTTGCTTCATTGGAAAGGCAGCAAGATGCATCCTCATTTCAATGTCTACTGAAATAATACAGGTTGACACCAGGAAACATTAACGCCACTGCATCCTTGCTGCTTTCTCATGTGGAAGTCTGTTTAATGTGAAAACAAGGTGATATCTAATTAGCACACAGGTAAGAAATTACGAAAATCTTTATTTAAGGGTGAAGATGTTTCTCACAAAATTGTTGCCCCAATGCATCATTGAAATTCAAGCTGGAAAGATGATTTTAATATATCACTTGTACATTTTGTATTGCTCTTCTGGTGACAATGTAGTTTTTTTTGTCAATTACCATTTTAATAATAGGGTAAAGAAAATTAAGTGGATTTTTGAAAGAAAACTATACTGTCAATATACTATTAAAACAAATTAAAATGGTAAAAGTTATTGTACTTTAAGTAAAAATAAAAGAGCAAAAATATCAATCCCAGTTTTGATTACTTAAATTAACCAAAAAAAATGCATATAGCAAAGGATAGTTTCAATCTGCCTACCTCTGGGTTATGGGTCCAGCATGCTTCCATTGCAGTTCTCTGCTGCACATGTAAGTGCAAGAGATCCTGAAGCACTCCCTCATCATGGGAAAGTACCAATGTGTTTATTCATTGGTTGATGGAAGAAACATCTTACAAAAACTCTCCAGATTATTGATTTTTTAATATTTTTCTAGGAAACGTTCTAGATGTATGCTTATTAGCCTTTGTCAGTATGTACTGTTTGCAAAGTGTCTCGGTGGCGCAATCGGTTAGTGTGTTCGGCTATTAACCAAAAGGTTGGTGGTTCAATCCCACCCAGGGACGTAATTGACCTTGTGATCAGATTTTGGTGATATTTAAGTAGACAAGTCAAAATTTCAAACCCCCTCTTATTGTGTAGGGTACCTGGCCTTCTCTGATGTAATCAGAGTTAGATTTGATTCAGTGATTTTATAAAAAACAGCTAGGAAGCACAATTTAGCAGTGGGTTGCAGAGAAAAAAAATATGCTGGCAGAAAAATCCAATTGAGTGATTAAACAGCTCTTCATTTTCTGGAATTTATTTTTATGCTAACAAATTTGTTCTCTGAAAAGTGTCCACAAAGCCAAGTCTCTGATTAACACCTTTGTAAGGATGGTTTTTCACCTATTACTAAATTAAACTTGCTTCATTGGAAAGGCAGCAAGATGCATCCTCATTTCAATGTCTACTGAAATAATACAGGTTGACACCAGGAAACATTAACGCCACTGCATCTTTGCTGCTTTCTCACATGGAAGTCTGTTTAATGTGAAAACAAGGTGATATCTAATTAGCACACAGGTAAGGAATTACGAAAATCTTTATTTAAGGGTGAAGATGTTTCTCACAAAATTGTTGCCCCAATGCATCATTGAAATTCAAGCTGGAAAGATGATTTTAATATATCACTTGTACATTTTGTATTGCTCTTCTGGTGACAATGTAGTTTTTTTGTCAATTACCATTTTAATAACAGGGTAAAGAAAATTAAGTGGATTTTTGAAAGAAAACTATACTGTCAATATACTATTAAAACAAATTAAAATGGTAAAAGTTATTGTACTTTAAGTAAAAATAAAAGAGCAAAAATATCAATCCCAGTTTTGATTACTTAAATTAACAAAAAAAATGCATATAGCAAAGGATAGTTTCAATCTGCCTACCTCTGGGTTATGGGTCCAGCATGCTTCCATTGCAGTACTCTGCTGCCCATGTAAGTGCAAGAGATCCTGAAGCACTCACTCATCATGGGAAAGTACCAATGTGTTTATTCGTTGGTTGATGGAAGAAACATCTTACAAAAACTCTCCAGATTATTGATTTTTTAATGTTTTTCTAGGAAACGTTCTAGATGTATGCTTATTAGCCTTTGTCAGTATGTACTTTTTGCAAAGTGTCTCTGTGGCGCAATCGGTTAGTGTGTTTGGCTGTTAACCAAAAGGTTGGTGGTTCAATCCCACCCAGGGATGTAATTAACCTTGTGATCAGATTTTGGTGATATTTAAGTAGACAAGTCAAAATTTCAAACCTCCTCTTATGGTGTAGGGTACATGGCCTTCTCTGATGTAATCAGAGTTAGATTTGATTCAGTGATTTTATAAAAAACAGCTAGGAAGCACAATTTAGCAGTGGGTTGCAGAGAAAAAAAATATGCTGGCAGAAAAATCCAATCGAGTGATTAAACAGCTCTTCATTTTCTGGCTTTATTTTTATGCTAACAAATTTGTTCTCTGAAAAGTGTCCACAAAGCCAAGTCTCTGATTAACACCTTTGTAAGGATGGTTTTTCACCTATTACTAAATTAAACTTGCTTCATTGGAAAGGCAGCAAGATGCATCCTCATTTCAATGTCTACTGAAATAATACAAGTTGACACCAGGAAACATTAACGCCACTGCATCCTTGCTGCTTTCTCATGTGGAAGTCTGTTTAATGTGAAAACAAGGTGATATCTAATTAGCACACAGGTAAGGAATTAAGAAAATCTTTATTTAAGGGTGAAGATGTTTCTCACAAAATTGCTGACCCAATGCATCATTGAAATTCAAGCTGGAAAGATGATTTTAATATATCACTTGTACATTTTGTATTGCTCTTCTGGTGACAATGTAGTTTGTTTTTGTCAATTACCATTTTAATAATAGGGTAAAGAAAATGAAGTGGATTTTTGAAAGAAAACAATACTGTCAATATACTATTAAAACAAATTAAAATGGTAAAAGTTATTGTACTTTAAGTAAAAATAAAAGAGCCAAAATATCAATCCCAGTTTTGGATTACTTTAATTAACAAAAAAAAAAAAGCATACAGCAGAGGATAGTTTCAATCTGCCTACCTCTGGGTTATGGGTCCAGCATGCTTCCATTGCAGTACTCTGCTGCACATGTAAGTGCAAGAGATCCTGAAGCACTCACTCATCATGGGAAAGTACCAATGTGTTTCTTCGTTGGTTGATGGAAGAAACATCTTACAAAAACTCTCCAGATTATTGACTTTTTAAAGTTTTGCTAGGAAACGTTTTAGATGAATGCTTATTAGCCTTTGTCAGTATGGACTTTTGCAAAGTGTCTCTGTGGCGCAATCAGTTAGTATGTACGGCTATTAACCAAAAGGTTGGTGGTTCAATCCCACCCAGGGACCTAATTGACCTTGTTATCAGATTTTGGTGATCTTTAAGTAGACAAGTCAAAATTTCAAACCCCCTGTTATGGTGTAGGGTACTTGGCCTTCTCTGATGTAATCAGAGTTAGATTTGATTCAGTGATTTTATAAAAACAGCTTGGAAGCACAATTTAGCAGTGGGTTGCAGAGAAAAAAAATATGCTGGCAGAAAAATCCAATTGAGTGATTAAACAGTTTTTTATTTTCTGGCTTTATTTTTATGCTAACAAATTTGTTCTCTGAAAAGTGTCCACAAAGCCAAGTCTCTGATTAACACCTTTGTAAGGATGGTTTTTCACCTATTACTAAATTAAACTTGCTTCATTGGAAAGGCAGCAAGATGCATCCTCATTTCAATGTCTACTGAAATAATACAGGTTGACACCAGGAAACATTAACGCCACTGCATCCTTGCTGCTTTCTCATGTGGAAGTCTGTTTAATGTGAAAACAAGGTGATATCTAATTAGCACACAGGTAAGGAATTAAGAAAATCGTTATTTAAGGGTGAAGATGTTTCTCACAAAATCGTTGCCCCAATGCATCATTGAAATTATAGCTGGAAAGATGATTTTAATATATCACTTGTACATTTTGTATTGCTCTTCTGGTGACAATGTAGTTTGTTTTTGTCAATTACCATTTTAATAATAGGGTAAAGAAAATGAAGTGGATTTTTGAAAGAAAACAATACTGTCAATATACTATTAAAACAAATTAAAATGGTAAAAGTTATTGTACTTTAAGTAAAAATAAAAGAGACAAAATATCAATCCCAGTTTTGGATTACTTTAATTAACAAACAAAAAAATGCATATAGCAGAGGATAGTTTCAATCTGCCTACCTCTGGGTTATGGGCCCAGCATGCTTCCATTGCAGTACTCTGCTGCACATGTAAGTGCAAGAGATCCTGAAGCACTCACTCATCATGGGAAAGTACCAATGTGTTTCTTCGTTGGTTGATGGAAGAAACATCTTACAAAAACTCTCCAGATTATTGACTTTTTAAAGTTTTTCTAGGAAACGTTTTAGATGAATGCTTATTAGCCTTTGTCAGTATGAACTTTTGCAAAGTGTCTCTGTGGCGCAATCAGTTAGTATGTACGGCTATTAACCAAAAGGTTGTTGGTTCAATCCCACCCAGGGACCTAATTGACCTTGTTATCAGATTTTGGTGATCTTTAAGTAGACAAGTCAAATTTCATACCCCCTGTTATGGTGTAGGGTACCTGGCCTTCTCTGATGTAATCAGAGTTAGATTTGATTCAGTGATTTTATAAAAACATCTAGGAAGCACAATTTAGCAGTGGGTTGCAGAGAAAAAGAAATATGCTGGCAAAAAAATCAAATTGCGTGATTAAACAGCTCTTCATTTTCTGGCTTTATTTTTATGCTAACAAATTTGTTCTCTGAAAAGTGTCCACAAAGCCAAGTCTCTGATTAACACCTTTGTAGGGATGGTTTTTCACCTATTACTAAATTAAACTTGCTTCATTGGAAAGGCAGCAAGATGCATCCTCATTTCAATGTCTACTGAAATAATACAGGTTGACACCAGGAAACATTAACGCCACTGCATCCTTGCTGCTTTCTCATGTGGAAGTCTGTTTAATGTGAAAACAAGGTGATATCTAATTAGCACACAGGTAAGAAATTACGAAAATCTTTATTTAAGGGTGAAGATGTTTCTCACAAAATTGTTGCCCCAATGCATCATTGAAATTCAAGCTGGAAAGATGATTTTAATATATCACTTGTACATTTTGTATTGCTCTTCTGGTGACAATGTAGTTTTTTTTGTCAATTACCATTTTAATAATAGGGTAAAGAAAATTAAGTGGATTTTTGAAAGAAAACTATACTGTCAATATACTATTAAAACAAATTAAAATGGTAAAAGTTATTGTACTTTAAGTAAAAATAAAAGAGCAAAAATATCAATCCCAGTTTTGATTACTTAAATTAACCAAAAAAATGCATATAGCAAAGGATAGTTTCAATCTGCCTACCTCTGGGTTATGGGTCCAGCATGCTTCCATTGCAGTACTCTGCTGCACATGTAAGTGCAAGAGATCCTGAAGCACTCCCTCATCATGGGAAAGTACCAATGTGTTTATTCATTGGTTGATGGAAGAAACATCTTACAAAAACTCTCCAGATTATTGATTTTTTAATATTTTTCTAGGAAACGTTCTAGATGTATGCTTATTAGCCTTTGTCAGTATGTACTGTTTGCAAAGTGTCTCGGTGGCGCAATCGGTTAGTGTGTTCGGCTATTAACCAAAAGGTTGGTGGTTCAATCCCACCCAGGGACGTAATTGACCTTGTGATCAGATTTTGGTGATATTTAAGTAGACAAGTCAAAATTTCAAACCCCCTCTTATTGTGTAGGGTACCTGGCCTTCTCTGATGTAATCAGAGTTAGATTTGATTCAGTGATTTTATAAAAAACAGCTAGGAAGCACAATTTAGCAGTGGGTTGCAGAGAAAAAAAATATGCTGGCAGAAAAATCCAATTGAGTGATTAAACAGCTCTTCATTTTCTGGAATTTATTTTTATGCTAACAAATTTGTTCTCTGAAAAGTGTCCACAAAGCCAAGTCTCTGATTAACACCTTTGTAAGGATGGTTTTTCACCTATTACTAAATTAAACTTGCTTCATTGGAAAGGCAGCAAGATGCATCCTCATTTCAATGTCTACTGAAATAATACAGGTTGACACCAGGAAACATTAACGCCACTGCATCTTTGCTGCTTTCTCACATGGAAGTCTGTTTAATGTGAAAACAAGGTGATATCTAATTAGCACACAGGTAAGGAATTACGAAAATCTTTATTTAAGGGTGAAGATGTTTCTCACAAAATTGTTGCCCCAATGCATCATTGAAATTCAAGCTGGAAAGATGATTTTAATATATCACTTGTACATTTTGTATTGCTCTTCTGGTGACAATGTAGTTTTTTTGTCAATTACCATTTTAATAACAGGGTAAAGAAAATTAAGTGGATTTTTGAAAGAAAACTATACTGTCAATATACTATTAAAACAAATTAAAATGGTAAAAGTTATTGTACTTTAAGTAAAAATAAAAGAGCAAAAATATCAATCCCAGTTTTGATTACTTAAATTAACAAAAAAAATGCATATAGCAAAGGATAGTTTCAATCTGCCTACCTCTGGGTTATGGGTCCAGCATGCTTCCATTGCAGTACTCTGCTGCCCATGTAAGTGCAAGAGATCCTGAAGCACTCACTCATCATGGGAAAGTACCAATGTGTTTATTCGTTGGTTGATGGAAGAAACATCTTACAAAAACTCTCCAGATTATTGATTTTTTAATGTTTTTCTAGGAAACGTTCTAGATGTATGCTTATTAGCCTTTGTCAGTATGTACTTTTTGCAAAGTGTCTCTGTGGCGCAATCGGTTAGTGTGTTTGGCTGTTAACCAAAAGGTTGGTGGTTCAATCCCACCCAGGGATGTAATTAACCTTGTGATCAGATTTTGGTGATATTTAAGTAGACAAGTCAAAATTTCAAACCTCCTCTTATGGTGTAGGGTACATGGCCTTCTCTGATGTAATCAGAGTTAGATTTGATTCAGTGATTTTATAAAAAACAGCTAGGAAGCACAATTTAGCAGTGGGTTGCAGAGAAAAAAAATTTGCTGGCAGAAAAATCCAATCGAGTGATTAAACAGCTCTTCATTTTCTGGCTTTATTTTTATGCTAACAAATTTGTTCTCTGAAAAGTGTCCACAAAGCCAAGTCTCTGATTAACACCTTTGTAAGGATGGTTTTTCACCTATTACTAAATTAAACTTGCTTCATTGGAAAGGCAGCAAGATGCATCCTCATTTCAATGTCTACTGAAATAATACAAGTTGACACCAGGAAACATTAACTCCACTGCATCCTTGCTACTTTCTCATGTGGAAGTCTGTTTAATGTGAAAACAAGGTGATATCTAATTAGCACACAGGTAAGGAATTAAGAAAATCTTTATTTAAGGGTGAAGATGTTTCTCACAAAATTGTTGACCCAATGCATCATTGAAATTCAAGCTGGAAAGATGATTTTAATATATCACTTGTACATTTTGTATTGCTCTTCTGGTGACAATGTAGTTTGTTTTTGTCAATTACCATTTTAATAATAGGGTAAAGAAAATGAAGTGGATTTTTGAAAGAAAACAATACTGTCAATATACTATTAAAACAAATTAAAATGGTAAAAGTTATTGTACTTTAAGTAAAAATAAAAGAGACAAAATATCAATCCGAGTTTTGGATTACTTTAATTAACAAAAAAAAATGCATATAGCAGAGGATAGTTTCAATCTGCCTACCTCTGGGTTATGGGCCCAGCATGCTTCCATTGCAGTACTCTGCTGCACATGTAAGTGCAAGAGATCCTGAAGCACTCACTCATCATGGGAAAGTACCAATGTGTTTCTTCGTTGGTTGATGGAAGAAACATCTTACAAAAACTCTCCAGATAATTGACATTTTAAAGTTTTTCTAGGAAACGTTTTAGATGAATGCTTATTAGCCTTTGTCAGTATGAACTTTTGCAAAGTGTCTCTGTGGCGCAATCAGTTAGTATGTACGGCTATTAACCAAAAGGTTGGTGGTTCAATCCCACCAATTGACCTTGTTATCAGATTTTGGTGATATTTAAGTAGACAAGTCAAATTTCATACCCCCTGTTATGGTGTAGGGTACCTGGCCTTCTCTGATGTAATCAGAGTTAGATTTGATTCAGTGATTTTATAAAAACATCTAGGAAGCACAATTTAGCAGTGGGTTGCAGAGAAAAAGAAATATGCTGGCAAAAAAATCAAATTGCGTGATTAAACAGCTCTTCATTTTCTGGCTTTATTTTTATGCTAACAAATTTGTTCTCTGAAAAGTGTCCACAAAGCCAAGTCTCTGATTAACACCTTTGTAGGGATGGTTTTTCACCTATTACTAAATTAAACTTGCTTCATTGGAAAGGCAGCAAGATGCATCCTCATTTCAATGTCTACTGAAATAATACAAGTTGACACCAGGAAACATTAACGCCACTGCATCCTTGCTGCTTTCTCATGTGGAAGTCTGTTTAATGTGAAAACAAGGTGATATCTAATTAGCACACAGGTAAGAAATTCCGAAAATCTTTATTTAAGGGTGAAGATGTTTCTCACAAAATTGTTGCCCCAATGCATCTTTGAAATTCAAGCTGGAAAGATGATTTTAATATATCACTTGTACATTTTGTATTGCTCTTCTGGTGACAATGTAGTTTTTTTTGTCAATTACCATTTTAATAATAGGGTAAAGAAAATTAAGCGGATTTTTGAAAGAAAACTATACTGTCAATATACTATTAAAACAAATTAAAATGGTAAAAGTTATTGTACTTTAAGTAAAAATAAAAGAGCAAAAATATCAATCCCAGTTTTGATTACTTAAATTAACAAAAAAAAATGCATATAACAAAGGATAGTTTCAATCTGCCTACCTCTGGGTTATGGGTCCAGCATGCTTCCATTGCAGTACTCTGCTGCACATGTAAGTGCAAGAGATCCTGAAGCACTCACTCATCATGGGAAAGTACCAATGTGTTTATTCATTGGTTGATGGAAGAAACATCTTACAAAAACTCTCCAGATTATTGATTTTTTAATGTTTTTCTAGGAAACGTTCTAGATGTATGCTTATTAGCCTTTGTCAGTATGTACTGTTTGCAAAGTGTCTCTGTGGCGCAATCGGTTAGTGTGTTCGGCTATTAACCAAAAGGTTGGTGGTTCAATCCCACCCAGGGACGTAATTAACCTTGTGATCAGATTTTGGTGATATTTAAGTAGACAAGTCAAAATTTCAAACCTCCTCTTATGGTGTAGGGTACATGGCCTTCTCTGATGTAATCAGAGTTAGATTTGATTCAGTGATTTTATAAAAAACAGCTAGGAAGCACAATTTAGCAGTGGGTTGCAGAGAAAAAAAATATGCTGGCAGAAAAATCCAATCGAGTGATTAAACAGCTCTTCATTTTCTGGCTTTATTTTTATGCTAACAAATTTGTTCTCTGAAAAGTGTCCACAAAGCCAAGTCTCTGATTAACACCTTTGTAAGGATGGTTTTTCACCTATTACTAAATTAAACTTGCTTCATTGGAAAGGCAGCAAGATGCATCCTCATTTCAATTTCTACTGAAATAATACAAGTTGACACCAGGAAACATTAACGCCACTGCATCCTTGCTGCTTTCTCATGTGGAAGTCTGTTTAATGTGAAAACAAGGTGATATCTAATTAGCACACAGGTAAGGAATTAAGAAAATCTTTATTTAAGGGTGAAGATGTTTCTCACAAAATTGTTGACCCAATGCATCATTGAAATTCAAGCTGGAAAGATGATTTTAATATATCACTTGTACATTTTGTATTGCTCTTCTGGTGACAATGTAGTTTGTTTTTGTCAATTACCATTTTAATAATAGGGTAAAGAAAATTAAGTGGATTTTTGAAAGAAAACAATACTGTCAATATACTATTAAAACAAATTAAAATGGTAAAAGTTATTGTACTTTAAGTAAAAATAAAAGAGACAAAATATCAATCCCAGTTTTGGATTACTTTAATTAACAAAAAAAAATGCATATAGCAGAGGATAGTTTCAATCTGCCTACCTCTGGGTTATGGGCCCAGCATGCTTCCATTGCAGTACTCTGCTGCACATGTAAGTTCAAGAGATCCTGAAGCACTCACTCATCATGGGAAAGTACCAATGTGTTTCTTCGTTGGTTGATGGAAGAAACATCTTACAAAAACTCTCCAGATTATTGACTTTTTAAAGTTTTTCTAGGAAACGTTTTAGATGAATGCTTATTAGCCTTTGTCAGTATGGACTTTTGCAAAGTGTCTCTGTGGCGCAATCAGTTAGTGTGTACGGCTATTAACCAAAAGGTTGGTGGTTCAATTCCACCCAGGGACCTAATTGACCTTGTTATCAGATTTTGGTTATCTTTAAGTAGACAAGTCAAATTTCATACCCCCTGTTATGGTGTGGGGTACCTGGCCTTCTCTGATGTAATCAGAGTTAGATTTGATTCAGTGATTTTATAAAAACATCTAGGAAGCACAATTTAGCAGTGGGTTGCAGAGAAAAAGAAATATGCTGGCAAAAAAATCAAATTGCGTGATTAAACAGCTCTTCATTTTCTGGCTTTATTTTTATGCTAACAAATTTGTTCTCTGAAAAGTGTCCACAAAGCCAAGTCTCTGATTAACACCTTTGTAGGGATGGTTTTTCACCTATTACTAAATTAAACTTGCTTCATTGGAAAGGCAGCAAGATGCATCCTCATTTCAATGTCTACTGAAATAATACAGGTTGACACCAGGAAACATTAACGCCACTGCATCCTTGCTGCTTTCTCATGTGGAAGTCTGTTTAATGTGAAAACAAGGTGATATCTAATTAGCACACAGGTAATGAATTAAGAAAATCTTTATTTAAGGGTGAAGATGTTTCTCACAAAATCGTTGCCCCAATGCATCATTGAAATTCAAGCTGGAAAGATGATTTTAATATATCACTTGTACATTTTGTATTGCTCTTCTGGTGACAATGTAGTTTTTTTTGTCAATTACCATTTTAATAATAGGGTAAAGAAAATTAAGTGGATTTTTGAAAGAAAACTATACTGTCAATATACTATTAAAACAAATTAAAATGGTAAAAGTTATTGTACTTTAAGTAAAAATAAAAGAGCAAAAATATCAATCCCAGTTTTGATTACTTAAATTAACAAAAAAAAATGCATATAGCAAAGGATAGTTTCAATCTGCCTACCTCTGGGTTATGGGTCCAGCATGCTTCCATTGCAGTACTCTGCTGCACATGTAAGTGCAAGAGATCCTGAAGCACTCCCTCATCATGGGAAAGTACCAATGTGTTTATTCATTGGTTGATGGAAGAAACATCTTACAAAAACTCTCCAGATTATTGATTTTTTAATATTTTTCTAGGAAACGTTCTAGATGTATGCTTATTAGCCTTTGTTAGTATGTACTGTTTGCAAAGTGTCTTGGTGGCGCAATCGGTTAGTGTGTTCGGCTATTAACCAAAAGGTCGGTGGTTCAATCCCACCCAGGGACGTAATTGACCTTGTGATCAGATTTTGGTGATATTTAAGTAGACAAGTCAAAATTTCAAACCCCCTCTTATTGTGTAGGGTACCTGGCCTTCTCTGATGTAATCAGAGTTAGATTTGATTCAGTGATTTTATAAAAAACAGCTAGGAAGCACAATTTAGCAGTGGGTTGCAGAGAAAAAAAATATGCTGGCAGAAAAATCCAATTGAGTGATTAAACAGCTCTTCATTTTCTGGAATTTATTTTTATGCTAACAAATTTGTTCTCTGAAAAGTGTCCACAAAGCCAAGTCTCTGATTAACACCTTTGTAAGGATGGTTTTTCACCTATTACTAAATTAAACTTGCTTCATTGGAAAGGCAGCAAGATGCATCCTCATTTCAATGTCTACTGAAATAATACAGGTTGACACCAGGAAACATTAACGCCACTGCATCTTTGCTGCTTTCTCACATGGAGGTCTGTTTAATGTGAAAACAAGGTGATATCTAATTAGCACACAGGTAAGGAATTACGAAAATCTTTATTTAAGGGTGAAGATGTTTCTCACAAAATTGTTGCCCCAATGCATCATTGAAATTCAAGCTGGAAAGATGATTTTAATATATCACTTGTACATTTTGTATTGCTCTTCTGGTGACAATGTAGTTTTTTTGTCAATTACCATTTTAATAACAGGGTAAAGAAAATTAAGTGGATTTTTGAAAGAAAACTATACTGTCAATATACTATTAAAACAAATTAAAATGGTAAAAGTTATTGTACTTTAAGTAAAAATAAAAGAGCAAAAATTTCAATCCCAGTTTTGATTACTTAAATTAACAAAAAAAATGCATATAGCAAAGGATAGTTTCAATCTGCCTACCTCTGGGTTATGGGTCCAGCATGCTTCCATTGCAGTACTCTGCTGCCCATGTAAGTGCAAGAGATCCTGAAGCACTCACTCATCATGGGAAAGTACCAATGTGTTTATTCGTTGGTTGATGGAAGAAACATCTTACAAAAACTCTCCAGATTATTGATTTTTTAATGTTTTTCTAGGAAACGTTCTAGATGTATGCTTATTAGCCTTTGTCAGTATGTACTTTTTGCAAAGTGTCTCTGTGGCGCAATCGGTTAGTGTGTTTGGCTGTTAACCAAAAGGTTGGTGGTTCAATCCCACCCAGGGACGTAATTAACCTTGTGATCAGATTTTGGTGATATTTAAGTAGACAAGTCAAAATTTCAAACCTCCTCTTATGGTGTAGGGTATATGGCCTTCTCTGATGTAATCAGAGTTAGATTTGATTCAGTGATTTTATAAAAAACAGCTAGGAAGCACAATTTAGCAGTGGGTTGCAGAGAAAAAAAATATGCTGGCAGAAAAATCCAATCGAGTGATTAAACAGCTCTTCATTTTCTGGCTTTATTTTTATGCTAACAAATTTGTTCTCTGAAAAGTGTCCACAAAGCCAAGTCTCTGATTAACACCTTTGTAAGGATGGTTTTTCACCTATTACTAAATTAAACTTGCTTCATTGGAAAGGCAGCAAGATGCATCCTCATTTCAATGTCTACTGAAATAATACAAGTTGACACCAGGAAACATTAACGCCACTGCATCCTTGCTGCTTTCTCATGTGGAAGTCTGTTTAATGTGAAAACAAGGTGATATCTAATTAGCACACAGGTAAGGAATTAAGAAAATCTTTATTTAAGGGTGAAGATGTTTCTCACAAAATTGTTGACCCAATGCATCATTGAAATTCAAGCTGGAAAGATGATTTTAATATATCACTTGTACATTTTGTATTGCTCTTCTGGTGACAATGTAGTTTGTTTTTGTCAATTACCATTTTAATAATAGGGTAAAGAAAATGAAGTGGATTTTTGAAAGAAAACAATACTGTCAATATACTATTAAAACAAATTAAAATGGTAAAAGTTATTGTACTTTAAGTAAAAATAAAAGAGACAAAATATCAATCCCAGTTTTGGATTACTTTAATTAACAAAAAAAAATGCATATAGCAGAGGATAGTTTCAATCTGCCTACCTCTGGGTTATGGGCCCAGCATGCTTCCATTGCAGTACTCTGCTGCACATGTAAGTGCAAGAGATCCTGAAGCACTCACTCATCATGGGAAAGTACCAATGTGTTTCTTCGTTGGTTGATGGAAGAAACATCTTACAAAAACTCTCCAGATTATTGACATTTTAAAGTTTTTCTAGGAAACGTTTTAGATGAATGCTTATTAGCCTTTGTCAGTATGGAAATTTGCAAAGTGTCTCTGTGGCGCAATCAGTTAGTATGTACGGCTTTTAACCAAAAGGTTGGTGGTTTAATCCCACCCAGGGACCTAATTGACCTTGTTATCAGATTTTGGTGATCTTTAAGTAGACAAGTCAAAATTTCAAACCCCCTGTTATGGTGTAGGGTACTTGGCCTTCTCTGATGTAATCAGAGTTAGATTTGATTCAGTGATTTTATAAAAACAGCTAGGAAGCACAATTTAGCAGTGGGTTGCAGAGAAAAAAAATATGCTGGCAGAAAAATCCAATTGAGTGATTAAACAGCTCTTTATTTTCTGGCTTTATTTTTATGCTAACAAATTTGTTCTCTGAAAAGTGTCCACAAAGCCAAGTCTCTGATTAACACCTTTGTAAGGATGGTTTTTCACCTATTACTAAATTAAACTTGCTTCATTGGAAAGGCAGCAAGATGCATCCTCATTTCAATGTCTACTGAAATAATACAGGTTGACACCAGGAAACATTAACGCCACTGCATCCTTGCTGCTTTCTCATGTAAAAGTCTGTTTAATATGAAAACAAGGTGATATCTAATTAGCACACAGGTAAGGAATTAAGAAAATCTTTATTTAAGGGTGAAGATGTTTCTCACAAAATCGTTGCCCCAATGCATCATTGAAATTCAAGCTGGAAAGATGATTTTAATATATCACTTGTACATTTTGTATTGCTCTTCTGGTGACAATGTAGTTTTTTTTGTCAATTACCATTTTAATAATCGGGTAAAGAAAATTAAGTGGATTTTTGAAAGAAAACTATACTGTCAATATACTATTAAAACAAATTAAAATGGTAAAAGTTATTGTACTTTAAGTAAAAATAAAAGAGCAAAAATATCAATCCCAGTTTTGATTACTTAAATTAACAAAAAAAATGCATATAGCAAAGGATAGTTTCAATCTGCCTACCTCTGGGTTATGGGTCCAGCATGCTTCCATTGCAGTACTCTGCTGCACATGTAAGTGCAAGAGATCCTGAAGCACTCACTCATCATGGGAAAGTACCAATGTGTTTATTCATTGGTTGATGGAAGAAACATCTTACAAAAACTCTCCAGATTATTGACTTTTTAAAGTTTTTCTAGGAAACGTTTTAGATGAATGCTTATTAGCCTTTGTCAGTATGGACTTTTGCAAAGTGTCTCTGTGGTGCAATCGGTTAGTGTGTTTGGCTATTAACCAAAAGGTTGGTGGTTCAATCCCACCCAGGGACATAATTAACCTTGTGATCAGATTTTGGTGATATTTAAGTAGACAAGTCAAAATTTCAAACCTCATCTTATGGTGTAGGGTACATGGCCTTCTCTGATGTAATCAGAGTTAGATTTGATTCAGTGATTTTATAAAAAACAGCTAGGAAGCACAATTTAGCAGTGGGTTGCAGAGAAAAAAAATATGCTGGCAGAAAAATCCAATCGAGTGATTAAACAGCTCTTCATTTTCTGGCTTTATTTTTATGCTAACAAATTTGTTCTCTGAAAAGTGTCCACAAAGCCAAGTCTCTGATTAACACCTTTGTAAGGATGGTTTTTCACCTATTACTAAATTAAACTTGCTTCATTGGAAAGGCAGCAAGATGCATCCTCATTTCAATGTCTACTGAAATAATACAAGTTGACACCAGGAAACATTAACGCCACTGCATCCTTGCTGCTTTCTCATGTGGAAGTCTGTTTAATGTGAAAACAAGGTGATATCTAATTAGCACACAGGTAAGGAATTAAGAAAATCTTTATTTAAGGGTGAAGATGTTTCTCACAAAATTGTTGACCCAATGCAACATTGAAATTCAAGCTGGAAAGATGATTTTAATATATCACTTGTACATTTTGTATTGCTCTTCTGGTGACAATGTAGTTTGTTTTTGTCAATTACCATTTTAATAATAGGGTAAAGAAAATGAAGTGGATTTTTGAAAGAAAACAATACTGTCAATATACTATTAAAACAAATTAAAATGGTAAAAGTTATTGTACTTTAAGTAAAAATAAAAGAGACAAAATATCAATCCCAGTTTTGGATTACTTTAATTAACAAAAAAAAAAATGCATATAGCAGAGGATAGTTTCAATCTGCCTACCTCTGGGTTATGGGCCCAGCATGCTTCCATTGCAGTACTCTGCTGCACATGTAAGTTCAAGAGATCCTGAAGCACTCACTCATCATGGGAAAGTACCAATGTGTTTCTTCGTTGGTTGATGGAAGAAACATCTTACAAAAACTCTCCAGATTATTGACTTTTTAAAGTTTTTCTAGGAAACGTTTTAGATGAATGCTTATTAGCCTTTGTCAGTATGGACTTTTGCAAAGTGTCTCTGTGGCGCAATCAGTTAGTATGTACAGCTATTAACCAAAAGGTTGGTGGTTCAATCCCACCCAGGGACCTAATTGACCTTGTTATCAGATTTTGGTGATCTTTAAGTAGACAAGTCAAAATTTCAAACCCCCTGTTTTGGTGTAGGGTACCTGGCCTTCTCTGATGTAATCAGAGTTAGATTTGATTCAGTGATTTTATAAAAACAGCTAGGAAGCACAATTTAGCAGTGGGTTGCAGAGAAAAAAAATATGCTGGCAGAAAAATCCAATTGAGTGATTAAACAGCTCTTTATTTTCTGGCTTTATTTTTATGCTAACAAATTTGTTCTCTGAAAAGTGTCCACAAAGCCAAGTCTCTGATTAACACCTTTGTAGGGATGGTTTTTCACCTATTACTAAATTAAACTTGCTTCATTGGAAAGGCAGCAAGATGTATCCTCATTTCAATGTCTACTGAAATAATACAGGTTGACACCAGGAAACATTAACGCCACTGCATCCTTGCTGCTTTCTCATGTGGAAGTCTGTTTAATGTGAAAACAAGGTGATATCTAATTAGCACACAGGTAAGGAATTAAGAAAATCTTTATTTAAGGGTGAAGATGTTTCTCACAAAATTGTTGACCTAATGCATCATTGAAATTCAAGCTGGAAAGATGATTTTAATATATCACTTGTACATTTTGTATTGCTCTTCTGGTGACAATGTAGTTTGTTTTTGTCAATTACCATTTTAATAATAGGGTAAAGAAAATGAAGTGGATTTTTGAAAGAAAACAATACTGTCAATATACTATTAAAACAAATTAAAATGGTAAAAGTTATTGTACTTTAAGTAAAAATAAAAGAGACAAAATATCAATCCCAGTTTTTGATTACTTTAATTAACAAAAAAAAAATGCATATAGCAGAGGATAGTTTCAATCTGCCTACCTCTGGGTTATGGGCCCAGCATGCTTCCATTGCAGTACTCTGCTGCACATGTAAGTTCAAGAGATCCTGAAGCACTCACTCATCATGGGAAAGTACCAATGTGTTTCTTCGTTGGTTGATGGAAGAAACATCTTACAAAAACTCTCCAGATTAATCAGGCAGAGGCGCTCACTGGGCAGAGATGCTGATCGCATCTCTGGCATGTGCCGGTGCACTGCGGCACCAGCACACACGCACTTCAGACCTGATCTCCTGTTGTGTGAATATGCACAGCAGGGATCAGGTCTGAATTAGGCCCTATATACAGCTGTCAGTAAGGCAGGGATGTGCTGCTGCCAGTGAGGCAGGGATGTGCTGCTGGTAGTGAAGCAGTGATGTGCTGCTGTCAGCGAAGCAGTGCTGTGCTGCTGTCAGCGAGACAGGGATGTGCTGCTGTCAGCGAGGCAGGGATGTGCTGCTGTCAGCGAAGCAGGGATGTGCTGCTGTCAGCGAAGCAGGGATGTGCTGCTGTCAGTGAAGCAGGGATGTGCTGCTGTCAGCGAGGCAGGGATGTGCTGCTGTCAGCGAGGCAGGGATGTGCTGCTGTCAGCGAGGCAGGGATGTGCTGCTATAAGTGAGGTAGGGATGTGCTGCTGTCATTGAAGCAGGAATGTGCTGCTGCAGTGAGGCAGAGATATGCAGCCCACTATCTCCCTATCACCCCTGCCTGAGTCACACACTTTCCCTGTCACCCCTGCCTCAGTTACCCACTATCTCCCAGTCACCGCTGCCTCAGTCAACCACTATATCTGCGATCCCTGCCTCAGTCACCCACTATACCAGTCACCCCTGCTTTAGTCACCCACTGTCACCCTATCACCCCTGCTTCAGTCACCCACTATCCCTGTCAACCCTGCCTCAGTCACCCACTATCTCCCAGTCACCCCTGCCTCAGTCAGCCACTATCCCTGTCACCCATGCCTCAGTCTCTTACTGTCCCTGTCACCCCTGCCACAGTCATCCACTATCTCCCTATCACCCCTGCCTTAGTCATTTATTATACCTGTCACCCACTTTCTTCCCATACTTACCCAACCCCTTCCTATCACCCCTCCCTCAGTAACCCACTATCTCCCTGTCACCCACTATCTCCCAGTCACCCCGGCCTCAGTCACCCACTATCTCCCACTCATACATGCTTCAGTCACCCACTATCTCCAAGTCATCCCTGCCTCAGTCACCTACTGACACCAGTGCAGACATTTCTGCTGCGGCCTCTCCACTCTCCAGCGTGAACGTCCTGACGACTGAGGAAATCCGCTTCCTAGTTGAGGACTCCGGGAATGAACACTGCCGATATTGCTGTCAGATGACTTTCTACCCAACGGAGGATTTTTGATACTTCCAGCTTTGCCATGCAGTTTCGAGTGCCGCCTTGATGATTTGTGTACACTACCATGGTGGCGTTGTCAGATTGTACTTGAACAGGCCTGTTTTGTACTAGAGGCAGGGCCAGTGTCAATTAATTGAACACTGCCTGCAATTCCAGAATGTATATCAGGAGGAGAGATTCCTCCCTGGTCCACCGACCCTGGAGAAAGTGTTGCTCCAACACCATGGCCCAGCCCAAAAGACTGGCATCCATTGTCAGGAGGACACAGTTGGAGATCCAGAAGGGATGGCCCCTGCTCAACTGTTGGTCCTGTAGCCACCAGCTCAGTGTCAGACGAACCTCCGGAGTCAAGGAGATCATTTGAGACATCATCCGATGAGGCAGGCCGTCCCACTTGGAGAGGATTAACCTCTGCAGAGGGCGGTAATGAAATTGAGCGTACTCTACCATATCGAAAGCCGACACCATGAGGTCTAGTACTTGCATCGCTGTGTGTATCAACACTCTTGGGCGAGAGAGGACGATACTGTCCTGAATTTTCAGGACTTTCTCTGGAGACAGAAACAATTGTTGGCTGTGTGTGTCCAGCAGTGCCCCTAGGTGCACAATGTTCCGAGCAGGGACCAGCGAGGACTTTTTTCAGTTGATGAGCCACCCGTGGACTTTTAGGAATTGGACCGCCAGTTCCAGATAACTGTGGAGAACCTCTTGGGAGTTCACCAGGATCAGCAAGTCGTCCAGATTTGGCAGGATCCTGATTCTCTGATGGTGAAGGGTCGTCATCACGGCCATGACCTTGGTGAATATCCGAGGTGCCGTGGCCAAACCAGAAGGCAGGACTTGAAATCCAAAAACAAACCTGATCCAAAAATCCAAAAACAAACAAATCTGACTATCAGGAACTGGACTGCGGGTGCTCCTTCCAGCACTTGCAGGGGGCGTGCAAATGGTGGAAGGCGCATGCTCTTCACGTCCAGTGTTGGGAAGGTCAGGCATCGCAACCGACACAATTGGACTCTCCTTGTGGATTTGGGATTTCAAAGAACGCACAGTTCTTTGCTGTGCTTTTGCCAGCTTGAGTCTTTTCATTTTTCTAGCGAGAGGCTGAGTGCTTCCATCCTCATGTGAAGCTGAACCACTAGCCATGAACATAGGCCAGGGCCTCAGCCGTTCCTTGCCACTCCGTGTGGTAAATGGCATATTGGCAAGTTTACGCTTCTCCTCCGACAATTTTATTTTAGATTTTTGAGTCCTTTTTTTACTGATATTTGGTGTTTTGGATTTTACATGCTCTGTACTATGACATTGGGCATCGGCCTTGGCAGACAACGTTGCTGGCATTTCATCGTCTCGGCCATGACTAGTGGCAGCAGCTTCAGCACGAGGTGGAAGTCGATCTTGATCTTTCCCTATTTTTGGAACCTCAACATTTTTGTTCTCCATATTTTAATAGGCACAACTAAAAGGCACCTCAGGTAAACAATGGAGATGGATGGATACTAGTATACTTATGGATGACGAGCGACTGCCGACACAGAGGTAGCTACAGCCGTGGACTACCGTACTGTGTCTGCTGCTAATATAGACTGGATGATAATGAGATAAAATTAAAATATATATATATATATCACACTAGTACTGCAGCCGGACAGGTATATATTATGTAATGACGGACCTTCTGGACACTGTCTGTCAGCACTGCAGACTCCTAAAGTAAGCTACTAGTATCAAGAAGATAGAAAAAAAAAACCACGGGTAGGTGGTATACAATTATGGATGGACGAGCGACTGCCGACACAGAGGTAACTACAGCCGTGGACTACCGTACTGTGTCTGCTGCTAATATAGACTGGATGATAATGAGATAAAATTAAAATATATATATATATATATATCACACTAGTACTGCAGCCGGACAGGTATATATTATGTAATGACGGACCTGCTGGACACTGTCTGTCAGCACTGCAGACTCCTAAAGTAAGCTACTAGTATCAAGAAGATAGAAAAAAAAAAAACACGGGTAGGTGGTATACAATTATGGATGGACGAGCGACTGCCGACACAGAGGTAGCTACAGCCGTGGACTACCGTACTGTGTCTGCTGCTAATATAGACTGGATGATAATGAGATAAAATTAAAATATATATATATATCACACTAGTACTGCAGCCGGACAGGTATATATTATGTAATGACGGACCTGCTGGACACTGTCTGTCAGCACTGCAGACTCCTAAAGTAAGCTACTAGTATCAAGAAGATAGAAAAAAAAAAAAACACGGGTAGGTGGTATACAATTATGGATGGACGAGCGACTGCCGACACAGAGGTAGCTACTACAGCCGTGGACTACCGTACTGTGTCTGCTGCTAATATAGACTGGATGATAATGAGATAAAATTAAAATATATATATATATATATATATCACACTAGTACTGGCGCCGGACAGGTATATATTATGTAATGACGGACCTGCTGGACACTGTCTGTCAGCACTGCAGACTCCTAAAGTAAGCTACTAGTATCAAGAAGATAGAAGAAAAGAAAAAACACGGGTAGGTGGTATACAATTATGGATGGACGAGCGACTGCCGACACAGAGGTAGCTACAGCCGTGGACTACCGTACTGTGTCTGCTGCTAATATAGACTGGATGATAATGAGATAAAATTAAAATATATATATATTATATATCACACTAGTACTGCAGCCGGACAGGTATATATTATGTAATGACGGACCTGCTGGACACTGTCTGTCAGACTCAGCACTGCAGACTCCTAAAGTAAGCTACTAGTATCAAGAAGATAGAAAAAAAAAACCACGGGTAGGTGGTATACAATTATGGATGGACGAGCGACTGCCGACACAGAGGTAGCTACAGCCGTGGACTACCGTACTGTGTCTGCTGCTAATATAGACTGGATGATAGTGAGATAAAATTAAAATATATATATATATCACACTAGTACTGCAGCCGGACAGGTATATATTATGTAATGACGGACCTGCTGGACACTGTCTGCAGAATGCGTTTATAAAAACACCACACGACGAGTGTTTAACTTTTTCAGGCAGACAATCACAATATACTGGTGGTCAGCAGACAATCACAATACTGGTGGTCAGTGGTCACTGGTCAGTCACACTGGCAGTGGCACTCTGGCAGCAAAAGTGTGCACTGTACTTAAAATATGTACTCCTGCTATAACTGCTCCCCAGTCTCCCCCACAATTAAGCTGTGTGAGCAGTGAGCACTCAGCACAGTCAGATAATGATATACAGTATTACATATAATGCAGCACACTGGGCTGAGCACAGATATGGTATGTGACTGTGTCACACTGTGTATCGTTTTTTTTCAGGCAGAGAACGGATTAATTAAACTGGTGGTCACTGGTCACACTATCAGCAGCAAGTAGTACTCCTCCTAATAATATGCTCCCCAAAATTTGTGTCTCTCTCTAGTACTCTAGTCTAAACGGAGAGGACGCCAGCCACGTCCTCTCCCTATCAATCTCAATGCACGTGTGAAAATGGCGGCGACGCGCGGCTCCTTATATAGAATCCGAGTCTCGCGATAGAATACGAGCCTCGCGAGAATCCGACAGCGGGATGATGACGTTCGGGCGCGCTCGGGTTAACCGAGCAAGGCGGGAAGATCCGAGTCGCTCGGCCCCGTGTAAAAAAACCTGAAGTTCGGGCGGGTTCGGATTCCGAGGAACCGAACCCGCTCATCTCTACCCTCTATACAGTACACTGACCTCTATATACCTGCTAGTACATCCCTGATGCCTATATTTCCTAAGCTAAATCCCTGACGCCTCTATTCCCTACGCTACATCCCTGACGCCTCTATTCCCTATGCTACATCCCTGACGCCTCTATACCCTACGCTACATCCCTGATGCCTCTATTCCCTACGCTACATTCCTGATGCCTCTATAACCTACGCTACATCCCTGACGCCTCTATACCCTACGCTACATCCCTGACGCCTCTATACAGTACAATGCATTACTGATCCCTCTAGACCATACATCCTCATTACATCAGAGAGATAGTGAAACACTGGAAAAAATAAGGATAAAGTGGACTACAGAAACTGATGCTCTAAACAAAGGAGAGAGAGAGAGAGAGAAAAGCACAAGGGAAAGTGGGCAATCGGAACACCATAGAGAGAGGAGAGATAGAAATGCCTGAAAAAGTAAAGGGGGTTGGGTATGGCATCCGGCGCTCGGGATTCCAGCAGTCATATGATACCTAATCCTAACCCTCTGGGGGGGTGGCGGATAGGGCTAACCCTCAGGGGGTGGCAGCTAGGACTAACCCCCCCTAGTGCCTTCCCTAACACCCCCTCCCCCGGTCCTAACCCTCCCTCCAATACTCGCCTTCGGGATGTTGGCTGTCAGCAAGATGCATCCTCATTTCAATGTCTACTGAAATAATTCAGGTTGACACCAGGAAACATTAACGCCACTGCATCCTTGCTGCTTTCTCATGTGGAAGTCTGTTTAATGTGAAAACAAGGTGATATCTAATTATCTAATTAGCACACAGGTAAGGAATTAAGAAAATCTTTATTTAAGGGTGAAGATGTTTCTCACAAAATCGTTGCCCCAATGCATCATTGAAATTCAAGCTGGAAAGATGATTTTAATATATCACTTGTACATTTTGTATTGCTCTTCTGGTGACAATGTAGTTTGTTTTTGTCAATTACCATTTTAATAATAGGGTAAATAAAATTAAGTGGATTTTTGAAAGAAAACAATACTGTCAATATACTATTAAAACAAATTAAAATGGTAAAAGTTATTGTACTTTAAGTAAAAATAAAAGAGCCAAAATATCAATCCCAGTTTTGGATTACTTTAATTAACAAAAAAAAAAGCATACAGCAGAGGATAGTTTCAATCTGCCTACCTCTGGGTTATGGGTCCAGCATGCTTCCATTGCAGTACTCTGCTGCACATGTAAGTGCAAGAGATCCTGAAGCACTCACTCATCATGGGAAAGTACCAATGTGTTTCTTCGTTGGTTGATGGAAGAAACATCTTACAAAAACTCTCCAGATTATTGACTTTTTAAAGTTTTGCTAGGAAACGTTTTAGATGAATGCTTATTAGCCTTTGTCAGTATGGACTTTTGCAAAGTGTCTCTGTGGCGCAATCAGTTAGTATGTACGGCTATTAACCAAAAGGTTGGTGGTTCAATCCCACCCAGGGACCTAATTGACCTTGTTATCAGATTTTGGTGATCTTTAAGTAGACTAGTCAAAATTTCAAACCCCCTGTTATGGTGTAGGGTACTTGGCCTTCTCTGATGTAATCAGAGTTAGATTTGATTCAGTGATTTTATAAAAACAGCTAGGAAGCACAATTTAGCAGTGGGTTGCAGAGAAAAAAAATATGCTGGCAGAAAAATCCAATTGAGTGATTAAACAGTTTTTTATTTTCTGGCTTTATTTTTATGCTAACAAATTTGTTCTCTGAAAAGTGTCCACAAAGCCAAGTCTCTGATTAACACCTTTGTAAGGATGGTTTTTCACCTATTACTAAATTAAACTTGCTTCATTGGAAAGGCAGCAAGATGCATCCTCATTTCAATGTCTACTGAAATAATACAGGTTGACACCAGGAAACATTAACGCCACTGCATCCTTGCTGCTTTCTCATGTGGAAGTCTGTTTAATGTGAAAACAAGGTGATATCTAATTAGCACACAGGTAAGGAATTAAGAAAATCTTTATTTAAGGGTGAAGATGTTTCTCACAAAATCGTTGCCCCAATGCATCATTGAAATTATAGCTGGAAAGATGATTTTAATATATCACTTGTACATTTTGTATTGCTCTTCTGGTGACAATGTAGTTTGTTTTTGTCAATTACCATTTTAATAATAGGGTAAAGAAAATGAAGTGGATTTTTGAAAGAAAACAATACTGTCAATATACTATTAAAACAAATTAAAATGGTAAAAGTTATTGTACTTTAAGTAAAAATAAAAGAGACAAAATATCAATCCCAGTTTTGGATTACTTTAATTAACAAACAAAAAAATGCATATAGCAGAGGATAGTTTCAATCTGCCTACCTCTGGGTTATGGGCCCAGCATGCTTCCATTGCAGTACTCTGCTGCACATGTAAGTGCAAGAGATCCTGAAGCACTCACTCATCATGGGAAAGTACCAATGTGTTTCTTCGTTGGTTGATGGAAGAAACATCTTACAAAAACTCTCCTGATTATTGACTTTTTAAAGTTTTTCTAGGAAACGTTTTAGATGAATGCTTATTAGCCTTTGTCAGTATGAACTTTTGCAAAGTGTCTCTGTGGCGCAATCAGTTAGTATGTACGGCTATTAACCAAAAGGTTGGTGGTTCAATCCCACCCAGGGACCTAATTGACCTTGTTATCAGATTTTGGTGATCTTTAAGTAGACAAGTCAAATTTCATACCCCCTGTTATGGTGTAGGGTACCTGGCCTTCTCTGATGTAATCAGAGTTAGATTTGATTCAGTGATTTTATAAAAACATCTAGGAAGCACAATTTAGCAGTGGGTTGCAGAGAAAAAGAAATATGCTGGCAAAAAAATCAAATTGCGTGATTAAACAGCTCTTCATTTTCTGGCTTTATTTTTATGCTAACAAATTTGTTCTCTGAAAAGTGTCCACAAAGCCAAGTCTCTGATTAACACCTTTGTAAGGATGGTTTTTCACCTATTACTAAATTAAACTTGCTTCATTGGAAAGGCAGCAAGATGCATCCTCATTTCAATGTCTACTGAAATAATACAGGTTGACACCAGGAAACATTAACGCCACTGCATCCTTGCTGCTTTCTCATGTGGAAGTCTGTTTAATGTGAAAACAAGGTGATATCTAATTAGCACACAGGTAAGAAATTACGAAAATCTTTATTTAAGGGTGAAGATGTTTCTCACAAAATTGTTGCCCCAATGCATCATTGAAATTCAAGCTGGAAAGATGATTTTAATATATCACTTGTACATTTTGTATTGCTCTTCTGGTGACAATGTAGTTTTTTTTGTCAATTACCATTTTAATAATAGGGTAAAGAAAATGAAGTGGATTTTTGAAAGAAAACAATACTGTCAATATACTATTAAAACAAATTAAAATGGTAAAAGTTATTGTACTTTAAGTAAAAATAAAAGAGACAAAATATCAATCCCAGTTTTGGATTACTTTAATTAACAAAAAAAAAAAGCATACAGCAGAGGATAGTTTCAAGCTGCCTACCTCTGGGTTATGGGTCCAGCATGCTTCCATTGCAGTACTCTGCTGCACATGTAAGTGCAAGAGATCCTGAAGCACTCACTCATCATGGGAAAGTACCAATGTGTTTCTTCGTTGGTTGATGGAAGAAACATCTTACAAAAACTCTCCAGATTATTGACTTTTTAAAGTTTTGCTAGGAAACGTTTTAGATGAATGCTTATTAGCCTTTGTCAGTATGGACTTTTGCAAAGTGTCTCTGTGGCGCAATCAGTTAGTATGTACGGCTATTAACCAAAAGGTTGGTGGTTCAATCCCACCCAGGGACCTAATTGACCTTGTTATCAGATTTTGGTGATCTTTAAGTAGACAAGTCAAAATTTCAAACCCCCTGTTATGGTGTAGGGTACTTGGCCTTCTCTGATGTAATCAGAGTTAGATTTGATTCAGTGATTTTATAAAAACAGCTTGGAAGCACAATTTAGCAGTGGGTTGCAGAGAAAAAAAATATGCTGGCAGAAAAATCCAATTGAGTGATTAAACAGTTTTTTATTTTCTGGCTTTATTTTTATGCTAACAAATTTGTTCTCTGAAAAGTGTCCACAAAGCCAAGTCTCTGATTAACACCTTTGTAAGGATGGTTTTTCACCTATTACTAAATTAAACTTGCTTCATTGGAAAGGCAGCAAGATGCATCCTCATTTCAATGTCTACTGAAATAATACAGGTTGACACCAGGAAACATTAACGCCACTGCATCCTTGCTGCTTTCTCATGTGGAAGTCTGTTTAATGTGAAAACAAGGTGATATCTAATTAGCACACAGGTAAGGAATTAAGAAAATCTTTATTTAAGGGTGAAGATGTTTCTCACAAAATCGTTGCCCCAATGCATCATTGAAATTATAGCTGGAAAGATGATTTTAATATATCACTTGTACATTTTGTATTGCTCTTCTGGTGACAATGTAGTTTGTTTTTGTCAATTACCATTTTAATAATAGGGTAAAGAAAATGAAGTGGATTTTTGAAAGAAAACAATACTGTCAATATACTATTAAAACAAATTAAAATGGTAAAAGTTATTGTACTTTAAGTAAAAATAAAAGAGACAAAATATCAATCCCAGTTTTGGATTACTTTAATTAACAAACAAAAAAATGCATATAGCAGAGGATAGTTTCAATCTGCCTACCTCTGGGTTATGGGCCCAGCATGCTTCCATTGCAGTACTCTGCTGCACATGTAAGTGCAAGAGATCCTGAAGCACTCACTCATCATGGGAAAGTACCAATGTGTTTCTTCGTTGGTTGATGGAAGAAACATCTTACAAAAACTCTCCAGATTATTGACTTTTTAAAGTTTTTCTAGGAAACGTTTTAGATGAATGCTTATTAGCCTTTGTCAGTATGAACTTTTGCAAAGTGTCTCTGTGGCGCAATCAGTTAGTATGTACGGCTATTAACCAAAAGGTTGTTGGTTCAATCCCACCCAGGGACCTAATTGACCTTGTTATCAGATTTTGGTGATCTTTAAGTAGACAAGTCAAATTTCATACCCCCTGTTATGGTGTAGGGTACCTGGCCTTCTCTGATGTAATCAGAGTTAGATTTGATTCAGTGATTTTATAAAAACATCTAGGAAGCACAATTTAGCAGTGGGTTGCAGAGAAAAAGAAATATGCTGGCAAAAAAATCAAATTGCGTGATTAAACAGCTCTTCATTTTCTGGCTTTATTTTTATGCTAACAAATTTGTTCTCTGAAAAGTGTCCACAAAGCCAAGTCTCTGATTAACACCTTTGTAGGGATGGTTTTTCACCTATTACTAAATTAAACTTGCTTCATTGGAAAGGCAGCAAGATGCATCCTCATTTCAATGTCTACTGAAATAATACAGGTTGACACCAGGAAACATTAACGCCACTGCATCCTTGCTGCTTTCTCATGTGGAAGTCTGTTTAATGTGAAAACAAGGTGATATCTAATTAGCACACAGGTAAGAAATTACGAAAATCTTTATTTAAGGGTGAAGATGTTTCTCACAAAATTGTTGCCCCAATGCATCATTGAAATTCAAGCTGGAAAGATGATTTTAATATATCACTTGTACATTTTGTATTGCTCTTCTGGTGACAATGTAGTTTTTTTTGTCAATTACCATTTTAATAATAGGGTAAAGAAAATTAAGTGGATTTTTGAAAGAAAACTATACTGTCAATATACTATTAAAACAAATTAAAATGGTAAAAGTTATTGTACTTTAAGTAAAAATAAAAGAGCAAAAATATCAATCCCAGTTTTGATTACTTAAATTAACCAAAAAAAATGCATATAGCAAAGGATAGTTTCAATCTGCCTACCTCTGGGTTATGGGTCCAGCATGCTTCCATTGCAGTACTCTGCTGCACATGTAAGTGCAAGAGATCCTGAAGCACTCCCTCATCATGGGAAAGTACCAATGTGTTTATTCATTGGTTGATGGAAGAAACATCTTACAAAAACTCTCCAGATTATTGATTTTTTAATATTTTTCTAGGAAACGTTCTAGATGTATGCTTATTAGCCTTTGTCAGTATGTACTGTTTGCAAAGTGTCTCGGTGGCGCAATCGGTTAGTGTGTTCGGCTATTAACCAAAAGGTTGGTGGTTCAATCCCACCCAGGGACGTAATTGACCTTGTGATCAGATTTTGGTGATATTTAAGTAGACAAGTCAAAATTTCAAACCCCCTCTTATTGTGTAGGGTACCTGGCCTTCTCTGATGTAATCAGAGTTAGATTTGATTCAGTGATTTTATAAAAAACAGCTAGGAAGCACAATTTAGCAGTGGGTTGCAGAGAAAAAAAATATGCTGGCAGAAAAATCCAATTGAGTGATTAAACAGCTCTTCATTTTCTGGAATTTATTTTTATGCTAACAAATTTGTTCTCTGAAAAGTGTCCACAAAGCCAAGTCTCTGATTAACACCTTTGTAAGGATGGTTTTTCACCTATTACTAAATTAAACTTGCTTCATTGGAAAGGCAGCAAGATGCATCCTCATTTCAATGTCTACTGAAATAATACAGGTTGACACCAGGAAACATTAACGCCACTGCATCTTTGCTGCTTTCTCACATGGAAGTCTGTTTAATGTGAAAACAAGGTGATATCTAATTAGCACACAGGTAAGGAATTACGAAAATCTTTATTTAAGGGTGAAGATGTTTCTCACAAAATTGTTGCCCCAATGCATCATTGAAATTCAAGCTGGAAAGATGATTTTAATATATCACTTGTACATTTTGTATTGCTCTTCTGGTGACAATGTAGTTTTTTTGTCAATTACCATTTTAATAACAGGGTAAAGAAAATTAAGTGGATTTTTGAAAGAAAACTATACTGTCAATATACTATTAAAACAAATTAAAATGGTAAAAGTTATTGTACTTTAAGTAAAAATAAAAGAGCAAAAATATCAATCCCAGTTTTGATTACTTAAATTAACAAAAAAAATGCATATAGCAAAGGATAGTTTCAATCTGCCTACCTCTGGGTTATGGGTCCAGCATGCTTCCATTGCAGTACTCTGCTGCCCATGTAAGTGCAAGAGATCCTGAAGCACTCACTCATCATGGGAAAGTACCAATGTGTTTATTCGTTGGTTGATGGAAGAAACATCTTACAAAAACTCTCCAGATTATTGATTTTTTAATGTTTTTCTAGGAAACGTTCTAGATGTATGCTTATTAGCCTTTGTCAGTATGTACTTTTTGCAAAGTGTCTCTGTGGCGCAATCGGTTAGTGTGTTTGGCTGTTAACCAAAAGGTTGGTGGTTCAATCCCACCCAGGGATGTAATTAACCTTGTGATCAGATTTTGGTGATATTTAAGTAGACAAGTCAAAATTTCAAACCTCCTCTTATGGTGTAGGGTACATGGCCTTCTCTGATGTAATCAGAGTTAGATTTGATTCAGTGATTTTATAAAAAACAGCTAGGAAGCACAATTTAGCAGTGGGTTGCAGAGAAAAAAAATTTGCTGGCAGAAAAATCCAATCGAGTGATTAAACAGCTCTTCATTTTCTGGCTTTATTTTTATGCTAACAAATTTGTTCTCTGAAAAGTGTCCACAAAGCCAAGTCTCTGATTAACACCTTTGTAAGGATGGTTTTTCACCTATTACTAAATTAAACTTGCTTCATTGGAAAGGCAGCAAGATGCATCCTCATTTCAATGTCTACTGAAATAATACAAGTTGACACCAGGAAACATTAACGCCACTGCATCCTTGCTGCTTTCTCATGTGGAAGTCTGTTTAATGTGAAAACAAGGTGATATCTAATTAGCACACAGGTAAGGAATTAAGAAAATCTTTATTTAAGGGTGAAGATGTTTCTCACAAAATTGTTGACCCAATGCATCATTGAAATTCAAGCTGGAAAGATGATTTTAATATATCACTTGTACATTTTGTATTGCTCTTCTGGTGACAATGTAGTTTGTTTTTGTCAATTACCATTTTAATAATAGGGTAAAGAAAATGAAGTGGATTTTTGAAAGAAAACAATACTGTCAATATACTATTAAAACAAATTAAAATGGTAAAAGTTATTGTACTTTAAGTAAAAATAAAAGAGACAAAATATCAATCCGAGTTTTGGATTACTTTAATTAACAAAAAAAAATGCATATAGCAGAGGATAGTTTCAATCTGCCTACCTCTGGGTTATGGGCCCAGCATGCTTCCATTGCAGTACTCTGCTGCACATGTAAGTGCAAGAGATCCTGAAGCACTCACTCATCATGGGAAAGTACCAATGTGTTTCTTCGTTGGTTGATGGAAGAAACATCTTACAAAAACTCTCCAGATAATTGACATTTTAAAGTTTTTCTAGGAAACGTTTTAGATGAATGCTTATTAGCCTTTGTCAGTATGAACTTTTGCAAAGTGTCTCTGTGGCGCAATCAGTTAGTATGTACGGCTATTAACCAAAAGGTTGGTGGTTCAATCCCACCAATTGACCTTGTTATCAGATTTTGGTGATATTTAAGTAGACAAGTCAAATTTCATACCCCCTGTTATGGTGTAGGGTACCTGGCCTTCTCTGATGTAATCAGAGTTAGATTTGATTCAGTGATTTTATAAAAACATCTAGGAAGCACAATTTAGCAGTGGGTTGCAGAGAAAAAGAAATATGCTGGCAAAAAAATCAAATTGCGTGATTAAACAGCTCTTCATTTTCTGGCTTTATTTTTATGCTAACAAATTTGTTCTCTGAAAAGTGTCCACAAAGCCAAGTCTCTGATTAACACCTTTGTAGGGATGGTTTTTCACCTATTACTAAATTAAACTTGCTTCATTGGAAAGGCAGCAAGATGCATCCTCATTTCAATGTCTACTGAAATAATACAAGTTGACACCAGGAAACATTAACGCCACTGCATCCTTGCTGCTTTCTCATGTGGAAGTCTGTTTAATGTGAAAACAAGGTGATATCTAATTAGCACACAGGTAAGAAATTCCGAAAATCTTTATTTAAGGGTGAAGATGTTTCTCACAAAATTGTTGCCCCAATGCATCTTTGAAATTCAAGCTGGAAAGATGATTTTAATATATCACTTGTACATTTTGTATTGCTCTTCTGGTGACAATGTAGTTTTTTTTGTCAATTACCATTTTAATAATAGGGTAAAGAAAATTAAGCGGATTTTTGAAAGAAAACTATACTGTCAATATACTATTAAAACAAATTAAAATGGTAAAAGTTATTGTACTTTAAGTAAAAATAAAAGAGCAAAAATATCAATCCCAGTTTTGATTACTTAAATTAACAAAAAAAAATGCATATAACAAAGGATAGTTTCAATCTGCCTACCTCTGGGTTATGGGTCCAGCATGCTTCCATTGCAGTACTCTGCTGCACATGTAAGTGCAAGAGATCCTGAAGCACTCACTCATCATGGGAAAGTACCAATGTGTTTATTCATTGGTTGATGGAAGAAACATCTTACAAAAACTCTCCAGATTATTGATTTTTTAATGTTTTTCTAGGAAACGTTCTAGATGTATGCTTATTAGCCTTTGTCAGTATGTACTGTTTGCAAAGTGTCTCTGTGGCGCAATCGGTTAGTGTGTTCGGCTATTAACCAAAAGGTTGGTGGTTCAATCCCACCCAGGGACGTAATTAACCTTGTGATCAGATTTTGGTGATATTTAAGTAGACAAGTCAAAATTTCAAACCTCCTCTTATGGTGTAGGGTACATGGCCTTCTCTGATGTAATCAGAGTTAGATTTGATTCAGTGATTTTATAAAAAACAGCTAGGAAGCACAATTTAGCAGTGGGTTGCAGAGAAAAAAAATATGCTGGCAGAAAAATCCAATCGAGTGATTAAACAGCTCTTCATTTTCTGGCTTTATTTTTATGCTAACAAATTTGTTCTCTGAAAAGTGTCCACAAAGCCAAGTCTCTGATTAACACCTTTGTAAGGATGGTTTTTCACCTATTACTAAATTAAACTTGCTTCATTGGAAAGGCAGCAAGATGCATCCTCATTTCAATGTCTACTGAAATAATACAAGTTGACACCAGGAAACATTAACGCCACTGCATCCTTGCTGCTTTCTCATGTGGAAGTCTGTTTAATGTGAAAACAAGGTGATATCTAATTAGCACACAGGTAAGGAATTAAGAAAATCTTTATTTAAGGGTGAAGATGTTTCTCACAAAATTGTTGACCCAATGCATCATTGAAATTCAAGCTGGAAAGATGATTTTAATATATCACTTGTACATTTTGTATTGCTCTTCTGGTGACAATGTAGTTTGTTTTTGTCAATTACCATTTTAATAATAGGGTAAAGAAAATTAAGTGGATTTTTGAAAGAAAACAATACTGTCAATATACTATTAAAACAAATTAAAATGGTAAAAGTTATTGTACTTTAAGTAAAAATAAAAGAGACAAAATATCAATCCCAGTTTTGGATTACTTTAATTAACAAAAAAAAAAATGCATATAGCAGAGGATAGTTTCAATCTGCCTACCTCTGGGTTATGGGCCCAGCATGCTTCCATTGCAGTACTCTGCTGCACATGTAAGTTCAAGAGATCCTGAAGCACTCACTCATCATGGGAAAGTACCAATGTGTTTCTTCGTTGGTTGATGGAAGAAACATCTTACAAAAACTCTCCAGATTATTGACTTTTTAAAGTTTTGCTAGGAAACGTTTTAGATGAATGCTTATTAGCCTTTGTCAGTATGGAAATTTGCAAAGTGTCTCTGTGGCGCAATCAGTTAGTATGTACGGCTTTTAACCAAAAGGTTGGTGGTTTAATCCCACCTAGGGACCTAATTGACCTTGTTATCAGATTTTGGTGATCTTTAAGTAGACAAGTCAAAATTTCAAACCCCCTGTTAAGGTGTAGGGTACTTGGCCTTCTCTGATGTAATCAGAGTTAGATTTGATTCAGTGATTTTATAAAAACAGCTAGGAAGCACAATTTAGCAGTGGGTTGCAGAGAAAAAAAATATGCTGGCAGAAAAATCCAATTGAGTGATTAAACAGCTCTTTATTTTCTGGCTTTATTTTTATGCTAACAAATTTGTTCTCTGAAAAGTGTCCACAAAGCCAAGTCTCTGATTAACACCTTTGTAAGGATGGTTTTTCACCTATTACTAAATTAAACTTGCTTCATTGGAAAGGCAGCAAGATGCATCCTCATTTCAATGTCTACTGAAATAATACAGGTTGACACCAGGAAACATTAACGCCACTGCATCCTTGCTGCTTTCTCATGTAAAAGTCTGTTTAATATGAAAACAAGGTGATATCTAATTAGCACACAGGTAAGGAATTAAGAAAATCTTTATTTAAGGGTGAAGATGTTTCTCACAAAATCGTTGCCCCAATGCATCATTGAAATTTAAGCTGGAAAGATGATTTTAATATATCACTTGTACATTTTGTATTGCTCTTCTGGTGACAATGTAGTTTGTTTTTGTCAATTACCATTTTAATAATAGGGTAAAGAAAATGAAGTGGATTTTTGAAAGAAAACAATACTGTCAATATACTATTAAAACAAATTAAAATGGTAAAAGTTATTGTACTTTAAGTAAAAATAAAAGAGCCAAAATATCAATCCCAGTTTTGGATTACTTTAATTAACAAAAAAAAATGCATATAGCAGAGGATAGTTTCAATCTGCCTACCTCTGGGTTATGGGCCCAGCATGCTTCCATTGCAGTACTCTGCTGCACATGTAAGTGCAAGAGATCCTGAAGCACTCACTCATCATGGGAAAGTACCAATGTGTTTCTTCGTTGGTTGATGGAAGAAACATCTTACAAAAACTCTCCAGATTATTGACTTTTTAAAGTTTTTCTAGGAAACGTTTTAGATGAATGCTTATTAGCCTTTGTCAGTATGAACTTTTGCAAAGTGTCTCTGTGGCGCAATCAGTTAGTATGTACGGCTATTAACCAAAAGGTTGGTGGTTCAATCCCACCCAGGGACCTAATTGACCTTGTTATCAGATTTTGGTGATCTTTAAGTAGACAAGTCAAATTTCATACCCCCTGTTATGGTGTAGGGTACCTGGCCTTCTCTGATGTAATCAGAGTTAGATTTGATTCAGTGATTTTATAAAAACATCTAGGAAGCACAATTTAGCAGTGGGTTGCAGAGAAAAAGAAATATGCTGGCAAAAAAATCTAATTGCGTGATTAAACAGCTCTTCATTTTCTGGCTTTATTTTTATGCTAACAAATTTGTTCTCTGAAAAGTGTCCACAAAGCCAAGTCTCTGATTAACACCTTTGTAGGGATGGTTTTTCACCTATTACTAAATTAAACTTGCTTCATTGGAAAGGCAGCAAGATGCATCCTCATTTCAATGTCTACTGAAATAATACAGGTTGACACCAGGAAACATTAACGCCACTGCATCCTTGCTGCTTTCTCATGTGGAAGTCTGTTTAATGTGAAAACAAGGTGATATCTAATTAGCACACAGGTAAGAAATTACGAAAATCTTTATTTAAGGGTGAATATGTTTCTCACAAAATTGTTGCCCCAATGCATCATTGAAATTCAAGCTGGAAAGATGATTTTAATATATCACTTGTACATTTTGTATTGCTCTTCTGGTGACAATGTAGTTTTTTTTGTCAATTACCATTTTAATAATAGGGTAAAGAAAATTAAGTGGATTTTTGAAAGAAAACTATACTGTCAATATACTATTAAAACAAATTAAAATGGTAAAAGTTATTGTACTTTAAGTAAAAATAAAAGAGCAAAAATATCAATCCCAGTTTTGATTACTTAAATTAACAAAAAAAAATGCATATAGCAAAGGATAGTTTCAATCTGCCTACCTCTGGGTTATGGGTCCAGCATGCTTCCATTGCAGTACTCTGCTGCACATGTAAGTGCAAGAGATCCTGAAGCACTCCCTCATCATGGGAAAGTACCAATGTGTTTATTCATTGGTTGATGGAAGAAACATCTTACAAAAACTCTCCAGATTATTGATTTTTTAATATTTTTCTAGGAAACGTTCTAGATGTATGCTTATTAGCCTTTGTTAGTATGTACTGTTTGCAAAGTGTCTTGGTGGCGCAATCGGTTAGTGTGTTCGGCTATTAACCAAAAGGTCGGTGGTTCAATCCCACCCAGGGACGTAATTGACCTTGTGATCAGATTTTGGTGATATTTAAGTAGACAAGTCAAAATTTCAAACCCCCTCTTATTGTGTAGGGTACCTGGCCTTCTCTGATGTAATCAGAGTTAGATTTGATTCAGTGATTTTATAAAAAACAGCTAGGAAGCACAATTTAGCAGTGGGTTGCAGAGAAAAAAAATATGCTGGCAGAAAAATCCAATTGAGTGATTAAACAGCTCTTCATTTTCTGGAATTTATTTTTATGCTAACAAATTTGTTCTCTGAAAAGTGTCCACAAAGCCAAGTCTCTGATTAACACCTTTGTAAGGATGGTTTTTCACCTATTACTAAATTAAACTTGCTTCATTGGAAAGGCAGCAAGATGCATCCTCATTTCAATGTCTACTGAAATAATACAGGTTGACACCAGGAAACATTAACGCCACTGCATCTTTGCTGCTTTCTCACATGGAAGTCTGTTTAATGTGAAAACAAGGTGATATCTAATTAGCACACAGGTAAGGAATTACGAAAATCTTTATTTAAGGGTGAAGATGTTTCTCACAAAATTGTTGCCCCAATGCATCATTGAAATTCAAGCTGGAAAGATGATTTTAATATATCACTTGTACATTTTGTATTGCTCTTCTGGTGACAATGTAGTTTTTTTGTCAATTACCATTTTAATAACAGGGTAAAGAAAATTAAGTGGATTTTTGAAAGAAAACTATACTGTCAATATACTATTAAAACAAATTAAAATGGTAAAAGTTATTGTACTTTAAGTAAAAATAAAAGAGCAAAAATATCAATCCCAGTTTTGATTACTTAAATTAACAAAAAAAATGCATATAGCAAAGGATAGTTTCAATCTGCCTACCTCTGGGTTATGGGTCCAGCATGCTTCCATTGCAGTACTCTGCTGCCCATGTAAGTGCAAGAGATCCTGAAGCACTCACTCATCATGGGAAAGTACCAATGTGTTTATTCGTTGGTTGATGGAAGAAACATCTTACAAAAACTCTCCAGATTATTGATTTTTTAATGTTTTTCTAGGAAACGTTCTAGATGTATGCTTATTAGCCTTTGTCAGTATGTACTTTTTGCAAAGTGTCTCTGTGGCGCAATCGGTTAGTGTGTTTGGCTGTTAACCAAAAGGTTGGTGGTTCAATCCCACCCAGGGACGTAATTAACCTTGTGATCAGATTTCGGTGATATTTAAGTAGACAAGTCAAAATTTCAAACCTCCTCTTATGGTGTAGGGTACATGGCCTTCTCTGATGTAATCAGAGTTAGATTTGATTCAGTGATTTTATAAAAAACAGCTAGGAAGCACAATTTAGCAGTGGGTTGCAGAGAAAAAAAATATGCTGGCAGAAAAATCCAATCGAGTGATTAAACAGCTCTTCATTTTCTGGCTTTATTTTTATGCTAACAAATTTGTTCTCTGAAAAGTGTCCACAAAGCCAAGTCTCTGATTAACACCTTTGTAAGGATGGTTTTTCACCTATTACTAAATTAAACTTGCTTCATTGGAAAGGCAGCAAGATGCATCCTCATTTCAATGTCTACTGAAATAATACAAGTTGACACCAGGAAACATTAACGCCACTGCATCCTTGCTGCTTTCTCATGTGGAAGTCTGTTTAATGTGAAAACAAGGTGATATCTAATTAGCACACAGGTAAGGAATTAAGAAAATCTTTATTTAAGGGTGAAGATGTTTCTCACAAAATTGTTGACCCAATGCATCATTGAAATTCAAGCTGGAAAGATGATTTTAATATATCACTTGTACATTTTGTATTGCTCTTCTGGTGACAATGTAGTTTGTTTTTGTCAATTACCATTTTAATAATAGGGTAAAGAAAATGAAGTGGATTTTTGAAAGAAAACAATACTGTCAATATACTATTAAAACAAATTAAAATGGTAAAAGTTATTGTACTTTAAGTAAAAATAAAAGAGACAAAATATCAATCCCAGTTTTGGATTACTTTAATTAACAAAAAAAAATGCATATAGCAGAGGATAGTTTCAATCTGCCTACCTCTGGGTTATGGGCCCAGCATGCTTCCATTGCAGTACTCTGCTGCACATGTAAGTGCAAGAGATCCTGAAGCACTCACTCATCATGGGAAAGTACCAATGTGTTTCTTCGTTGGTTGATGGAAGAAACATCTTACAAAAACTCTCCAGATTATTGACTTTTTAAAGTTTTTCTAGGAAACGTTTTAGATGAATGCTTATTAGCCTTTGTCAGTATGAACTTTTGCAAAGTGTCTCTGTGGCGCAATCAGTTAGTATGTACGGCTATTAACCAAAAGGTTGTTGGTTCAATCCCACCCAGGGACCTAATTGACCTTGTTATCAGATTTTGGTGATCTTTAAGTAGACAAGTCAAATTTCATACCCCCTGTTATGGTGTAGGGTACCTGGCCTTCTCTGATGTAATCAGAGTTAGATTTGATTCAGTGATTTTATAAAAACATCTAGGAAGCACAATTTAGCAGTGGGTTGCAGAGAAAAAGAAATATGCTGGCAAAAAAATCAAATTGCGTGATTAAACAGCTCTTCATTTTCTGGCTTTATTTTTATGCTAACAAATTTGTTCTCTGAAAAGTGTCCACAAAGCCAAGTCTCTGATTAACACCTTTGTAGGGATGGTTTTTCACCTATTACTAAATTAAACTTGCTTCATTGGAAAGGCAGCAAGATGCATCCTCATTTCAATGTCTACTGAAATAATACAGGTTGACACCAGGAAACATTAACGCCACTGCATCCTTGCTGCTTTCTCATGTGGAAGTCTGTTTAATGTGAAAACAAGGTGATATCTAATTAGCACACAGGTAAGAAATTACGAAAATCTTTATTTAAGGGTGAAGATGTTTCTCACAAAATTGTTGCCCCAATGCATCATTGAAATTCAAGCTGGAAAGATGATTTTAATATATCACTTGTACATTTTGTATTGCTCTTCTGGTGACAATGTAGTTTTTTTTGTCAATTACCATTTTAATAATAGGGTAAAGAAAATTAAGTGGATTTTTGAAAGAAAACTATACTGTCAATATACTATTAAAACAAATTAAAATGGTAAAAGTTATTGTACTTTAAGTAAAAATAAAAGAGCAAAAATATCAATCCCAGTTTTGATTACTTAAATTAACCCAAAAAAATGCATATAGCAAAGGATAGTTTCAATCTGCCTACCTCTGGGTTATGGGTCCAGCATGCTTCCATTGCAGTACTCTGCTGCACATGTAAGTGCAAGAGATCCTGAAGCACTCCCTCATCATGGGAAAGTACCAATGTGTTTATTCATTGGTTGATGGAAGAAACATCTTACAAAAACTCTCCAGATTATTGATTTTTTAATATTTTTCTAGGAAACGTTCTAGATGTATGCTTATTAGCCTTTGTCAGTATGTACTGTTTGCAAAGTGTCTCGGTGGCGCAATCGGTTAGTGTGTTCGGCTATTAACCAAAAGGTTGGTGGTTCAATCCCACCCAGGGACGTAATTGACCTTGTGATCAGATTTTGGTGATATTTAAGTAGACAAGTCAAAATTTCAAACCCCCTCTTATTGTGTAGGGTACCTGGCCTTCTCTGATGTAATCAGAGTTAGATTTGATTCAGTGATTTTATAAAAAACAGCTAGGAAGCACAATTTAGCAGTGGGTTGCAGAGAAAAAAAATATGCTGGCAGAAAAATCCAATTGAGTGATTAAACAGCTCTTCATTTTCTGGAATTTATTTTTATGCTAACAAATTTGTTCTCTGAAAAGTGTCCACAAAGCCAAGTCTCTGATTAACACCTTTGTAAGGATGGTTTTTCACCTATTACTAAATTAAACTTGCTTCATTGGAAAGGCAGCAAGATGCATCCTCATTTCAATGTCTACTGAAATAATACAGGTTGACACCAGGAAACATTAACGCCACTGCATCTTTGCTGCTTTCTCACATGGAAGTCTGTTTAATGTGAAAACAAGGTGATATCTAATTAGCACACAGGTAAGGAATTACGAAAATCTTTATTTAAGGGTGAAGATGTTTCTCACAAAATTGTTGCCCCAATGCATCATTGAAATTCAAGCTGGAAAGATGATTTTAATATATCACTTGTACATTTTGTATTGCTCTTCTGGTGACAATGTAGTTTTTTTGTCAATTACCATTTTAATAACAGGGTAAAGAAAATTAAGTGGATTTTTGAAAGAAAACTATACTGTCAATATACTATTAAAACAAATTAAAATGGTAAAAGTTATTGTACTTTAAGTAAAAATAAAAGAGCAAAAATATCAATCCCAGTTTTGATTACTTAAATTAACAAAAAAAATGCATATAGCAAAGGATAGTTTCAATCTGCCTACCTCTGGGTTATGGGTCCAGCATGCTTCCATTGCAGTACTCTGCTGCCCATGTAAGTGCAAGAGATCCTGAAGCACTCACTCATCATGGGAAAGTACCAATGTGTTTATTCGTTGGTTGATGGAAGAAACATCTTACAAAAACTCTCCAGATTATTGATTTTTTAATGTTTTTCTAGGAAACGTTCTAGATGTATGCTTATTAGCCTTTGTCAGTATGTACTTTTTGCAAAGTGTCTCTGTGGCGCAATCGGTTAGTGTGTTTGGCTGTTAACCAAAAGGTTGGTGGTTCAATCCCACCCAGGGATGTAATTAACCTTGTGATCAGATTTTGGTGATATTTAAGTAGACAAGTCAAAATTTCAAACCTCCTCTTATGGTGTAGGGTACATGGCCTTCTCTGATGTAATCAGAGTTAGATTTGATTCAGTGATTTTATAAAAAACAGCTAGGAAGCACAATTTAGCAGTGGGTTGCAGAGAAAAAAAATTTGCTGGCAGAAAAATCCAATCGAGTGATTAAACAGCTCTTCATTTTCTGGCTTTATTTTTATGCTAACAAATTTGTTCTCTGAAAAGTGTCCACAAAGCCAAGTCTCTGATTAACACCTTTGTAAGGATGGTTTTTCACCTATTACTAAATTAAACTTGCTTCATTGGAAAGGCAGCAAGATGCATCCTCATTTCAATGTCTACTGAAATAATACAAGTTGACACCAGGAAACATTAACGCCACTGCATCCTTGCTGCTTTCTCATGTGGAAGTCTGTTTAATGTGAAAACAAGGTGATATCTAATTAGCACACAGGTAAGGAATTAAGAAAATCTTTATTTAAGGGTGAAGATGTTTCTCACAAAATTGTTGACCCAATGCATCATTGAAATTCAAGCTGGAAAGATGATTTTAATATATCACTTGTACATTTTGTATTGCTCTTCTGGTGACAATGTAGTTTGTTTTTGTCAATTACCATTTTAATAATAGGGTAAAGAAAATGAAGTGGATTTTTGAAAGAAAACAATACTGTCAATATACTATTAAAACAAATTAAAATGGTAAAAGTTATTGTACTTTAAGTAAAAATAAAAGAGACAAAATATCAATCCGAGTTTTGGATTACTTTAATTAACAAAAAAAAATGCATATAGCAGAGGATAGTTTCAATCTGCCTACCTCTGGGTTATGGGCCCAGCATGCTTCCATTGCAGTACTCTGCTGCACATGTAAGTGCAAGAGATCCTGAAGCACTCACTCATCATGGGAAAGTACCAATGTGTTTCTTCGTTGGTTGATGGAAGAAACATCTTACAAAAACTCTCCAGATAATTGACATTTTAAAGTTTTTCTAGGAAACGTTTTAGATGAATGCTTATTAGCCTTTGTCAGTATGAACTTTTGCAAAGTGTCTCTGTGGCGCAATCAGTTAGTATGTACGGCTATTAACCAAAAGGTTGGTGGTTCAATCCCACCAATTGACCTTGTTATCAGATTTTGGTGATATTTAAGTAGACAAGTCAAATTTCATACCCCCTGTTATGGTGTAGGGTACCTGGCCTTCTCTGATGTAATCAGAGTTAGATTTGATTCAGTGATTTTATAAAAACATCTAGGAAGCACAATTTAGCAGTGGGTTGCAGAGAAAAAGAAATATGCTGGCAAAAAAATCAAATTGCGTGATTAAACAGCTCTTCATTTTCTGGCTTTATTTTTATGCTAACAAATTTGTTCTCTGAAAAGTGTCCACAAAGCCAAGTCTCTGATTAACACCTTTGTAGGGATGGTTTTTCACCTATTACTAAATTAAACTTGCTTCATTGGAAAGGCAGCAAGATGCATCCTCATTTCAATGTCTACTGAAATAATACAAGTTGACACCAGGAAACATTAACGCCACTGCATCCTTGCTGCTTTCTCATGTGGAAGTCTGTTTAATGTGAAAACAAGGTGATATCTAATTAGCACACAGGTAAGAAATTCCGAAAATCTTTATTTAAGGGTGAAGATGTTTCTCACAAAATTGTTGCCCCAATGCATCTTTGAAATTCAAGCTGGAAAGATGATTTTAATATATCACTTGTACATTTTGTATTGCTCTTCTGGTGACAATGTAGTTTTTTTTGTCAATTACCATTTTAATAATAGGGTAAAGAAAATTAAGCGGATTTTTGAAAGAAAACTATACTGTCAATATACTATTAAAACAAATTAAAATGGTAAAAGTTATTGTACTTTAAGTAAAAATAAAAGAGCAAAAATATCAATCCCAGTTTTGATTACTTAAATTAACAAAAAAAAATGCATATAACAAAGGATAGTTTCAATCTGCCTACCTCTGGGTTATGGGTCCAGCATGCTTCCATTGCAGTACTCTGCTGCACATGTAAGTGCAAGAGATCCTGAAGCACTCACTCATCATGGGAAAGTACCAATGTGTTTATTCATTGGTTGATGGAAGAAACATCTTACAAAAACTCTCCAGATTATTGATTTTTTAATGTTTTTCTAGGAAACGTTCTAGATGTATGCTTATTAGCCTTTGTCAGTATGTACTGTTTGCAAAGTGTCTCTGTGGCGCAATCGGTTAGTGTGTTCGGCTATTAACCAAAAGGTTGGTGGTTCAATCCCACCCAGGGACGTAATTAACCTTGTGATCAGATTTTGGTGATATTTAAGTAGACAAGTCAAAATTTCAAACCTCCTCTTATGGTGTAGGGTACATGGCCTTCTCTGATGTAATCAGAGTTAGATTTGATTCAGTGATTTTATAAAAAACAGCTAGGAAGCACAATTTAGCAGTGGGTTGCAGAGAAAAAAAATATGCTGGCAGAAAAATCCAATCGAGTGATTAAACAGCTCTTCATTTTCTGGCTTTATTTTTATGCTAACAAATTTGTTCTCTGAAAAGTGTCCACAAAGCCAAGTCTCTGATTAACACCTTTGTAAGGATGGTTTTTCACCTATTACTAAATTAAACTTGCTTCATTGGAAAGGCAGCAAGATGCATCCTCATTTCAATGTCTACTGAAATAATACAAGTTGACACCAGGAAACATTAACGCCACTGCATCCTTGCTGCTTTCTCATGTGGAAGTCTGTTTAATGTGAAAACAAGGTGATATCTAATTAGCACACAGGTAAGGAATTAAGAAAATCTTTATTTAAGGGTGAAGATGTTTCTCACAAAATTGTTGACCCAATGCATCATTGAAATTCAAGCTGGAAAGATGATTTTAATATATCACTTGTACATTTTGTATTGCTCTTCTGGTGACAATGTAGTTTGTTTTTGTCAATTACCATTTTAATAATAGGGTAAAGAAAATTAAGTGGATTTTTGAAAGAAAACAATACTGTCAATATACTATTAAAACAAATTAAAATGGTAAAAGTTATTGTACTTTAAGTAAAAATAAAAGAGACAAAATATCAATCCCAGTTTTGGATTACTTTAATTAACAAAAAAAAAATGCATATAGCAGAGGATAGTTTCAATCTGCCTACCTCTGGGTTATGGGCCCAGCATGCTTCCATTGCAGTACTCTGCTGCACATGTAAGTTCAAGAGATCCTGAAGCACTCACTCATCATGGGAAAGTACCAATGTGTTTCTTCGTTGGTTGATGGAAGAAACATCTTACAAAAACTCTCCAGATTATTGACTTTTTAAAGTTTTGCTAGGAAACGTTTTAGATGAATGCTTATTAGCCTTTGTCAGTATGGAAATTTGCAAAGTGTCTCTGTGGCGCAATCAGTTAGTATGTACGGCTTTTAACCAAAAGGTTGGTGGTTTAATCCCACCTAGGGACCTAATTGACCTTGTTATCAGATTTTGGTGATCTTTAAGTAGACAAGTCAAAATTTCAAATCCCCTGTTAAGGTGTAGGGTACTTGGCCTTCTCTGATGTAATCAGAGTTAGATTTGATTCAGTGATTTTATAAAAACAGCTAGGAAGCACAATTTAGCAGTGGGTTGCAGAGAAAAAAAATATGCTGGCAGAAAAATCCAATTGAGTGATTAAACAGCTCTTTATTTTCTGGCTTTATTTTTATGCTAACAAATTTGTTCTCTGAAAAGTGTCCACAAAGCCAAGTCTCTGATTAACACCTTTGTAAGGATGGTTTTTCACCTATTACTAAATTAAACTTGCTTCATTGGAAAGGCAGCAAGATGCATCCTCATTTCAATGTCTACTGAAATAATACAGGTTGACACCAGGAAACATTAACGCCACTGCATCCTTGCTGCTTTCTCATGTAAAAGTCTGTTTAATATGAAAACAAGGTGATATCTAATTAGCACACAGGTAAGGAATTAAGAAAATCTTTATTTAAGGGTGAAGATGTTTCTCACAAAATTGTTGCCCCAATGCATCATTGAAATTCAAGCTGGAAAGATGATTTTAATATATCACTTGTACATTTTGTATTGCTCTTCTGGTGACAATGTAGTTTGTTTTTGTCAATTACCATTTTAATAATAGGGTAAAGAAAATGAAGTGGATTTTTGAAAGAAAACAATACTGTCAATATACTATTAAAACAAATTAAAATGGTAAAAGTTATTGTACTTTAAGTAAAAATAAAAGAGCCAAAATATCAATCCCAGTTTTGGATTACTTTAATTAACAAAAAAAAATGCATATAGCAGAGGATAGTTTCAATCTGCCTACCTCTGGGTTATGGGCCCAGCATGCTTCCATTGCAGTACTCTGCTGCACATGTAAGTGCAAGAGATCCTGAAGCACTCACTCATCATGGGAAAGTACCAATGTGTTTCTTCGTTGGTTGATGGAAGAAACATCTTACAAAAACTCTCCAGATTATTGACTTTTTAAAGTTTTTCTAGGAAACGTTTTAGATGAATGCTTATTAGCCTTTGTCAGTATGAACTTTTGCAAAGTGTCTCTGTGGCGCAATCAGTCAGTATGTACGGCTATTAACCAAAAGGTTGGTGGTTCAATCCCACCCAGGGACCTAATTGACCTTGTTATCAGATTTTGGTGATCTTTAAGTAGACAAGTCAAATTTCATACCCCCTGTTATGGTGTAGGGTACCTGGCCTTCTCTGATGTAATCAGAGTTAGATTTGATTCAGTGATTTTATAAAAACATCTAGGAAGCACAATTTAGCAGTGGGTTGCAGAGAAAAAGAAATATGCTGGCAAAAAAATCTAATTGCGTGATTAAACAGCTCTTCATTTTCTGGCTTTATTTTTATGCTAACAAATTTGTTCTCTGAAAAGTGTCCACAAAGCCAAGTCTCTGATTAACACCTTTGTAGGGATGGTTTTTCACCTATTACTAAATTAAACTTGCTTCATTGGAAAGGCAGCAAGATGCATCCTCATTTCAATGTCTACTGAAATAATACAGGTTGACACCAGGAAACATTAACGCCACTGCATCCTTGCTGCTTTCTCATGTGGAAGTCTGTTTAATGTGAAAACAAGGTGATATCTAATTAGCACACAGGTAAGAAATTACGAAAATCTTTATTTAAGGGTGAATATGTTTCTCACAAAATTGTTGCCCCAATGCATCATTGAAATTCAAGCTGGAAAGATGATTTTAATATATCACTTGTACATTTTGTATTGCTCTTCTGGTGACAATGTAGTTTTTTTTGTCAATTACCATTTTAATAATAGGGTAAAGAAAATTAAGTGGATTTTTGAAAGAAAACTATACTGTCAATATACTATTAAAACAAATTAAAATGGTAAAAGTTATTGTACTTTAAGTAAAAATAAAAGAGCAAAAATATCAATCCCAGTTTTGATTACTTAAATTAACAAAAAAAAATGCATATAGCAAAGGATAGTTTCAATCTGCCTACCTCTGGGTTATGGGTCCAGCATGCTTCCATTGCAGTACTCTGCTGCACATGTAAGTGCAAGAGATCCTGAAGCACTCCCTCATCATGGGAAAGTACCAATGTGTTTATTCATTGGTTGATGGAAGAAACATCTTACAAAAACTCTCCAGATTATTGATTTTTTAATATTTTTCTAGGAAACATTCTAGATGTATGCTTATTAGCCTTTGTTAGTATGTACTGTTTGCAAAGTGTCTTGGTGGCGCAATCGGTTAGTGTGTTCGGCTATTAACCAAAAGGTCGGTGGTTCAATCCCACCCAGGGACGTAATTGACCTTGTGATCAGATTTTGGTGATATTTAAGTAGACAAGTCAAAATTTCAAACCCCCTCTTATTGTGTAGGGTACCTGGCCTTCTCTGATGTAATCAGAGTTAGATTTGATTCAGTGATTTTATAAAAAACAGCTAGGAAGCACAATTTAGCAGTGGGTTGCAGAGAAAAAAAATATGCTGGCAGAAAAATCCAATTGAGTGATTAAACAGCTCTTCATTTTCTGGAATTTATTTTTATGCTAACAAATTTGTTCTCTGAAAAGTGTCCACAAAGCCAAGTCTCTGATTAACACCTTTGTAAGGATGGTTTTTCACCTATTACTAAATTAAACTTGCTTCATTGGAAAGGCAGCAAGATGCATCCTCATTTCAATGTCTACTGAAATAATACAGGTTGACACCAGGAAACATTAACGCCACTGCATCTTTGCTGCTTTCTCACATGGAAGTCTGTTTAATGTGAAAACAAGGTGATATCTAATTAGCACACAGGTAAGGAATTACGAAAATCTTTATTTAAGGGTGAAGATGTTTCTCACAAAATTGTTGCCCCAATGCATCATTGAAATTCAAGCTGGAAAGATGATTTTAATATATCACTTGTACATTTTGTATTGCTCTTCTGGTGACAATGTAGTTTTTTTGTCAATTACCATTTTAATAACAGGGTAAAGAAAATTAAGTGGATTTTTGAAAGAAAACTATACTGTCAATATACTATTAAAACAAATTAAAATGGTAAAAGTTATTGTACTTTAAGTAAAAATAAAAGAGCAAAAATATCAATCCCAGTTTTGATTACTTAAATTAACAAAAAAAATGCATATAGCAAAGGATAGTTTCAATCTGCCTACCTCTGGGTTATGGGTCCAGCATGCTTCCATTGCAGTACTCTGCTGCCCATGTAAGTGCAAGAGATCCTGAAGCACTCACTCATCATGGGAAAGTACCAATGTGTTTATTCGTTGGTTGATGGAAGAAACATCTTACAAAAACTCTCCAGATTATTGATTTTTTAATGTTTTTCTAGGAAACGTTCTAGATGTATGCTTATTAGCCTTTGTCAGTATGTACTTTTTGCAAAGTGTCTCTGTGGCGCAATCGGTTAGTGTGTTTGGCTGTTAACCAAAAGGTTGGTGGTTCAATCCCACCCAGGGACGTAATTAACCTTGTGATCAGATTTTGGTGATATTTAAGTAGACAAGTCAAAATTTCAAACCTCCTCTTATGGTGTAGGGTACATGGCCTTCTCTGATGTAATCAGAGTTAGATTTGATTCAGTGATTTTATAAAAAACAGCTAGGAAGCACAATTTAGCAGTGGGTTGCAGAGAAAAAAAATATGCTGGCAGAAAAATCCAATCGAGTGATTAAACAGCTCTTCATTTTCTGGCTTTATTTTTATGCTAACAAATTTGTTCTCTGAAAAGTGTCCACAAAGCCAAGTCTCTGATTAACACCTTTGTAAGGATGGTTTTTCACCTATTACTAAATTAAACTTGCTTCATTGGAAAGGCAGCAAGATGCATCCTCATTTCAATGTCTACTGAAATAATACAAGTTGACACCAGGAAACATTAACGCCACTGCATCCTTGCTGCTTTCTCATGTGGAAGTCTGTTTAATGTGAAAACAAGGTGATATCTAATTAGCACACAGGTAAGGAATTAAGAAAATCTTTATTTAAGGGTGAAGATGTTTCTCACAAAATTGTTGACCCAATGCATCATTGAAATTCAAGCTGGAAAGATGATTTTAATATATCACTTGTACATTTTGTATTGCTCTTCTGGTGACAATGTAGTTTGTTTTTGTCAATTACCATTTTAATAATAGGGTAAAGAAAATGAAGTGGATTTTTGAAAGAAAACAATACTGTCAATATACTATTAAAACAAATTAAAATGGTAAAAGTTATTGTACTTTAAGTAAAAATAAAAGAGACAAAATATCAATCCCAGTTTTGGATTACTTTAATTAACAAAAAAAAATGCATATAGCAGAGGATAGTTTCAATCTGCCTACCTCTGGGTTATGGGCCCAGCATGCTTCCATTGCAGTACTCTGCTGCACATGTAAGTGCAAGAGATCCTGAAGCACTCACTCATCATGGGAAAGTACCAATGTGTTTCTTCGTTGGTTGATGGAAGAAACATCTTACAAAAACTCTCCAGATTATTGACATTTTAAAGTTTTTCTAGGAAACGTTTTAGATGAATGCTTATTAGCCTTTGTCAGTATGGAAATTTGCAAAGTGTCTCTGTGGCGCAATCAGTTAGTATGTATGGCTTTTAACCGAAAGGTTGGTGGTTTAATCCCACCCAGGGACCTAATTGACCTTGTTATCAGATTTTGGTGATCTTTAAGTAGACAAGTCAAAATTTCAAACCCCCTGTTATGGTGTAGGGTACTTGGCCTTCTCTGATGTAATCAGAGTTAGATTTGATTCAGTGATTTTATAAAAACAGCTAGGAAGCACAATTTAGCAGTGGGTTGCAGAGAAAAAAAATATGCTGGCAGAAAAATCCAATTGAGTGATTAAACAGCTCTTTATTTTCTTGCTTTATTTTTATGCTAACAAATTTGTTCTCTGAAAAGTGTCCACAAAGCCAAGTCTCTGATTAACACCTTTGTAAGGATGGTTTTTCACCTATTACTAAATTAAACTTGCTTCATTGGAAAGGCAGCAAGATGCATCCTCATTTCAATGTCTACTGAAATAATACAGGTTGACACCAGGAAACATTAACGCCACTGCATCCTTGCTGCTTTCTCATGTAAAAGTCTGTTTAATATGAAAACAAGGTGATATCTAATTAGCACACAGGTAAGGAATTAAGAAAATCTTTATTTAAGGGTGAAGATGTTTCTCACAAAATCGTTGCCCCAATGCATCTTTGAAATTCAAGCTGGAAAGATGATTTTAATATATCACTTGTACATTTTGTATTGCTCTTCTGGTGACAATGTAGTTTTTTTTGTCAATTACCATTTTAATAATAGGGTAAAGAAAATTAAGCGGATTTTTGAAAGAAAACTATACTGTCAATATACTATTAAAACAAATTAAAATGGTAAAAGTTATTGTACTTTAAGTAAAAATAAAAGAGCAAAAATATCAATCCCAGTTTTGATTACTTAAATTAACAAAAAAAAATGCATATAACAAAGGATAGTTTCAATCTGCCTACCTCTGGGTTATGGGTCCAGCATGCTTCCATTGCAGTACTCTGCTGCACATGTAAGTGCAAGAGATCCTGAAGCACTCACTCATCATGGGAAAGTACCAATGTGTTTATTCATTGGTTGATGGAAGAAACATCTTACAAAAACTCTCCAGATTATTGATTTTTTAATGTTTTTCTAGGAAACGTTCTAGATGTATGCTTATTAGCCTTTGTCAGTATGTACTGTTTGCAAAGTGTCTCTGTGGCGCAATCGGTTAGTGTGTTCGGCTATTAACCAAAAGGTTGGTGGTTCAATCCCACCCAGGGACGTAATTAACCTTGTGATCAGATTTTGGTGATATTTAAGTAGACAAGTCAAAATTTCAAACCTCCTCTTATGGTGTAGGGTACATGGCCTTCTCTGATGTAATCAGAGTTAGATTTGATTCAGTGATTTTATAAAAAACAGCTAGGAAGCACAATTTAGCAGTGGGTTGCAGAGAAAAAAAATATGCTGGCAGAAAAATCCAATCGAGTGATTAAACAGCTCTTCATTTTCTGGCTTTATTTTTATGCTAACAAATTTGTTCTCTGAAAAGTGTCCACAAAGCCAAGTCTCTGATTAACACCTTTGTAAGGATGGTTTTTCACCTATTACTAAATTAAACTTGCTTCATTGGAAAGGCAGCAAGATGCATCCTCATTTCAATGTCTACTGAAATAATACAAGTTGACACCAGGAAACATTAACGCCACTGCATCCTTGCTGCTTTCTCATGTGGAAGTCTGTTTAATGTGAAAACAAGGTGATATCTAATTAGCACACAGGTAAGGAATTAAGAAAATCTTTATTTAAGGGTGAAGATGTTTCTCACAAAATTGTTGACCCAATGCATCATTGAAATTCAAGCTGGAAAGATGATTTTAATATATCACTTGTACATTTTGTATTGCTCTTCTGGTGACAATGTAGTTTGTTTTTGTCAATTACCATTTTAATAATAGGGTAAAGAAAATTAAGTGGATTTTTGAAAGAAAACAATACTGTCAATATACTATTAAAACAAATTAAAATGGTAAAAGTTATTGTACTTTAAGTAAAAATAAAAGAGACAAAATATCAATCCCAGTTTTGGATTACTTTAATTAACAAAAAAAAAATGCATATAGCAGAGGATAGTTTCAATCTGCCTACCTCTGGGTTATGGGCCCAGCATGCTTCCATTGCAGTACTCTGCTGCACATGTAAGTTCAAGAGATCCTGAAGCACTCACTCATCATGGGAAAGTACCAATGTGTTTCTTCGTTGGTTGATGGAAGAAACATCTTACAAAAACTCTCCAGATTATTGACTTTTTAAAGTTTTGCTAGGAAACGTTTTAGATGAATGCTTATTAGCCTTTGTCAGTATGGAAATTTGCAAAGTGTCTCTGTGGCGCAATCAGTTAGTATGTACGGCTTTTAACCAAAAGGTTGGTGGTTTAATCCCACCTAGGGACCTAATTGACCTTGTTATCAGATTTTGGTGATCTTTAAGTAGACAAGTCAAAATTTCAAACCCCCTGTTAAGGTGTAGGGTACTTGGCCTTCTCTGATGTAATCAGAGTTAGATTTGATTCAGTGATTTTATAAAAACAGCTAGGAAGCACAATTTAGCAGTGGGTTGCAGAGAAAAAAAATATGCTGGCAGAAAAATCCAATTGAGTGATTAAACAGCTCTTTATTTTCTGGCTTTATTTTTATGCTAACAAATTTGTTCTCTGAAAAGTGTCCACAAAGCCAAGTCTCTGATTAACACCTTTGTAAGGATGGTTTTTCACCTATTACTAAATTAAACTTGCTTCATTGGAAAGGCAGCAAGATGCATCCTCATTTCAATGTCTACTGAAATAATACAGGTTGACACCAGGAAACATTAACGCCACTGCATCCTTGCTGCTTTCTCATGTAAAAGTCTGTTTAATATGAAAACAAGGTGATATCTAATTAGCACACAGGTAAGGAATTAAGAAAATCTTTATTTAAGGGTGAAGATGTTTCTCACAAAATCGTTGCCCCAATGCATCATTGAAATTCAAGCTGGAAAGATGATTTTAATATATCACTTGTACATTTTGTATTGCTCTTCTGGTGACAATGTAGTTTGTTTTTGTCAATTACCATTTTAATAATAGGGTAAAGAAAATGAAGTGGATTTTTGAAAGAAAACAATACTGTCAATATACTATTAAAACAAATTAAAATGGTAAAAGTTATTGTACTTTAAGTAAAAATAAAAGAGCCAAAATATCAATCCCAGTTTTGGATTACTTTAATTAACAAAAAAAAATGCATATAGCAGAGGATAGTTTCAATCTGCCTACCTCTGGGTTATGGGCCCAGCATGCTTCCATTGCAGTACTCTGCTGCACATGTAAGTGCAAGAGATCCTGAAGCACTCACTCATCATGGGAAAGTACCAATGTGTTTCTTCGTTGGTTGATGGAAGAAACATCTTACAAAAACTCTCCAGATTATTGACTTTTTAAAGTTTTTCTAGGAAACGTTTTAGATGAATGCTTATTAGCCTTTGTCAGTATGAACTTTTGCAAAGTGTCTCTGTGGCGCAATCAGTCAGTATGTACGGCTATTAACCAAAAGGTTGGTGGTTCAATCCCACCCAGGGACCTAATTGACCTTGTTATCAGATTTTGGTGATCTTTAAGTAGACAAGTCAAATTTCATACCCCCTGTTATGGTGTAGGGTACCTGGCCTTCTCTGATGTAATCAGAGTTAGATTTGATTCAGTGATTTTATAAAAACATCTAGGAAGCACAATTTAGCAGTGGGTTGCAGAGAAAAAGAAATATGCTGGCAAAAAAATCTAATTGCGTGATTAAACAGCTCTTCATTTTCTGGCTTTATTTTTATGCTAACAAATTTGTTCTCTGAAAAGTGTCCACAAAGCCAAGTCTCTGATTAACACCTTTGTAGGGATGGTTTTTCACCTATTACTAAATTAAACTTGCTTCATTGGAAAGGCAGCAAGATGCATCCTCATTTCAATGTCTACTGAAATAATACAGGTTGACACCAGGAAACATTAACGCCACTGCATCCTTGCTGCTTTCTCATGTGGAAGTCTGTTTAATGTGAAAACAAGGTGATATCTAATTAGCACACAGGTAAGAAATTACGAAAATCTTTATTTAAGGGTGAATATGTTTCTCACAAAATTGTTGCCCCAATGCATCATTGAAATTCAAGCTGGAAAGATGATTTTAATATATCACTTGTACATTTTGTATTGCTCTTCTGGTGACAATGTAGTTTTTTTTGTCAATTACCATTTTAATAATAGGGTAAAGAAAATTAAGTGGATTTTTGAAAGAAAACTATACTGTCAATATACTATTAAAACAAATTAAAATGGTAAAAGTTATTGTACTTTAAGTAAAAATAAAAGAGCAAAAATATCAATCCCAGTTTTGATTACTTAAATTAACAAAAAAAAATGCATATAGCAAAGGATAGTTTCAATCTGCCTACCTCTGGGTTATGGGTCCAGCATGCTTCCATTGCAGTACTCTGCTGCACATGTAAGTGCAAGAGATCCTGAAGCACTCCCTCATCATGGGAAAGTACCAATGTGTTTATTCATTGGTTGATGGAAGAAACATCTTACAAAAACTCTCCAGATTATTGATTTTTTAATATTTTTCTAGGAAACGTTCTAGATGTATGCTTATTAGCCTTTGTTAGTATGTACTGTTTGCAAAGTGTCTTGGTGGCGCAATCGGTTAGTGTGTTCGGCTATTAACCAAAAGGTCGGTGGTTCAATCCCACCCAGGGACGTAATTGACCTTGTGATCAGATTTTGGTGATATTTAAGTAGACAAGTCAAAATTTCAAACCCCCTCTTATTGTGTAGGGTACCTGGCCTTCTCTGATGTAATCAGAGTTAGATTTGATTCAGTGATTTTATAAAAAACAGCTAGGAAGCACAATTTAGCAGTGGGTTGCAGAGAAAAAAAATATGCTGGCAGAAAAATCCAATTGAGTGATTAAACAGCTCTTCATTTTCTGGAATTTATTTTTATGCTAACAAATTTGTTCTCTGAAAAGTGTCCACAAAGCCAAGTCTCTGATTAACACCTTTGTAAGGATGGTTTTTCACCTATTACTAAATTAAACTTGCTTCATTGGAAAGGCAGCAAGATGCATCCTCATTTCAATGTCTACTGAAATAATACAGGTTGACACCAGGAAACATTAACGCCACTGCATCTTTGCTGCTTTCTCACATGGAAGTCTGTTTAATGTGAAAACAAGGTGATATCTAATTAGCACACAGGTAAGGAATTACGAAAATCTTTATTTAAGGGTGAAGATGTTTCTCACAAAATTGTTGCCCCAATGCATCATTGAAATTCAAGCTGGAAAGATGATTTTAATATATCACTTGTACATTTTGTATTGCTCTTCTGGTGACAATGTAGTTTTTTTGTCAATTACCATTTTAATAACAGGGTAAAGAAAATTAAGTGGATTTTTGAAAGAAAACTATACTGTCAATATACTATTAAAACAAATTAAAATGGTAAAAGTTATTGTACTTTAAGTAAAAATAAAAGAGCAAAAATATCAATCCCAGTTTTGATTACTTAAATTAACAAAAAAAATGCATATAGCAAAGGATAGTTTCAATCTGCCTACCTCTGGGTTATGGGTCCAGCATGCTTCCATTGCAGTACTCTGCTGCCCATGTAAGTGCAAGAGATCCTGAAGCACTCACTCATCATGGGAAAGTACCAATGTGTTTATTCGTTGGTTGATGGAAGAAACATCTTACAAAAACTCTCCAGATTATTGATTTTTTAATGTTTTTCTAGGAAACGTTCTAGATGTATGCTTATTAGCCTTTGTCAGTATGTACTTTTTGCAAAGTGTATCTGTGGCGCAATCGGTTAGTGTGTTTGGCTGTTAACCAAAAGGTTGGTGGTTCAATCCCACCCAGGGACGTAATTAACCTTGTGATCAGATTTTGGTGATATTTAAGTAGACAAGTCAAAATTTCAAACCTCCTCTTATGGTGTAGGGTACATGGCCTTCTCTGATGTAATCAGAGTTAGATTTGATTCAGTGATTTTATAAAAAACAGCTAGGAAGCACAATTTAGCAGTGGGTTGCAGAGAAAAAAAATATGCTGGCAGAAAAATCCAATCGAGTGATTAAACAGCTCTTCATTTTCTGGCTTTATTTTTATGCTAACAAATTTGTTCTCTGAAAAGTGTCCACAAAGCCAAGTCTCTGATTAACACCTTTGTAAGGATGGTTTTTCACCTATTACTAAATTAAACTTGCTTCATTGGAAAGGCAGCAAGATGCATCCTCATTTCAATGTCTACTGAAATAATACAAGTTGACACCAGGAAACATTAACGCCACTGCATCCTTGCTGCTTTCTCATGTGGAAGTCTGTTTAATGTGAAAACAAGGTGATATCTAATTAGCACACAGGTAAGGAATTAAGAAAATCTTTATTTAAGGGTGAAGATGTTTCTCACAAAATTGTTGACCCAATGCATCATTGAAATTCAAGCTGGAAAGATGATTTTAATATATCACTTGTACATTTTGTATTGCTCTTCTGGTGACAATGTAGTTTGTTTTTGTCAATTACCATTTTAATAATAGGGTAAAGAAAATGAAGTGGATTTTTGAAAGAAAACAATACTGTCAATATACTATTAAAACAAATTAAAATGGTAAAAGTTATTGTACTTTAAGTAAAAATAAAAGAGACAAAATATCAATCCCAGTTTTGGATTACTTTAATTAACAAAAAAAAATGCATATAGCAGAGGATAGTTTCAATCTGCCTACCTCTGGGTTATGGGCCCAGCATGCTTCCATTGCAGTACTCTGCTGCACATGTAAGTGCAAGAGATCCTGAAGCACTCACTCATCATGGGAAAGTACCAATGTGTTTCTTCGTTGGTTGATGGAAGAAACATCTTACAAAAACTCTCCAGATTATTGACATTTTAAAGTTTTTCTAGGAAACGTTTTAGATGAATGCTTATTAGCCTTTGTCAGTATGGAAATTTGCAAAGTGTCTCTGTGGCGCAATCAGTTAGTATGTATGGCTTTTAACCAAAAGGTTGGTGGTTTAATCCCACCCAGGGACCTAATTGACCTTGTTATCAGATTTTGGTGATCTTTAAGTAGACAAGTCAAAATTTCAAACCCCCTGTTATGGTGTAGGGTACTTGGCCTTCTCTGATGTAATCAGAGTTAGATTTGATTCAGTGATTTTATAAAAACAGCTAGGAAGCACAATTTAGCAGTGGGTTGCAGAGAAAAAAAATATGCTGGCAGAAAAATCCAATTGAGTGATTAAACAGCTCTTTATTTTCTTGCTTTATTTTTATGCTAACAAATTTGTTCTCTGAAAAGTGTCCACAAAGCCAAGTCTCTGATTAACACCTTTGTAAGGATGGTTTTTCACCTATTACTAAATTAAACTTGCTTCATTGGAAAGGCAGCAAGATGCATCCTCATTTCAATGTCTACTGAAATAATACAGGTTGACACCAGGAAACATTAACGCCACTGCATCCTTGCTGCTTTCTCATGTAAAAGTCTGTTTAATATGAAAACAAGGTGATATCTAATTAGCACACAGGTAAGGAATTAAGAAAATCTTTATTTAAGGGTGAAGATGTTTCTCACAAAATCGTTGCCCCAATGCATCATTGAAATTCAAGCTGGAAAGATGATTTTAATATATCACTTGTACATTTTGTATTGCTCTTCTGGTGACAATGTAGTTTTTTTTGTCAATTACCATTTTAATAATAGGGTAAAGAAAATTAAGTGGATTTTTGAAAGAAAACTATACTGTCAATATACTATTAAAACAAATTAAAATGGTAAAAGTTATTGTACTTTAAGTAAAAATAAAAGAGCAAAAATATCAATCCCAGTTTTGATTACTTAAATTAACAAAAAAAATGCATATAGCAAAGGATAGTTTCAATCTGCCTACCTCTGGGTTATGGGTCCAGCATGCTTCCATTGCAGTACTCTGCTGCACATGTAAGTGCAAGAGATCCTGAAGCACTCACTCATCATGGGAAAGTACCAATGTGTTTATTCATTGGTTGATGGAAGAAACATCTTACAAAAACTCTCCAGATTATTGATTTTTTAATATTTTTCTAGGAAACGTTCTAGATGTATGCTTATTAGCCTTTGTCAGTATGTACTGTTTACAAAGTGTCTCGGTGGCGCAATCGGTTAGTGTGTTCGGCTATAAACCAAAAGGTTGGTGGTTCAATCCCACCCAGGGACGTAATTGACCTTGTGATCAGATTTTGGTGATATTTAAGTAGACAAGTCAAAATTTCAAACCCCCTCTTATTGTGTAGGGTACCTGGCCTTCTCTGATGTAATCAGAGTTAGATTTGATTCAGTGATTTTATAAAAAACAGCTAGGAAGCACAATTTAGCAGTGGGTTGCAGAGAAAAAAAATATGCTGGCAGAAAAATCCAATCGAGTGATTAAACAGCTCTTCATTTTCTGGCTTTATTTTTATGCTAACAAATTTGTTCTCTGAAAAGTGTCCACAAAGCCAAGTCTCTGATTAACACCTTTGTAAGGATGGTTTTTCACCTATTACTAAATTAAACTTGCTTCATTGGAAAGGCAGCAAGATGCATCCTCATTTCAATGTCTACTGAAATAATACAAGTTGACACCAGGAAACATTAACGCCACTGCATCCTTGCTGCTTTCTCATGTGGAAGTCTGTTTAATGTGAAAACAAGGTGATATCTAATTAGCACACAGGTAAGGAATTAAGAAAATCTTTATTTAAGGGTGAAGATGTTTCTCACAAAATTGTTGACCCAATGCAACATTGAAATTCAAGCTGGAAAGATGATTTTAATATATCACTTGTACATTTTGTATTGCTCTTCTGGTGACAATGTAGTTTGTTTTTGTCAATTACCATTTTAATAATAGGGTAAAGAAAATGAAGTGGATTTTTGAAAGAAAACAATACTGTCAATATACTATTAAAACAAATTAAAATGGTAAAAGTTATTGTACTTTAAGTAAAAATAAAAGAGACAAAATATCAATCCCAGTTTTGGATTACTTTAATTAACAAAAAAAAAATGCATATAGCAGAGGATAGTTTCAATCTGCCTACCTCTGGGTTATGGGCCCAGCATGCTTCCATTGCAGTACTCTGCTGCACATGTAAGTTCAAGAGATCCTGAAGCACTCACTCATCATGGGAAAGTACCAATGTGTTTCTTCGTTGGTTGATGGAAGAAACATCTTACAAAAACTCTCCAGATTATTGACTTTTTAAAGTTTTTCTAGGAAACGTTTTAGATGAATGCTTATTAGCCTTTGTCAGTATGGACTTTTGCAAAGTGTCTCTGTGGCGCAATCAGTTAGTATGTACGGCTATTAACCAAAAGGTTGGTGGTTCAATCCCACCCAGGGACCTAATTGACCTTGTTATCAGATTTTGGTGATCTTTAAGTAGACAAGTCAAAATTTCAAACCCCCTGTTATGGTGTAGGGTACCTGGCCTTCTCTGATGTAATCAGAGTTAGATTTGATTCAGTGATTTTATAAAAACAGCTAGGAAGCACAATTTAGCAGTGGGTTGCAGAGAAAAAAAATATGCTGGCAGAAAAATCCAATTGAGTGATTAAACAGCTCTTTATTTTCTGGCTTTATTTTTATGCTAACAAATTTGTTCTCTGAAAAGTGTCCACAAAGCCAAGTCTCTGATTAACACCTTTGTAGGGATGGTTTTTCACCTATTACTAAATTAAACTTGCTTCATTGGAAAGGCAGCAAGATGTATCCTCATTTCAATGTCTACTGAAATAATACAGGTTGACACCAGGAAACATTAACGCCACTGCATCCTTGCTGCTTTCTCATGTGGAAGTCTGTTTAATGTGAAAACAAGGTGGTATCTAATTAGCACACAGGTAAGGAATTACGAAAATCTTTATTTAAGGGTGAAGATGTTTCTCACAAAATTGTTGCCCCAATGCATCATTGAAATTCAAGCTGGAAAGATGATTTTAATATATCACTTGTACATTTTGTATTGCTCTTCTGGTGACAATGTAGTTTTTTTGTCAATTACCATTTTAATAACAGGGTAAAGAAAATTAAGTGGATTTTTGATAGAAAACTATACTGTCAATATACTATTAAAACAAATTAAAATGGTAAAAGTTATTGTACTTTAAGTAAAAATAAAAGAGCCAAAATATCAATCCCAGTTTTGGATTACTTTAATTAACAAACAAAAAAATGCATATAGCAGAGGATAGTTTCAATCTGCCTACCTCTGGGTTATGGGCCCAGCATACTTCCATTGCAGTACTCTGCTGCACATGTAAGTGCAAGAGATCCTGAAGCACTCACTCATCATGGGAAAGTACCAATGTGTTTCTTCGTTGGTTGATGGAAGAAACATCTTACAAAAACTCTCCAGATTATTGACTTTTTAAAGTTTTTCTAGGAAACGTTTTAGATGAATGCTTATTAGCCTTTGTCAGTATGGACTTTTGCAAAGTGTCTCTGTGGTGCAATCGGTTAGTGTGTTTGGCTATTAACCAAAAGGTTGGTGGTTCAATCCCACCCAGGGACATAATTAACCTTGTGATCAGATTTTGGTGATATTTAAGTAGACAAGTCAAAATTTCAAACCTCATCTTATGGTGTAGGGTACATGGCCTTCTCTGATGTAATCAGAGTTAGATTTGATTCAGTGATTTTATAAAAAACAGCTAGGAAGCACAATTTAGCAGTGGGTTGCAGAGAAAAAAAATATGCTGGCAGAAAAATCCAATCGAGTGATTAAACAGCTCTTCATTTTCTGGCTTTATTTTTATGCTAACAAATTTGTTCTCTGAAAAGTGTCCACAAAGCCAAGTCTCTGATTAACACCTTTGTAAGGATGGTTTTTCACCTATTACTAAATTAAACTTGCTTCATTGGAAAGGCAGCAAGATGCATCCTCATTTCAATGTCTACTGAAATAATACAAGTTGACACCAGGAAACATTAACGCCACTGCATCCTTGCTGCTTTCTCATGTGGAAGTCTGTTTAATGTGAAAACAAGGTGATATCTAATTAGCACACAGGTAAGGAATTAAGAAAATCTTTATTTAAGGGTGAAGATGTTTCTCACAAAATTGTTGCCCCAATGCATCATTGAAATTCAAGCTGGAAAGATGATTTTAATATATCACTTGTACATTTTGTATTGCTCTTCTGGTGACAATGTAGTTTTTTTGTCAATTACCATTTTAATAACAGGGTAAAGAAAATTAAGTGGATTTTTGATAGAAAACTATACTGTCAATATACTATTAAAACAAATTAAAATGGTAAAAGTTATTGTACTTTAAGTAAAAATAAAAGAGCCAAAATATCAATCCCAGTTTTGGATTACTTTAATTAACAAACAAAAAAATGCATATAGCAGAGGATAGTTTCAATCTGCCTACCTCTGGGTTATGGGCCCAGCATACTTCCATTGCAGTACTCTGCTGCACATGTAAGTGCAAGAGATCCTGAAGCACTCACTCATCATGGGAAAGTACCAATGTGTTTCTTCGTTGGTTGATGGAAGAAACATCTTACAAAAACTCTCCAGATTATTGACTTTTTAAAGTTTTTCTAGGAAACGTTTTAGATGAATGCTTATTAGCCTTTGTCAGTATGGACTTTTGCAAAGTGTCTCTGTGGTGCAATCGGTTAGTGTGTTTGGCTATTAACCAAAAGGTTGGTGGTTCAATCCCACCCAGGGACATAATTAACCTTGTGATCAGATTTTGGTGATATTTAAGTAGACAAGTCAAAATTTCAAACCTCATCTTATGGTGTAGGGTACATGGCCTTCTCTGATGTAATCAGAGTTAGATTTGATTCAGTGATTTTATAAAAAACAGCTAGGAAGCACAATTTAGCAGTGGGTTGCAGAGAAAAAAAATATGCTGGCAGAAAAATCCAATCGAGTGATTAAACAGCTCTTCATTTTCTGGCTTTATTTTTATGCTAACAAATTTGTTCTCTGAAAAGTGTCCACAAAGCCAAGTCTCTGATTAACACCTTTGTAAGGATGGTTTTTCACCTATTACTAAATTAAACTTGCTTCATTGGAAAGGCAGCAAGATGCATCCTCATTTCAATGTCTACTGAAATAATACAAGTTGACACCAGGAAACATTAACGCCACTGCATCCTTGCTGCTTTCTCATGTGGAAGTCTGTTTAATGTGAAAACAAGGTGATATCTAATTAGCACACAGGTAAGGAATTAAGAAAATCTTTATTTAAGGGTGAAGATGTTTCTCACAAAATTGTTGACCCAATGCAACATTGAAATTCAAGCTGGAAAGATGATTTTAATATATCACTTGTACATTTTGTATTGCTCTTCTGGTGACAATGTAGTTTGTTTTTGTCAATTACCATTTTAATAATAGGGTAAAGAAAATGAAGTGGATTTTTGAAAGAAAACAATACTGTCAATATACTATTAAAACAAATTAAAATGGTAAAAGTTATTGTACTTTAAGTAAAAATAAAAGAGACAAAATATCAATCCCAGTTTTGGATTACTTTAATTAACAAAAAAAAAAAATGCATATAGCAGAGGATAGTTTCAATCTGCCTACCTCTGGGTTATGGGCCCAGCATGCTTCCATTGCAGTACTCTGCTGCACATGTAAGTTCAAGAGATCCTGAAGCACTCACTCATCATGGGAAAGTACCAATGTGTTTCTTCGTTGGTTGATGGAAGAAACATCTTACAAAAACTCTCCAGATTATTGACTTTTTAAAGTTTTTCTAGGAAACGTTTTAGATGAATGCTTATTAGCCTTTGTCAGTATGGACTTTTGCAAAGTGTCTCTGTGGCGCAATCAGTTAGTATGTACAGCTATTAACCAAAAGGTTGGTGGTTCAATCCCACCCAGGGACCTAATTGACCTTGTTATCAGATTTTGGTGATCTTTAAGTAGACAAGTCAAATTTCATATCCCCCTGTTATGGTGTAGGGTACCTGGCCTTCTCTGATGTAATCAGAGTTAGATTTGATTCAGTGATTTTATAAAAACATCTAGGAAGCACAATTTAGCAGTGGGTTGCAGAGAAAAAGAAATATGCTGGCAAAAAAATCAAATTGCGTGATTAAACAGCTCTTCATTTTCTGGCTTTATTTTTATGCTAACAAATTTGTTCTCTGAAAAGTGTCCACAAAGCCAAGTCTCTGATTAACACCTTTGTAGGGATGGTTTTTCACCTATTACTAAATTAAACTTGCTTCATTGGAAAGGCAGCAAGATGCATCCTCATTTCAATGTCTACTGAAATAATACAGGTTGACACCAGGAAACATTAACGCCACTGCATCCTTGCTGCTTTCTCATGTGGAAGTCTGTTTAATGTGAAAACAAGGTGATATCTAATTAGCACACAGGTAAGAAATTACGAAAATCTTTATTTAAGGGTGAAGATGTTTCTCACAAAATTGTTGCCCCAATGCATCATTGAAATTCAAGCTGGAAAGATGATTTTAATATATCACTTGTACATTTTGTATTGCTCTTCTGGTGACAATGTAGTTTTTTTTGTCAATTACCATTTTAATAATAGGGTAAAGAAAATTAAGTGGATTTTTGAAAGAAAACTATACTGTCAATATACTATTAAAACAAATTAAAATGGTAAAAGTTATTGTACTTTAAGTAAAAATAAAAGAGCAAAAATATCAATCCCAGTTTTGATTACTTAAATTAACAAAAAAAAATGCATATAGCAAAGGATAGTTTCAATCTGCCTACCTCTGGGTTATGGGTCCAGCATGCTTCCATTGCAGTACTCTGCTGCACATGTAAGTGCAAGAGATCCTGAAGCACTCACTCATCATGGGAAAGTACCAATGTGTTTATTCATTGGTTGATGGAAGAAACATCTTACAAAAACTCTCCAGATTATTGATTTTTTAATATTTTTCTAGGAAACGTTCTAGATGTATGCTTATTAGCCTTTGTCAGTATGTACTGTTTGCAAAGTGTCTCGGTGGCGCAATCGGTTAGTGTGTTTGGCTATTAACCAAAAGGTTGGTGGTTCAATCCCACCCAGGGACGTAATTGACCTTGTGATCAGATTTTGGTGATATTTAAGTAGACAAGTCAAAATTTCAAACCCCCTCTTATTGTGTAGGGTACCTGGCCTTCTCTGATGTAATCAGAGTTAGATTTGATTCAGTGATTTTATAAAAAAACAGCTAGGAAGCACAATTTAGCAGTGGGTTGCAGAGAAAAAAAATATGCTGGCAGAAAAATCCAATTGAGTGATTAAACAGCTCTTCATTTTCTGGAATTTATTTTTATGCTAACAAATTTGTTCTCTGAAAAGTGTCCACAAAGCCAAGTCTCTGATTAACACCTTTGTAAGGATGGTTTTTCACCTATTACTAAATTAAACTTGCTTCATTGGAAAGGCAGCAAGATGCATCCTCATTTCAATGTCTACTGAAATAATACAGGTTGACACCAGGAAACATTAAAGCCACTGCATCCTTGCTGCTTTCTCATGTGGAAGTCTGTTTAATGTGAAAACAAGGTGATATCTAATTAGCACACAGGTAAGAAATTACGAAAATCTTTATTTAAGGGTGAAGATGTTTCTCACAAAATTGTTGCCCCAATGCATCATTGAAATTCAAGCTGGAAAGATGACTTGTACATTTTGTATTGCTCTTCTGGTGACAATGTAGTTTTTTTTGTCAATTACCATTTTAATAATAGGGTAAAGAAAATTAAGTGGATTTTTGAATGAAAACTATACTGTCAATATACTATTAAAACAAATTAAAATGGTAAAAGTTATTGTACTTTAAGTAAAAATAAAAGAGCAAAAATATCAATCCCAGTTTTGATTACTTAAATTAACAAAAAAAAAATGCATATAGCAAAGGATAGTTTCAATCTGCCTACCTCTGGGTTATGGGTCCAGCATGCTTCCATTGCAGTACTCTGCTGCACATGTAAGTGCAAGAGATCCTGAAGCACTCACTCATCATGGGAAAGTACCAATGTGTTTATTCATTGGTTGATGGAAGAAACATCTTACAAAAACTCTCCAGATTATTGATTTTTTAATATTTTTCTAGGAAACGTTCTAGATGTATGCTTATTAGCCTTTGTCAGTATGTACTTTTTGCAAAGTGTCTCGGTGGCGCAATCGGTTAGTGTGTTTGGCTATTAACCAAAAGGTTGGTGGTTCAATCCCACCCAGGGACGTAATTGACCTTGTGATCAGATTTTGGTGATATTTAAGTAGACAAGTCAAAATTTCAAACCCCCTCTTATTGTGTAGGGTACCTGGCCTTCTCTGATGTAATCAGAGTTAGATTTGATTCAGTGATTTTATAAAAAAACAGCTAGGAAGCACAATTTAGCAGTGGGTTGCAGAGAAAAAAAATATGCTGGCAGAAAAATCCAATTGAGTGATTAAACAGCTCTTCATTTTCTGGAATTTATTTTTATGCTAACAAATTTGTTCTCTGAAAAGTGTCCACAAAGCCAAGTCTCTGATTAACACCTTTGTAAGGATGGTTTTTCACCTATTACTAAATTAAACTTGCTTCATTGGAAAGGCAGCAAGATGCATCCTCATTTCAATGTCTACTGAAATAATACAGGTTGACACCAGGAAACATTAAAGCCACTGCATCCTTGCTGCTTTCTCATGTGGAAGTCTGTTTAATGTGAAAACAAGGTGATATCTAATTAGCACACAGGTAAGGAATTACGAAAATCTTTATTTAAGGGTGAAGATGTTTCTCACAAAATTGTTGCCCCAATGCATCATTGAAATTCAAGCTGGAAAGATGATTTTAATATATCACTTGTACATTTTGTATTGCTCTTCTGGTGACAATGTAGTTTTTTTGTCAATTACCATTTTAATAACAGGGTAAAGAAAATTAAGTGGATTTTTGAAAGAAAACTATACTGTCAATATACTATTAAAACAAATTAAAATGGTAAAAGTTATTGTACTTTAAGTAAAAATAAAAGAGCCAAAATATCAATCCCAGTTTTGGATTACTTTAATTAACAAACAAAAAAATGCATATAGCAGAGGATAGTTTCAATCTGTCTACCTCTGGGTTATGGGCCCAGCATGCTTCCATTGCAGTACTCTGCTGCACATGTAAGTGCAAGAGATCCTGAAGCACTCACTTATCATGGGAAAGTACCAATGTGTTTCTTCGTTGGTTGATGGAAGAAACATCTTACAAAAACTCTCCAGATTATTGACTTTTTAAAGTTTTTCTAGGAAACGTTTTAGATGAATGCTTATTAGCCTTTGTCAGTATGGACTTTTGCAAAGTGTCTCTGTGGCGCAATCAGTTAGTGTGTTTGGCTATTAACCAAAAGGTTGGTGGTTCAATCCCACCCAGGGACGTAGTTAACCTTGTGATCAGATTTTGGTGATATTTAAGTAGACAAGTCAAAATTTCAAACCTCCTCTTATGGTGTAGGGTACATGGCCTTCTCTGATGTAATCAGAGTTAGATTTGATTCAGTGATTTTATAAAAAACAGCTAGGAAGCACAATTTAGCAGTGGGTTGCAGAGAAAAAAAATATGCTGGCAGAAAAATCCAATCGAGTGATTAAACAGCTCTTCATTTTCTGGCTTTATTTTTATGCTAACAAATTTGTTCTCTGAAAAGTGTCCACAAAGCCAAGTCTCTGATTAACACCTTTGTAAGGATGGTTTTTCACCTATTACTAAATTAAACTTGCTTCATTGGAAAGGCAGCAAGATGCATCCTCATTTCAATGTCTACTGAAATAATACAAGTTGACACCAGGAAACATTAACGCCACTGCATCCTTGCTGCTTTCTCATGTGGAAGTCTGTTTAATATGAAAACAAGGTGATATCTAATTAGCACACAGGTAAGGAATTAAGAAAATCTTTATTTAAGGGTGAAGATGTTTCTCACAAAATCGTTGCCCCAATGCATCATTGAAATTCAAGCTGGAAATGTGATTTTAATATATCACTTGTACATTTTGTATTGCTCTTCTGGTGACAATGTAGTTTGTTTTTGTCAATTACCATTTTAATAATAGGGTAAAGAAAATGAAGTGGATTTTTGAAAGAAAACAATACTGTCAATATACTATTAAAACAAATTAAAATGGTAAAAGTTATTGTACTTTAAGTAAAAATAAAAGAGACAAAATATCAATCCCAGTTTTGGATTACTTTAATTAACAAAAAAAAAATGCATATAGCAGAGGATAGTTTCAATCTGCCTACCTCTGGGTTATGGGCCCAGCATGCTTCCATTGCAGTACTCTGCTGCACATGTAAGTTCAAGAGATCCTGAAGCACTCACTCATCATGGGAAAGTACCAATGTGTTTCTTCGTTGGTTGATGGAAGAAACATCTTACAAAAACTCTCCAGATTATTGACTTTTTAAAGTTTTTCTAGGAAACGTTTTAGATGAATGCTTATTAGCCTTTGTCAGTATGGACTTTTGCAAAGTGTCTCTGTGGCGCAATCAGTTAGTATGTACGGCTATTAACCAAAAGGTTGGTGGTTCAATCCCACCCAGGGACCTAATTGACCTTGTTATCAGATTTTGGTGATCTTTAAGTAGACAAGTCAAAATTTCAAACCCCCTGTTATGGTGTAGGGTACCTGGCCTTCTCTGATGTAATCAGAGTTAGATTTGATTCAGTGATTTTATAAAAACAGCTAGGAAGCACAATTTAGCAGTGGGTTGCAGAGAAAAAAAATATGCTGGCAGAAAAATCCAATTGAGTGATTAAACAGCTCTTTATTTTCTGGCTTTATTTTTATGCTAACAAATTTGTTCTCTGAAAAGTGTCCACAAAGCCAAGTCTCTGATTAACACCTTTGTAAGGATGGTTTTTCACCTATTACTAAATAAAACTTGCTTCATTGGAAAGGCAGCAAGATGCATCCTCATTTCAATGTCTACTGAAATAATACAGGTTGACACCAGGAAACATTAACGCCACTGCATCCTTGCTGCTTTCTCATGTGGAAGTCTGTTTAATGTGAAAACAAGGTGATATCTAATTAGCACACAGGTAAGGAATTAAGAAAATCTTTATTTAAGGGTGAAGATGTTTCTCACAAAATCGTTGCCCCCATGCATCATTGAAATTCAAGCTGGAAAGATGATTTTAATATATCACTTGTACATTTTGTATTGCTCTTCTGGTGACAATGTAGTTTGTTTTTGTCAATTACCATTTTATTATAGGGTAAAGAAAATTAAGTGGATTTTTGAAAGAAAACAATACTGTCAATATACTATTAAAACAAATTAAAATGGTAAAAGTTATTGTACTTTAAGTAAAAATAAAAGAGCCAAAATATCAATCCCAGTTTTGGATTACTTTAATTAACAAACAAAAAAATGCATATAGCAGAGGATAGTTTCAATCTGCCTACCTCTGGGTTATGGGCCCAGCATGCTTCCATTGCAGTACTCTGCTGCACATGTAAGTGCAAGAGATCCTGAAGCACTCACTTATCATGGGAAAGTACCAATGTGTTTCTTCGTTGGTTGATGGAAGAAACATCTTACAAAAACTCTCCAGATTATTGACTTTTTAAAGTTTTTCTAGGAAACGTTTTAGATGAATGCTTATTAGCCTTTGTCAGTATGGACTTTTGCAAAGTGTCTCTGTGGCGCAATCGGTTAGTGTGTTTGGCTATTAACCAAAAGGTTGGTGGTTCAATCCCACCCAGGGACGTAATTAACCTTGTGATCAGATTTTGGTGATATTTAAGTAGACAAGTCAAAATTTCAAACCTCCTCTTATGGTGTAGGGTACATGGCCTTCTCTGATGTAATCAGAGTTAGATTTGATTCAGTGATTTTATAAAAAACAGCTAGGAAGCACAATTTAGCAGTGGGTTGCAGAGAAAAAAAATATGCTGGCAGAAAAATCCAATCGAGTGATTAAACAGCTCTTCATTTTCTGGCTTTATTTTTATGCTAACAAATTTGTTCTCTGAAAAGTGTCCACAAAGCCAAGTCTCTGATTAACACCTTTGTAAGGATGGTTTTTCACCTATTACTAAATTAAACTTGCTTCATTGGAAAGGCAGCAAGATGCATCCTCATTTCAATGTCTACTGAAATAATACAAGTTGACACCAGGAAACATTAATGCCACTGCATCCTTGCTGCTTTCTCATGTGGAAGTCTGTTTAATGTGAAAACAAGGTGATATCTAATTAGCACACAGGTAAGGAATTAAGAAAATCTTTATTTAAGGGTGAAGATGTTTCTCACAAAATTGTTGACCCAATGCAACATTGAAATTCAAGCTGGAAAGATGATTTTAATATATCACTTGTACATTTTGTATTGCTCTTCTGGTGACAATGTAGTTTGTTTTTGTCAATTACCATTTTAATAATAGGGTAAAGAAAATGAAGTGGATTTTTGAAAGAAAGCAATACTGTCAATATACTATTAAAACAAATTAAAATGGTAAAAGTTATTGTACTTTAAGTAAAAATAAAAGAGACAAAATATCAATCCCAGTTTTGGATTACTTTAATTAACAAAAAAAAAAATGCATATAGCAGAGGATAGTTTCAATCTGCCTACCTCTGGGTTATGGGCCCAGCATGCTTCCATTGCAGTACTCTGCTGCACATGTAAGTTCAAGAGATCCTGAAGCACTCACTCATCATGGGAAAGTACCAATGTGTTTCTTCGTTGGTTGATGGAAGAAACATCTTACAAAAACTCTCCAGATTATTGACTTTTGAAAATTTTTCTAGGAAACGTTTTAGATGAATGCTTATTAGCCTTTGTCAGTATGGACTTTTGCAAAGTGTCTCTGTGGCGCAATCAGTTAGTATGTACGGCTATTAACCATAAGGTTGGTGGTTCAATCCCACCCAGGGACCTAATTGACCTTGTTATCAGATTTTTGTGATCTTTAAGTAGACAAGTCAAAATTTCAAACCCCCTGTTATGGTGTAGGGTACCTGGCCTTCTCTGATGTAATCAGAGTTAGATTTGATTCAGTGATTTTATAAAAACAGCTAGGAAGCACAATTTAGCAGTGGGTTGCAGAGAAAAAAAATATGCTGGCAGAAAAATCCAATTGAGTGATTAAACAGCTCTTTATTTTCTGGCTTTATTTTTATGCTAACAAATTTGTTCTCTGAAAAGTGTCCACAAAGCCAAGTCTCTGATTAACACCTTTGTAAGGATGGTTTTTCACCTATTACTAAATTAAACTTGCTTCATTGGAAAGGCAGCAAGATGCATCCTCATTTCAATGTCTACTGAATTAATACAGGTTGACACCAGGAAACATTAACGCCACTGCATCCTTGCTGCTTTCTCTTGTGTAAGTCTGTTTAATGTGAAAACAAGGTGATATCTAATTAGCACACAGGTAAGGAATTAAGAAAATCTTTATTTAAGGGTGAAGATGTTTCTCACAAAATCGTTGCCCCAATGCATCATTGAAATTCAAGCTGGAAAGATGATTTTAATATATCACTTGTACATTTTGTATTGCTCTTCTGGTGACAATGTAGTTTGTTTTTGTCAATTACCATTTTAATAATAGGGTAAAGAAAATTAAGTGGATTTTTGAAAGAAAACAATACTGTCAATATACTATTAAAACAAATTAAAATGGTAAAAGTTATTGTACTTTAAGTAAAAATAAAAGAGCCAAAATATCAATCCCAGTTTTGGATTACTTTAATTAACAAACAAAAAAATGCATATAGCAGAGGATAGTTTCAATCTGCCTACCTCTGGGTTATGGGCCCAGCATGCTTCCATTGCTGTACTCTGCTGCACATGTAAGTGCAAGAGATCCTGAAGCACTCACTCATCATGGGAAAGTACCAATGTGTTTCTTCGTTGGTTGATAGAAGAAACATCTTACAAAAACTCTCCAGATTATTGACTTTTTTAAGTTTTTCTAGGAAACGTTTTAGATGAATGCTTATTAGCATTTGTCAGTATGTACTTTTGCAAAGTGTCTCTGTGGCGCAATCAGTTAGTGTGTACGGCTATTAACCAAAAGGTTGGTGGTTCAATCCCACCCAGGGACGTAATTGACCTTGTTATCAGATTTTGGTGATCTTTAAGTAGACAAGTCAAATTTCATACCCCCTGTTATGGTGTAGGGTACCTGGCCTTCTCTGATGTAATCAGAGTTAGATTTGATTCAGTGATTTTATAAAAACATCTAGGAAGCACAATTTAGCAGTGGGTTGCAGAGAAAAAGAAATATGCTGGCAAAAAAATCCAATTGAGTGATTAAACAGCTCTTCATTTTCTGGCTTTATTTTTATGCTAACAAATTTGTTCTCTGAAAAGTGTCCACAAAGCCAAGTCTCTGATTAACACCTTTGTAGGGATGGTTTTTCACCTATTACTAAATTAAACTTGCTTCATTGGAAAGGCAGCAAGATGTATCCTCATTTCAATGTCTACTGAAATAATACAGGTTGACACCAGGAAACATTAACGCCACTGCATCCTTGCTGCTTTCTCATGTGGAAGTCTGTTTAATGTGAAAACAAGGTGATATCTAATTAGCACACAGGTAAGGAATTAAGAAAATCTTTATTTAAGGGTGAAGATGTTTCTCACAAAATTGTTGACCCAATGCATCATTGAAATTCAAGCTGGAAAGATGATTTTAATATATCACTTGTACATTTTGTATTGCTCTTCTGGTGACAATGTAGTTTGTTTTTGTCAATTACCATTTTAATAATAGGGTAAAGAAAATGAAGTGGATTTTTGAAAGAAAACAATACTGTCAATATACTATTAAAACAAATTAAAATGGTAAAAGTTATTGTACTTTAAGTAAAAATAAAACAGACAAAATATCAATCCCAGTTTTGGATTACTTTAATTAACAAACAAAAAAATGCATATAGCAGAGGATAGTTTCAATCTGCCTACCTCTGGGTTATGGGCCCAGCATGCTTCCATTGCAGTACTCTGCTGCACATGTAAGTTCAAGAGATCCTGAAGCACTCACTCATCATGGGAAAGTACCAATGTGTTTCTTCGTTGGTTGATGGAAGAAACATCTTACAAAAACTTTCCAGATTATTGACTTTTTAAAGTTTTTCTAGGAAACGTTTTAGATGAATGCTTATTAGCCTTTGTCAGTATGGACTTTTGCAAAGTGTCTCTGTGGCGCAATCAGTTAGTATGTACGGCTATTAACCAAAAGGTTGGTGGTTCAATCCCACCCAGGGACCTAATTGACCTTGTTATCAGATTTTGGTGATCTTTAAGTAGACAGTCAAAATTTCATACCCCCTTTTATGGTGTAGGGTACCTGGCCTTCTCTGATGTAATCAGAGTTAGATTTGATTCAGTGATTTTATAAAAACAGCTAGGAAGCACAATTTAGCAGTGGGTTGCAGAGAAAAAAAATATGCTGGCAGAAAAATCCAATTGAGTGATTAAACAGCTCTTTATTTTCTGGCTTTATTTTTATGCTAACAAATTTGTTCTCTGAAAAGTGTCCACAAAGCCAAGTCTCTGATTAACACCTTTGTAAGGATGGTTTTTCACCTATTACTAAATTAAACTTGCTTCATTGGAAAGGCAGCAAGATGCATCCTCATTTCAATGTCTACTGAAATAATACAGGTTGACACCAGGAAACATTAACGCCACTGCATCCTTGCTGCTTTCTCATGTGGAAGTCTGTTTAATGTGAAAACAAGGTGATATCTAATTAGCACACAGGTAAGGAATTAAGAAAATCTTTATTTAAGGGTGAAGATGTTTCTCACAAAATCGTTGCCCCAATGCATCATTGAAATTCAAGCTGGAAAGATGATTTTAATATATCACTTGTACATTTTGTATTGCTCTTCTGGTGACAATGTAGTTTGTTTTTGTCAATTACCATTTTAATAATAGGGTAAAGAAAATGAAGTGGATTTTTGAAAGAAAACAATACTGTCAATATACTATTAAAACAAATTAAAATGGTAAAAGTTATTGTACTTTAAGTAAAAATAAAAGAGACAAAATATCAATCCCAGTTTTGGATTACTTTAATTAACACAAAAAAAATGCATATAGCAGAGGATAGTTTCAATCTGCCTACCTCTGGGTTATGGGCCCAGCATCACTGTATGCAAATCCGTCTTCTGCAGACCTTCCCCCAGGAATGCTTGTACTAGTTGTTGCATTTGGTTTGTTGTTTGGGGGTGCTTCAGTATTAGGCAGCCTTCTGCCCTCCCATGTTCATTTGAAAATATGTGTTCTCCCTGCAGTTGTTGTCCCCAGATGAGAGTTCCCTTGTGCTGCCTCAGTTGAATCGCCTTTACTTGACAGAGATGTGCCTGAGCAGCGGCCCTCCCCAGCCCTATCCCAAATCATACTTATTTTGCATAGGAGATATCATGGTCATGAAGATTGTTCTCCCAGGGTGAGGTTCATTCATTGCATTCTGGGTATGATGACCCCTGTGATTTCCCCAAATATGGGAAACTCGACTGCATTATTTGTGGTAGTGGGGGACTGTGTTTGTGCTTTCCTCTGGTCAGCTCTGGTAAAAGTCAGATTTCTTTGTCTCAGATCTTCCTCTAGCCTTGTTCTTCTTTCGAGAGTTCCCTTGTGCTGCCTCAGTTGGATCTCCTTCACTTGACAGGGGGGTGCCCGAGCAGCGACCCTCCCCAGCTCTAGCCCAACTCCTACTTACCTGCCAGGTGAGATACTATGATCAGGAAGGTGCTTCTCCCAGGGCAAGGCTCACCCATTGCACTCTGGGTGTGCTGCCCCTTTGATTTCCCCAAATGTGGGACACTTGACTGCATAATTTGTGTTTCCCCTGGTCGGCTCTCATATAATTCAGATCTCTTTGTCTCAGGTCTCTCTTCAGCCTAGTTTGCTGTCTGTTTCCACTTCTCTTTTCTTGAGCCGCTCCCTTCTATGCCCTTGCACACTAGCCTGACTTCTCCCATCTGCTTACTTTGTGCCTTCCAACGCACAATGCGAACTACAGGTAGTGCTGCAGGGCCCACACCCTTTTACTTGCCTTACAGAGCAGCTCTGGAGCTGTTACAGTGCCCAGCTGCTGCAAGAAATCAGCTTGAATGCTTCAGGGGCTGGGGCATAGCCAACATGAGCCCCACACCGAAGGAGGGTGGAGGTGTTTAATGCGAACTAGGGGTCATCCAAGCGCCGCAAAAGGCCGCCATGCCCTGCATGCCCCTTTTCTCTTTTCATATGCAGACGAGGGTTGAAGCCAACTTTGACCCACTGCTTGGATGACATCACCATATGCAAATCCATCTGCTGCAGGCCTTCCCCCAGGAATGCTTGCACTAGTTGTTGCATTTGGTTTGTTGTTTGGGGGTGCTTCAGTATTAGGCAGCCTTCTGCCCTCCCATGTTCATCTGAAAATATGTGTTCTCCCTGCAGTTGTTGTCCCCAGATGAAAGTTCCCTTGTGCTGCCTCAGTTGAATCTCCTTTACTTGACAGAGATGTGCCTGAGCAGCGGCCCTCCCCAGCCCTATCCCAAATCATACTTATTTTGCATAGGAGATACCATGGTCATGAAGATTGTTCTCCCAGGGTGAGGTTCATTCATTGCATTCTGGGTATGCTGACCCCTGTGATTTCCCCAAATGTGGGAAACTCGACTGCATTATTTGTGGTAGTGGGGGACTGTGTTTGTGCTTTCCTCTGGTCAGCTCTGGTAAAAGTCAGATTTCTTTGTCTCAGATCTTCCTCTAGCCTTGTTCTTCTTTCGAGAGTTCCCTTGTGCTGCCTCAGTTGGATCTCCTTCACTTGACAGGGGGGTGCCCGAGCAGCGACCCTCCCCAGCTCTAGCCCAACTCCTACTTACCTGCCAGGTGAGATACTATGATCATGAAGGTGCTTCTCCCAGGGCAAGGCTCATCCATTGCACTCTGGGTGTGCTGCTCCTGTGATTTCCCCAAATGTGGGAAACTTGACTGCATAATTTGTGTTTCCACTGGTCGGCTTTCATATAATTCAGATCTCTTTGTCTCAGGTCTCTCTCCAGCCTAGTTTGCTGTCTGTTTCCACTTCTTTTTTTTTGAGCCCCTCCCTTCTATACCCTTGTGCACTATCCTGACTTCTACTCCTGTCTGCTTACTTTGTGCCTTCCAATGCACAATGCAAACTACAGGTAGTGCTGCAGGGCCCACAACCTTTTACTTGCCTTACAGAGCAGCTCTGGAGCTGTTACAGTGCCAAGCTGCTGCAAGAAATCAGCTTGAATGCTGGGGCATTGCCAATATGAGCCCCACACCGAAGGATGGTGGGGGTGTTTAATGCGAACTAAGGGTCATCCAAGCGCCGCAAAAGGCCGCCATGCCCTGCATACCCCTTTTCTCTTTTCATATGCAGATGAGGGTTCCAGCCAACTTTGGCCCACTGCTTGGATGACATCACTGTATGCAAATCCGTCTTCTGCAGACCTTCCCCCAGGAATGCTTGTACTAGTTGTTGCATTTGGTTTGTTGTTTGGGGGTGCTTCAGTATTAGGCAGCCTTCTGCCCTCCCATGTTCATTTGAAAATATGTGTTCTCCCTGCAGTTGTTGTCCCCAGATGAGAGTTCCCTTGTGCTGCCTCAGTTGAATCTCCTTTACTTGACAGAGATATGCCTGAGCAGCGGCCCTCCCCAGCCCTATCCCAAATCATACTTATTTTGCATAGGAGATACCATGGTCATGAAGATTGTTCTCCCAGGGTGAGGTTCATTCATTGCATTCTGGGTATGCTGACCCCTGTGATTTCCCCAAATGTGGGAAACTCGACTGCATTATTTGTGGTAGTGGGGGACTGTGTTTGTGCTTTCCTCTGGTCAGCTCTGGTAAAAGTCAGATTTCTTTGTCTCAGATCTTCCTCTAGCCTTGTTCTTCTTTCGAGAGTTCCCTTGTGCTGCCTCAGTTGGATCTCCTTCACTTGACAGGGGGGTGCCCGAGCAGCGACCCTCCCCAGCTCTAGCCCAACTCCTACTTACCTGCCAGGTGAGATACTATGATCAGGAAGGTGCTTCTCCCAGGGCAAGGCTCACCCATTGCACTCTGGGTGTGCTGCTCCTGCGATTTCCCCAAATGTGGGACACTTGACTGCATAATTTGTGTTTCCTCTGGTCGGCTCTCGTATAATTCAGATCTCTTTGTCTCAGGTCTCTCTCCAGCCTAGTTTGCTGTCTGTTTCCACTTCTCTTTTCTTGAGCCGCTCCCTTCTATGCCCTTGCGCACTATCCTGACTTCTCCCGTCTGCTTACTTTGTGCCTTCCAACGCACAATGCGAACTACAGGTAGTGCTGCAGGGCCCACACCCTTTTAGTTGCCTTACAGAGCAGCTCTGGAGCTGTTACAGTGCCCAGCTGCTGCAAGAAATCAGCTGGAATGCTTCAGGGGCTGGGGCATTGCCAACATGAGCCCCACACCGAAGGAGGGTGGGGGTGTTTAATGCGAACTGAGGGTCATCCAAGCGCCGCAAAAGGCCGCCATGCCCTGCATACCCCTTTTCTCTTTTCATATGCAGATGAGGGTTCCAGCCAACTTTGGCCCACTGCTTGGATGACATCACTGTATGCAAATCCGTCTTCTGCAGACCTTCCCCCAGGAATGCTTGTACTAGTTGTTGCATTTGGTTTGTTGTTTGGGGGTGCTTCAGTATTAGGCAGCCTTCTGCCCTCCCATGTTCATTTGAAAATATGTGTTCTCCCTGCAGTTGTTGTCCCCAGATGAGAGTTCCCTTGTGCTGCCTCAGATGAATCTCCTTTACTTGACAGATATATGCCTGAGCAGCGGCCCTCCCCAGCCCTATCCCAAATCATACTTATTTTGCATAGGAGATACCATGGTCATGAAGATTGTTCTCCCAGGGTGAGGTTCATTCATTGCATTCTGGGTATGCTGACCCCTGTGATTTCCCCAAATGTGGGAAACTCGACTGCATTATTTGTGGTAGTGGGGGACTGTGTTTGTGCTTTCCTCTGCTCAGCTCTGGTAAAAGTCAGATTTCTTTGTCTCAGATCTTCCTCTAGCCTTGTTCTTCTTTCGAGAGTTCCCTTGTGCTGCCTCAGTTGGATCTCCTTCACTTGACAGGGGGGTGCCCTAGCAGCGACCCTCCCCAGCTCTAGCCCAACTCCTACTTACCTGCCTGGTGAGATATTATGATCAGGAAGGTGCTTCTCCCAGGGCAAGGCTCACCCATTGCACTCTGGGTGTGCTGCTCCTGCGATTTCCCCAAATGTGGGGCACTTGACTGCATAATTTGTGTTTCCTCTGGTCGGCTCTCGTATAATTCAGATCTCTTTGTCTCAGGTCTCTCTCCAGCCTAGTTTGCTGTCTGTTTCCACTTCTCTTTTCTTGAGCCGCTCCCTTCTATGCCCTTGCGCACTATCCTGACTTCTCCCGTCTGCTTACTTTGTGCCTTCCAACGCACAATGCGAACTACAGGTAGTGCTGCAGGGCCCACACCCTTTTACTTGCCTTACAGAGCAGCTCTGGAGCTGTTACAGTGCCCAGCTGCTGCAAGAAATCAGCTTGAATGCTTCAGGTGCTGGGGCATAGCTAACATGAGCCCCACACCGAAGGAGGGTGGAGGTGTTTAATGCGAATTAGGGGTCATGCAAGCGCCGCAAAAGGCCGCCATGCCCTGCACATCCCTTTTTTCTTTTCATATGCAGACGAGGGTTGAAGCCAACTTTGACCCACTGCTTGGATGACATCACCATATGCAAATCCATCTGCTGCAGGCCTTCCCCCAGGAATGCTTGCACTAGTTGTTGCATTTGGTTTGTTGTTTTTTGGGTGCTTCAGTATTAGGCAGCCTTCTGCCCTCCCATGTTCATCTGAAAATATGTGTTCTCCCTGCAGTTGTTGTCCCCAGATGAGAGTTCCCTTGTGCTGCCTCAGTTGAATCGCCTTTACTTGACAGAGATGTGCCTGAGCAGCGGCCCTCCCCAGCCCTATACCAAATCATACTTATTTTGCATAGGAGATATCATGGTCATGAAGATTGTTCTCCCAGGGTGAGGTTCATTCATTGCATTCTGGGTATGATGACCCCTGTGATTTCCCCAAATGTGGGAAACTCGACTGCATTATTTGTGGTAGTGGGGGACTGTGTTTGTGCTTTCCTCTGGTCAGCTCTGGTAAAAGTCAGATTTCTTTGTCTCAGATCTTCCTCTAGCCTTGTTCTTCTTTCGAGAGTTCCCTTGTGCTGCCTCAGTTGGATCTCCTTCACTTGACAGGGGGGTGCCCGAGCAGCGACCCTCCCCAGCTCTAGCCCAACTCCTACTTACCTGCCAGGTGAGATACTATGATGATGTCGGTGCTTCTCCCAGGGCAAGGCTCACCCATTGCACTCTGGGTGTGCTGCCCCTTTGATTTCCCCAAATGTGGGAAACTTGACTGCATAATTTGTGTTTCCCCTGGTCGGCTCTCATATAATTCAGATCTCTTTGTCTCAGGTCTCTCTTCAGCCTAGTTTGCTGTCTGTTTCCACTTCTCTTTTCTTGAGCCGCTCCCTTCTATGCCCTTGCGCACTATCCTGACTTCTCCCATCTGCTTACTTTGTGCCTTCCAACGCACAATGCGAACTACAGGTAGTGCTGCAGGGCCCACACCCTTTTACTTGCCTTACAGAGCAGCTCTGGAGCTGTTACAGTGCCCAGCTGCTGCAAGAAATCAGCTTGAATGCTTCAGGGGCTGGGGCATAGCCAACATGAGCCCCACACCGAAGGAGGGTGGAGGTGTTTAATGCGAACTAGGGGTCATACAAGCGCCGCAAAAGGCCGCCATGCCCTGCACGCCCCTTTTCTCTTTTCATATGCAGATGAGGGTTGAAGCCAACTTTGACCCACTGCTTGGATGACATCACCATATGCAAATCCATCTGCTGCAGGCCTTCCCCCAGGAATGCTTGTACTAGTAGTTGCATTTGGTTTGTTGTTTGGGGGTGCTTCAGTATTAGGCAGCCTTCTGCCCTCCCATGTTCATCTGAAAATATGTGTTCTCCCTGCAGTTGTTGTCCCCAGATGAGAGTTCCCTTGTGCTGCCTCAGTTGAATCTCCTTTACTTGACAGAGATGTGCCTGAGCAGCGGCCCTCCCCAGCCCTATCCCAAATCATACTTATTTTGCATAGGAGATACCATGGTCATGAAGATTGTTCTCCCAGGGTGAGGTTCATTCATTGCATTCTGAGTATGCTGACCCCTGTGATTTCCCCAAATGTGGGAAACTCGACTGCATTATTTGTGGTAGAGGGGGACTATGTTTGTGCTTTCCTCTGGTCAGCTCTGTTAAAAGTCAGATTTCTTTGTCTCAGATCTTCCTCTAGCCTTGTTCCTCTTTCGAGAGTTCCCTTGTGCTGCCTCAGTTGGATCTCCTTCACTTGACAGGGGGGTTCCCGAGCAGCGACCCTCCCCAGCTCTAGCCCAACTCCTACTTACCTGCCAGGTGAGATACTATGATCATGAAGGTGCTTCTCCCAGGGCAAGGCTCACCCATTGCACTCTGGGTGTGCTGCTCCTGCAATTTCCCCAAATGTGGGACACTTGACTGCATAATTTGTGATTCCTCTGGTCGGCTCTCGTATAATTCAGATCTCTTTGTCTCAGGTCTCTCTCCAGCCTAGTTTGCTGTCTGTTTCCACTTCTCTTTTCTTGAGCCGCTCCCTTCTATGCCCTTGCGCACTATCCTGACTTCTCCCATCTGCTTACTTTGTGCCTTCCAACGCACAATGCATACTACAGGTAGTGCTGCAGGGCCCACACCCTTTTACATGCTTTACAGAACAGCTCTGGAGCTGTTACAGTGCCCAGCTGCTGCAAGAAATCATCTTGAATGCTTCAGGGGCTGGGGCATAGCCAACATGAGCCCCACACCGAAGGAGGGTGGAGATGTTTAATGCGAATTAAGGGTCATCCAAGCGCCACAAAAGGACGCCATGCCCTGCACATCCCTTTTTTCTTTTCATATGCAGACGAGGGTTGAAGCCAACTTTGACCCACTGCTTGGATGACATCACCATATGCAAATCCATCTGCTGCAGGCCTTCCCCCAGGAATGCTTACACTAGTTGTTGCATTTGGTTTGTTGTTTGGGGGTGCTTCAGTATTAGGCAGCCTTCTGCCCTCCCATGTTCATCTGAAAATATGTGTTCTCCCTGCAGTTGTTGTCCCCAGATGAGAGTTCCCTTGTGCTGCCTCAGTTGAATCTCCTTTACTTGACAGAGATGTGCCTGAGCAGCGGCCCTCCCCAGCCCTATCCCAAATCATACTTATTTTGCATAGGAGATACCATGGTCATGAAGATTGTTCTCCCAGGGTGAGGTTCATTCATTGCATTCTGGGTATGCTGACCCCTGTGATTTCCCCAAATGTGGGAAACTCGACTGCATTATTTGTGGTAGTGGGGGACTGTGTTTGGGCTTTCCTCTGCTCAGCTCTGGTAAAAGTCAGATTTCTTTGTCTCAGATCTTCCTCTAGCCTTGTTCTTCTTTCGAGAGTTCCCTTGTGCTGCCTCAGTTGGATCTCCTTCACTTGACAGGGGGGTGCCCGAGCAGCGACCCACCCCAGCTCTAGCCCAACTCCTACTTACCTGCCAGGTGAGATACTATGATCAGGAAGGTGCTTCTCCCAGGGCAAGGCTCACCCATTGCACTCTGGGTGTGCTGCTCCTGTGATTTCCCCAAATGTGGGAAACTTGACTGCATAATTTGTGTTTCCTCTGGTCGGCTCTCGTATAATTCAGATCTCTTTGTCTCAGGTCTTTCTCCAGCCTAGTTTGCTGTCTGTTTCCACTTCTCTTTTCTTGAGCCGCTCCCTTCTATGCCCTTGCGCACTATCCTGACCTCTCCCGTCTGCTTACTTTGTGCCTTCCAACGCACAATGCATACTACAGGTAGTGCTGCAGGGCCCACACCCTTTTACATGCTTTACAGAACAGCTCTGGAGCTGTTACAGTGCCCAGCTGCTGCAAGAAATCATCTTGAATGCTTCAGGGGCTGGGGCAAAGCCAACATGAGCCCCACACCGAAGGAGGGTGGAGATGTTTAATGCGAATTAAGGGTCATCCAAGCGCCACAAAAGGACGCCATGCCCTGCACATCCCTTTTTTGTTTTCATATGCAGACGAGGGTTGAAGCCAACTTTGACCCACTGCTTGGATGACATCACCATATGCAAATCCATCTGCTGCAGGCCTTCCCCCAGGAATGCTTACACTAGTTGTTGCATTTGGTTTGTTGTTTGGGGGTGCTTCAGTATTAGGCAGCCTTCTGCCCTCCCATGTTCATCTGAAAATATGTGTTCTCCCTGCAGTTGTTGTCCCCAGATGAGAGTTCCCTTGTGCTTCCTCAGTTGAATCTCCTTTACTTGACAGAGCTGTGCCTGAGCAGCGGCCCTCCCCAGCCCTATCCCAAATCATACTTATTTTGCATAGGAGATACCATGGTCATGAAGATTGTTCTCCCAGGGTGAGGTTCATTCATTGCATTCTGGGTATGCTGACCCCTGTGATTTCCCCAAATGTGGGAAACTCGACTGCATTATTTGTGGTAGTGGGGGACTGTGTTTGTGCTTTCTTCTGGTCAACTCTGGTAAAAGTCAGATTTCTTTGTCTCAGATCTTCCTCTAGCCTTGTTCTTCTTTCGAGAGTTCCCTTGTGCTGCCTCAGTTGGATCTCCTTCACTTGACAGGGGGGTGCCCGAGCAGCGACCCTCCCCAGCTCTAGCCCAACTCCTACTTACCTGCCAGGTGAGATACTATGATCAGGAAGGTGCTTCTCCCAGGGCAAGGCTCACCCATTGCACTCTGGGTGTGCTGCTCCTGCGATTTCCCCAAATGTGGGACACTTGACTGCATAATTTGTGTTTCCTCTGGTCGGCTCTCGTATAATTCAGATCTCTTTGTCTCAGGTCTCTCTCCAGCCTAGTTTGCTGTCTGTTTCCACTTCTCTTTTCTTGAGCCGCTCCCTTCTATGCCCTTGCGCACTATCCTGACTTCTCCCGTCTGCTTACTTTGTGCCTTCCAACGCACAATGCGAACTACAGGTAGTGCTGCAGGGCCCACACCCTTTTAGTTGCCTTACAGAGCAGCTCTGGAGCTGTTACAGTGCCCAGCTGCTGCAAGAAATCAGCTTGAATGCTTCAGGTGCTGGGGCATAGCCAACATGAGCCCCACACCTAAGGAGGGTGGAGGTGTTTAATGCGAATTAGGGGTCATGCAAGCGCCGAAAAAGGCCGCCATGCCCTGCACATCCCTTTTTTCTTTTCATATGCAGACGAGGGTTGAAGCCAACTTTGACCCACTGCTTGGATGACATCACCATATGCAAATCCATCTGCTGCAGGCCTTCCCCCAGGAATGCTTGCACTAGTTGTTGCATTTGGTTTGTTGTTTGGGGGTGCTTCAGTATTAGGCAGCCTTCTGCCCTCCCATGTTCATCTGAAAATATGTGTTCTCCCTGCAGTTGTTGTCCCCAGATGAGAGTTCCCTTGTGCTGCCTCAGTTGAATCTCCTTTACTTGACAGAGATGTGCCTGAGCAGCGGCCCTCCCCAGCCCTATCCCAAATCATACTTATTTTGCATAGGAGATACCATGGTCATGAAGATTGTTCTCCCAGGGTGAGGTTCATTCATTGCATTCTGGGTATGATGACCCCTGTGATTTCCCCAAATGTGGGAAACTCGACTGCATTATTTGTGGTAGTGGGGGACTGTGTTTGTGCTTTCTTCTGGTCAACTCTGGTAAAAATCAGATTTCTTTGTCTCAGATCTTCCTCTAGCCTTGTTCCTCTTTCGAGAGTTCCCTTGTGCTGCCTCAGTTGGATCTCCTTCACTTGACAGGGGGGTACCCGAGCAGCGACCCTCCCCAGCTCTAGCCCAACTCCTACTTACCTGCCAGGTGAGATACTATGATCATGTAGGTGCTTCTCCCAGGGCAAGGCTCACCCATTGCACTCTGGGTGTGCTGCCCCTGTGATTTCCCCAAATGTGGGAAACTTGACTGCATAATTTGTGTTTCCCCTGGTCGTCTCTCGTATAATTCAGATCTCTTTGTCTCAGGTCTCTCTCCAGCCTAGTTTGCTGTCTGTTTCCACTTCTCTTTTCTTGAGCCGCTCCCTTCTATGCCCTTGCGCACTATCCTGACTTCTCCCGTCTGCTTACTTTGTGCCTTCCAACACACAATGCAAACTACAGGTAGTGCTGCAGGGCCCACACCCTTTTACTTGCCTCACAGAGCAGCTCTGGAGCTGTTACAGTACCCAGCTGCTGCAAGAAATCAGCTTGAATGCTTCAGGGGCTGGGGCATTGCCAACATGAGCCCCACACCGAAGGAGGGTGGAGGTGTTTAATGCGAACTAAGGGTCACCCAAGCGCCGCAAAAGGCCGCCATGCCCTGCACGCCCCTTTTCTCTTTTCATATGCAGACGAGGGTTGAAGCCAACTTTGACCCACTGCTTGGATGGCATTACCATATGCAAATCAATCTGCTGCAGGCCTTCCCCCAGGAATGCTTGCACTAGTTGTTGCATTTGGTTTGTTGTTTGGGGGTGCTTCGGTATTAGGCAGCCTTCTGCCCTCCCATGTTCATCTGAAAATATGTGTTCTCCCTGCAGTTGTTGTCCCCAGATGAGAGTTCCCTTGTGCTGCCTCAGTTGAATCTCCTTTACTTGACAGAGATGTGCCTGAGCAGCGGCCCTCCCCAGCCCTATCCCAAATCATACTTATTTTGCATAGGAGATACCATGGTCATGAAGATTGTTCTCCCAGGGTGAGGTTCATTCATTGCATTCTGGGTATGCTGACCCCTGTGATTTCCCCAAATGTGGGAAACTCGACTGCATTATTTGTGGTAGTGGGGGACTGTGTTTGTGCTTTCCTCTGCTCAGCTCTGGTAAAAGTCAGATTTCTTTGTCTCAGATCTTCCTCTAGCCTTGTTCTTCTTTCGAGAGTTCCCTTGTGCTGCCTCAGTTGGATCTCCTTCACTTGACAGGGGGGTGCCCGAGCAGCGACCCTCCCCAGCTCTAGCCCAACTCCTACTTACCTGCCAGGTGAGATACTATGATCAGGAAGGTGCTTCTCCCAGGGCAAGGCTCACCCATTGCACTCTGGGTGTGCTGCTACTGCGATTTCCCCAAATGTGGGAAACTTGACTGCATAATTTGTGTTTCCTCTGGTCGGCTCTCGTATAATTCAGATCTCTTTGTCTCAGGTCTTTCTCCAGCCTAGTTTGCTGTCTGTTTCCACTTCTCTTTTCTTGAGCCGCTCCCTTCTATGCCCTTGCGCACTATCCTGACCTCTCCCGTCTGCTTACTTTGTGCCTTCCAACGCACAATGCATACTACAGGTAGTGCTGCAGGGCCCACACCCTTTTACATGCTTTAAAGAACAGCTCTGGAGCTGTTACAGTGCCCAGCTGCTGCAAGAAATCATCTTGAATGCTTCAGGGGCTGGGGCATAGCCAACATGAGCCCCACACCGAAGGAGGGTGGAGATGTTTAATGCGAATTAAGGGTCATCCAAGCGCCACAAAAGGACGCCATGCCCTGCACATCCCTTTTTTCTTTTCATATGCAGACGAGGGTTGAAGCCAACTTTGACCCATTGCTTGGATGACATCACCATATGCAAATCCATCTGCTGCAGGCCTTCCCCCAGGAATGCTTACACTAGTTGTTGCATTTGGTTTGTTGTTTGGGGGTGCTTCAGTATTAGGCAGCCTTCTGCCCTCCCATGTTCATCTGAAAATATGTGTTCTCCCTGCAGTTGTTGTCCCCAGATGAGAGTTCCCTTGTGCTGCCTCAGTTGAATCTCCTTTACTTGACAGAGATGTGCCTGAGCAGCGGCCCTCCCCAGCCCTATCCCAAATCATACTTATTTTGCATAGGAGATACCATGGTCATGAAGATTGTTCTCCCAGGGTGAGGTTCATTCATTGCATTCTGGGTATGCTGACCCCTGTGATTTCCCCAAATGTGGGAAACTCGACTGCATTATTTGTGGTAGTGGGGGACTGTGTTTGTGCTTTCTTCTGGTCAACTCTGGTAAAAGTCAGATTTCTTTGTCTCAGATCTTCCTCTAGCCTTGTTCTTCTTTCGAGAGTTCCCTTGTGCTGCCTCAGTTGGATCTCCTTCACTTGACAGGGGGGTGCCCGAGCAGCGACCCTCCCCAGCTCTAGCCCAACTCCTACTTACCTGCCAGGTGAGATACTATGATCAGGAAGGTGCTTCTCCCAGGGCAAGGCTCACCCATTGCACTCTGGGTGTGCTGCTCCTGCGATTTCCCCAAATGTGGGACACTTGACTGCATAATTTGTGTTTCCTCTGGTCGGCTCTCGTATAATTCAGATCTCTTTGTCTCAGGTCTCTCTCCAGCCTAGTTTGCTGTCTGTTTCCACTTCTCTTTTCTTGAGCCGCTCCCTTCTATGCCCTTGCGCACTATCCTGACTTCTCCCGTCTGCTTACTTTGTGCCTTCCAACGCACAATGCGAACTACAGGTAGTGCTGCAGGGCCCACACCCTTTTACTTGCCTTACAGAGCAGCTCTGGAGCTGTTACAGTGCCCAGCTGCTGCAAGAAATCAGCTTGAATGCTTCAGGTGCTGGGGCATAGCCAACATGAGCCCCACACCTAAGGAGGGTGGAGGTGTTTAATGCGAATTAGGGGTCATGCAAGCGCCGCAAAAGGCCGCCATGCCCTGCACATCCCTTTTTTCTTTTCATATGCAGACGAGGGTTGAAGCCAACTTTGACCCACTGCTTGGATGACATCACCATATGCAAATCCATCTGCTGCAGGCCTTCCCCCAGGAATGCTTGCACTAGTTGTTGCATTTGGTTTGTTGTTTGGGGGTGCTTCAGTATTAGGCAGCCTTCTGCCCTCCCATGTTCATCTGAAAATATGTGTTCTCCCTGCAGTTGTTGTCCCCAGATGAGAGTTCCCTTGTGCTGCCTCAGTTGAATCTCCTTTACTTGACAGAGATGTGCCTGAGCAGCGGCCCTCCCCAGCCCTATCCCAAATCATACTTATTTTGCATAGGAGATACCATGGTCATGAAGATTGTTCTCCCAGGGTGAGGTTCATTCATTGCATTCTGGGTATGCTGACCCCTGTGATTTCCCCAAATGTGGGAAACTCGACTGCATTATTTGTGGTAGTGGGGGACTGTGTTTGTGCTTTCCTCTGGTCAGCTCTGGTAAAAGCCAGATTTCTGTGTCTCAGATCTTCCTCTAGCCTTGTTCTTCTTTCGAGAGTTCTCTTGTGCTGCCTCAGTTGGATCTCCTTCACTTGACAGGGGGGTGCCCGAGCAGCGACCCTCCTCAGCTCTTGCCCAACTCCTACTTACCTGCCAGGTGAGATACTATGATCATGAAGGTGCTTCTCCCAGGGCAAGGCTCACCCATTGCACTCTGTGTGTGCTGCTCCAGCTATTTCCCCAAATGTGGGAAACTCGACTGCATAATTTGTGTTTCCCCTGGTCGGCTCTCGTATAATTCAGATCTCTTTGTCTCAGGTCTCTCTCCAGCCTAGTTTGCTGTCAGTTTCCACTTCTCTTTTCTTGAGCCGCTCCCTTCTATGCCCTTGCGCACTATCCTGACTTCTCCCGTCTGCTTACTTTGTGCCTTCCAGCGCACAATGCGAACTACAGGTAGTGCTGCAGGGCCCACACCCTTTTAGTTGCCTTACAGAGCAGCTCTGGAGCTGTTACAGTGCCCAGCTGCTGCAAGAAATCAGCATGAATGTTCTTCGTTGATTGATGGAAGAAACATCTTACAAAAACTCTCCAGATTATTGACTTTTTAAAGTTTTTCTAGGAAACGTTCTAGATGAATGCTTATTAGCGTTTGTCAGAATGTAAGTTTGCAAAGTGTCTCTGTGGCGCAATCAGTTAGCGTGTTCGGTTATTATCTAAAAGGTTGGTGGTTCAATCCCACCCAGGGACGTAATTTACCTTGTGATCAGATTTTGGTGATCTTAAAGTAGACAAGTCAAAATTTCAAACCCCCTGTTATGGTGTGGGTACCTGGCCTTCCCTGATGTAATCAGAGTTAGATTTGATTCAGTGATTTTATAAAAACAGCTAGGAAGCACAATTTAGCAGTAGGTTGCAGAGAAAAAAAAATATGCTGGCAGAAAAATCCAATTGAGTGAATAAACAGCTCTTCATTTTCTGGCTTTATTTTTATGCTAACAAATTTGTTCTCTGAAAAGTGTCCACAAAGCCAAGTCTCTGATTAACACCTTTGTAAGGATGGTTTTTCACCTATTACTAAATTAAACTTGCTTCATTGGAAAGGCAGCAAGATGCATCCTCATTTCAATGTCTACTGAAATAATACAGGTTGACACCAGGAAACATTAACGGCACTGCATCCTTGCTGCTTTCTCATGTGGAAGTCTGTTTAATGTGAAAACAAGGTGATATCTAATTAGCACACAGGTAAGCAATTAAGAAAATCTTTATTTAAGGGTGAAGATGTTTCTCACAAAATCGTTGCCCCAATGCATCATTGAAATTCAACCTGGAAAGATGATTTTAATATATCACTTGTACATTTTGTATTGCTCTTCTGGTGACAATGTAGTTTGTTTTTGTCAATTACCATTTTAATAATAGGGTAAAGAAAATTAAGTGGATTTTTGAAAGAAAACAATACTGTCAATATACTATTAAAACAAATTAAAATGGTAAAAGTTATTGTACTTTAAGTAAAAATAAAAGAGCAAAAATATCCATCCCAGTTTTGGATTACTTTAATTACCAAAAAAATGCATATAGCAAAGGATAGTTTCAATCTGCCTACCTCTGGGTTATGGGCCCAGCATGCTTCCATTGCAGTACTCTGCTGCACATGTAAGTGCAAGAGATCCTGAAGCACTCACTCATCATGGGAAAGTACCAATGTGTTTCTTTGTTGGTTGATGGAAGAAACATCTTACAAAAACTCTCCAGATTATTGACTTTTTAAAGTTTTTCTAGGAAACGTTCTAGATGAATGCTTATTAGCCTTTGTCAGTATGTACTTTTTGCAAAGTGTCTCTGTGGCGCAATTGGTTAGTGTGTACGGCTATTAACCAAAAGGTTGGTGGTTAAATCCTACCCAGGGACGTAATTGACCTTGTGATCAGATTTTGGTAATATTTAAGTAGACAAGTCAAAATTTCAAACCCCCTCTTATTGTGTAGGGTACCTAGCCTTCTCTGATGTAATCAGAGTTAGATTTGATTCAGTGATTTTATAAAAACAGCTAGGAAGCACAATTTAGCAGTGGGTTGCAGAGAAAAAGAAATATGCTGGCAAAAAAATCCAATTGAGTGATTAAACAGCTCTTCATTTCTGGCTTTATTTTTATGCTAACAAATTTGTTCTCTGAAAAGTGTCCACAAAGCCAAGTCTCTGATTAACACCTTTGTAGGGATGGTTTTTCACGTATTACTAAATTAAACTTGCTTCATTGGAAAGGCAGCAAGATGCATCCTCATTTCAATGTCTACTGAAATAATACAAGTTGACACCAGGAAACATTAACGCCACTGCATCCTTGCTGCTTTCTCATGTGGAAGTCTGTTTAATGTGAAAACAAGGTGATATCTAATTAGCACACAGGTAAGGAATTAAGAAAATCTTTATTTAAGGGTGAAGATGTTTCTCACAAAATCGTTGCCCCAATGCATCATTGAAATTCAAGCTGGAAAGATGATTTTAATATATCACTTGTACATTTTGTATTGCTCTTCTGGTGACAATGTAGTTTGTTTTTGTCAATTACCATTTTAATAATAGGGTAAAGAAAATTAAGTGGATTTTTGAAAGAAAACAATACTGTCAATATACTATTAAAACAAATTAAAATGGTAAAAGTTATTGTACTTTAAGTAAAAATAAAAGAGCAAAAATATCAATCCCAGTTTTGGATTACTTTAATTAACAAAAAAAAATGCATATAGCAAAGGATAGTTTCAATCTGCCTACCTCTGGGTTATGGGCCCAGCATGCTTCCATTGCAGTACTCTGCTGCACATGTAAGTGCAAGAGATCCTGAAGCACTCACTCATCATGGGAAAGTACCAATGTGTTTCTTCGTTGGTTGATGGAAGAAACATCTTACAAAAACTCTCCAGATTATTGACTTTTTAAAGTTTTTCTAGGAAACGTTCTAGATGAATGCTTATTAGCCTTTGTCAGTATGTACTTTTGCAAAGTGTCTCTGTGGCGCAATTAGTTAGTGTGTAAGGCTATTAATCAAAAGGTTGGTGGTTCAATCTCACCCAGGAATGTAATTGACCTTGTGATCAGATTTTGGTGATATTTAAGTAGACAAGTCAAAATTTCAAACCCCCTCTTATTGTGTAGGGTACCTGGCCTTCTCTGATGTAATCAGAGTTAGATTTGATTCAGTGATTTTATAAAAAACAGCTAGGAAGCACAATTTAGCAGTGGGTTGCAGATAAAAAAAATATGCTGGCAGAAAAATCCAATTGAGTGATTAAACAGCTCTTCATTTTCTGGCTTTATTTTTATGCTAACAAATTTGTTCTCTGAAAAGTGTCCACAAAGCCATGTCTCTGATTAACACCTTTGTAGGGATGGTTTTTCACCTATTACTAAATTAAACTTGCTTCATTGGAAAGGCAGCAAGATGCATCCTCATTTCAATGTCTACTGAAATAATACAGGTTGACACCAGGAAACATTAACGCCACTGCATCCTTGCTGCTTTCTCATGTGGAAGTTTGTTTAATGTGAAAACAATGTGATATCTAATTAGCACACAGGTAAGGAATTAAGAAAATCTTTATTTAAGGGTGAAGATGTTTCTCACAAAATCGTTGCCCCAATGCATCATTGAAATTCAAGCTGGAAAGATGATTTTAATATATCACTTGTACATTTTGTATTGCTCTTCTGGTGACAATGTAGTTTGTTTTTGTCAATTACCATTTTAATAATAGGGTAAAGAAAATTAAGTGGATTTTTGAAAGAAAACAATACTGTCAATATACTATTAAAACAAATTAAAATGGTAAAAGTTATTGTACTTTAAGTAAAAATAAAAGAGCAAAAATATCAATCCCAGTTTTGGATTACTTTAATTAACAAAAAAAAATGCATATAGCAAAGGATAGTTTCAATCTGCCTACCTCTGGGTTATGGGCCCAGCATGCTTCCATTGCAGTACTCTGCTGCACATGTAAGTGCAAGAGATCCTGAAGCACTCACTCATCATGGGAAAGTACCAATGTGTTTCTTCATTGGTTGATGGAAGAAACATCTTACAAAAACTCTCCAGATTATTGACTTTTTAAAGTTTTTCTAGGAAACGTTCTAGATGAATGCTTATTAGCCTTTGTCAGTATGGACTTTTGCAAAGTGTCTCTGTGGCGCAATTGGTTAGTGTGTAAGGCTATTAACCAAAAGGTTGGTGGTTCAATCCCACCCAGGGACGTAATTGACCTTGTGATCAGATTTTGGTGATATTTAAGTAGACAAGTCAAAATTTCAAACCCCATCTTATTGTGTAGGGTACCTGGCCTTCTCTGATGTTATCAGAGTTAGATTTGATTCAGTGGTTTTATAAAAAACAGCTAGGAAGCACAATTTAGCAGTGGGTTGCAGAGAAAAAAAATATGCTGGCAAAAAAATCCAATTGAGTGATTAAACAGCTCTTCATTTTCTGGTTTATTTTTATGCTAACAAATTTGTTCTCTGAAAAGTGTCCACAAAGCCAAGTCTCTGATTAACACCTTTGTAGGGATGGTTTTTCACCTATTACTAAATTAAACTTGCTTCATTGGAAAGGCAGCAAGATGCATCCTCATTTCAATGTCTACTGAAATAATACAGGTTGACACCAGGAAACATTAACGCCACTGCATCCTTGCTGCTTTCTCATGTGGAAGTCTGTTTAATGTGAAAACAAGGTGATATCTAATTAGCACACAGGTAAGGAATTAAGAAAATCTTTATTTAAGGGTGAAGATGTTTCTCACAAAATCGTTGCCCCAATGCATCATTGAAATTCAAGCTGGAAAGATGATTTTAATATATCACTTGTACATTTTGTATTGCTCTTCTGGTGACAATGTAGTTTGTTTTTGTCAATTACCATTTTAATAATAGGGTAAAGAAAATTAAGTGGATTTTTGAAAGAAAACAATACTGTCAATATACTATTAAAACAAATTAAAATGGTAAAAGTTATTGTACTTTAAGTAAAAATAAAAGAGCAAAAATATCAATCCCAGTTTTGGATTACTTTAATTAACAAAAAAAAATGCATATAGCAAAGGATAATTTCAATCTGCCTACCTCTGGGTTATGAGCCCAGCATGCTTCCATTGCAGTACTCTGCTGCACATGTAAGTGCAAGAGATCCTGAAGCACTCACTCATCATGGGAAAGTACCAATGTGTTTCTTCGTTGGTTGATGGAAGAAACATCTTAAAAAACTCTCCAGATTATTGACTTTTTAAAGTTTTTCTAGGAAACGTTCTAGATGAATGCTTATTAGCCTTTGTCAGTATGTACTTTTGCAAAGTGTCTCTGTGGCGCAATTGGTTAGTGTGTAAGGCTATTAACAAAAGGTTGGTGGTTCAATCCCACCCAGGAATGTAATTGACCTTGTGATCAGATTTTGGTGATATTTAAGTAGACAAGTCAAAATTTCAAACCCCCTCTTATTGTGTAGGGTACCTGGCCTTCTCTGATGTAATCAGAGTTAGATTTGATTCAGTGATTTTATAAAAAACAGCTAGGAAGCACAATTTAGCAGTGGGTTGCAGATAAAAAAAATATGCTGGCAAAAAAATACAATTGAGTGATTAAACAGCTCTTCATTTTCTGGCTTTATTTTTATGCTAACAAATTTGTTCTCTGAAAAGTGTCCACAAAGCCAAGTCTCTGATTAACACCTTTGTAGGGATGGTTTTTCACCTATTACTAAATTAAACTTGCTTCATTGGAAAGGCAGCAAGATGCATCCTCATTTCAATGTCTACTGATATAATACAGGTTGACACCAGGAAACATTAACGCCACTGCATCCTTGCTGCTTTCTCATGTGGAAGTCTGTTTAATGTGAAAACAAGGTGATATCTAATTAGCACACAGGTAAGGAATTAAGAAAATCTTTATTTAAGGGTGAAGATGTTTCTCACAAAATCGTTGCCCCAATGCATCATTGAAATTCAAGCTGGAAAGATGATTTTAATATATCACTTGTACATTTTGTATTGCTCTTCTGGTGACAATGTAGTTTGTTTTTGTCAATTACCATTTTAATAATAGGGTAAAGAAAATTAAGTGGATTTTTGAAAGAAAACAATACTGTCAATATACTATCAAAACAAATTAAAATGGTAAAAGTTATTGTACTTTAAGTAAAAATAAAAGAGCCAAAATATCAATCCCAGTTTTGGATTACTTTAATTAACAAAAAAAATGCATATAGCAAAGGATAGTTTCAATCTGCCTACCTCTGGGTTATGGGCCCAGCATGCTTCTATTGCAGTACTCTGCTGCACATGTAAGTGCAAGAGATCCTGAAGCACTCACTCATCATGGGAAAGTACCAATGTGTTTCTTCATTGGTTGATGGAAGAAACATCTTACAAAAACTCTCCAGATTATTGACTTTTTAAAGTTTTTCTAGGAAACGTTCTAGATGAATGCTTATTAGCCTTTGTCAGTATGTACTTTTGCAAAGTGTCTCTGTGGCGCAATTGGTTAGTGTGTAAGGCTATTAACCAAAAGGTTGGTGGTTCAATCCCACCCAGGGACGTAATTGACCTTGTGATCAGATTTTGGTGATATTTAAGTAGACAAGTCAAAATTTCAAACCCCATCTTATTGTGTAGGGTACCTGGCCTTCTCTGATGTAATCAGAGTTAGATTTGATTCATTGATTTTATAAAAACAGCTAGGAAGCACAATTTAGCAGTGGTTTGCAGAGAAAAAAAATATGCTGGCAGAAAAATCCAATTGAGTGATTAAACAGATCTTCATTTTCTGGCTTTATTTTTATGCTAACAAATTTGTTCTCTGAAAAGTGTCCACAAAGCCAAGTCTCTGATTAACACCTTTGTAAGGATGGTTTTTCACCTATTACTAAATTAAACTTGCTTCATTGGAAAGGCAGCAAGATGCATCCTCATTTCAATGTCTACTGAAATAATACAGGTTGACACCAGGAAACATTAACGCCACTGCATCCTTGCTGCTTTCTCATGTGGAAGTCTGTTTAATGTGAAAACAAGGTGATATCTAATTAGCACACAGGTAAGGAATTAAGAAAATCTTTATTTAAGGGTGAAGATGTTTCTCACAAAATCGTTGCCCCAATGCATCATTGAAATTCAAGCTGGAAAGATGATTTTAATATATCACTTGTACATTTTGTATTGCTCTTCTGGTGACAATGTAGTTTGTTTTTGTCAATTACCATTTTAATAATAGGGTAAAGAAAATTAAGTGGATTTTTGAAAGAAAACAATACTGTCAATATACTATTAAAACAAATTAAAATGGTAAAAGTTATTGTACTTTAAGTAAAAATAAAAGAGCAAAAATATCAATCCCAGTTTTGGATTACTTTAATTAACAAAAAAAATGCATATAGCAAAGGATAATTTCAATCTGCCTACCTCTGGGTTATGAGCCCAGCATGCTTCCATTGCAGTACTCTGCTGCACATGTAAGTGCAAGAGATCCTGAAGCACTCACTCATCATGGGAAAGTACCAATGTGTTTCTTCATTGATTGATGGAAGAAACATCTTACAAAAACTCTCCAGATTATTGACTTTTTAAAGTTTTTCTAGGAAACGTTCTAGATGATTGCTTATTAGCCTTTGTCAGTATGTACTTTTGCAAAGTGTCTCTGTGGCGCAATTGGTTAGTGTGTAAGGCTATTAACCAAAAGGTTGGTGGTTCAATCCCACCCAGGGACGTAATTGACCTTGTGATCAGATTTTGGTGATATTTAAGTAGACAAGTCAAAATTTCAAACCCCATCTTATTGTGTAGGGTACCTGGCCTTCTCTGATGTAATCAGAGTTAGATTTGATTCATTGATTTTATAAAAACAGCTAGGAAGCACAATTTAGCAGTGGTTTGCAGAGAAAAAAAATATGCTGGCAGAAAAATCCAATTGAGTGATTAAACAGCTCTTCATTTTCTGGCTTTATTTTTATGCTAACAAATTTGTTCTCTGAAAAGTGTCCACAAAGCCAAGTCTCTGATTAACACCTTTGTAAGGATGGTTTTTCACCTATTACTAAATTAAACTTGCTTCATTGGAAAGGCAGCAAGATGCATCCTCATTTCAATGTCTACTGAAATAATACAAGTTGACACCAGGAAACATTAACGCCACTGCATCCTTGCTGCTTTCTCATGTGGAAGTCTGTTTAATGCGAAAACAAGGTGATATCTAATTATCACACAGGTAAGGAATTAAGAAAATCTTTATTTAAGGGTGAAGATGTTTCTCACAAAATCATTGCCCTAATGCATCATTGAAATTCAAGCTGGAAAGATGATTTTAATATATCACTTGTACATTTTGTATTGCTCTTCTGGTGACAATGTAGTTTGTTTTTGTCAATTACCATTTTAATAATAGGGTAAAGAAAATTAAGTGGATTTTTGAAAGAAAACAATACTGTCAATATACTATCAAAACAAATTAAAATGGTAAAAGTTATTGTACTTTAAGTAAAAATAAAAGAGCCAAAATATCAATCCCAGTTTTGGATTACTTTAATTAACAAAAAAAATGCATTAAGCAAAGGATAGTTTCAATCTGCCTACCTCTGGGTTATGGGCCCAGCATGCTTCCATTGCAGTACTCTGCTGCACATGTAAGTGCAAAAGATCCTGAAGCACTCACTCATCATGGGAAAGTACCAATGTGTTTCTTCATTGGTTGATGGAAGAAACATCTTACAAAAACTCTCCAGATTATTGACTTTTTAAAGTTTTTCTAGGAAACGTTCTAGATGAATGCTTATTAGATTTTGTCAGTATGTACTTTTGCAAAGTGTCTCTGTGGCGCAATTGGTTAGTGTGTAAGGCTATTAACCAAAAGGTTGGTGGTTCAATCCCACCCAGGGACGTAATTGACCTTGTGTTCAGATTTTGGTGATCTTTAAGTAGACAAGTCAAAATTTCAAACCCCCTCTTATTGTGTAGGGTACCTGGCCTTCTCTGATGTTATCAGAGTTAGATTTGATTCAGTGATTTTATAAAAAACAGCTAGGAAGCACAATTTAGCAGTGGGTTGCAGAGAAAAAAATATGCTGGCAAAAAAATCCAATTGAGTGATTAAACAGCTCTTCATTTTCTGGTTTATTTTTATGCTAACAAATTTGTTCTCTGAAAAGTGTCCACAAAGCCAAGTCTCTGATTAACACCTTTGTAGGGATGGTTTTTCACCTATTACTAAATTAAACTTGCTTCATTGGAAAGGCAGCAAGATGCATCCTCATTTCAATGTCTACTGAAATAATACAGGTTGACACCAGGAAACATTAACGCCACTGCATCCTTACTGCTTTCTCATGTGGAAGTCTGTTTAATGCGAAAACAAGGTGATATCTAATTAGCACACAGGTAAGGAATTAAGAAAATCTTTATTTAAGGGTGAAGATGTTTCTCACAAAATCGTTGCCCCAATGCATCATTGAAATTCAAGCTGGAAAGATGATTTTAATATATCACTTGTACATTTTGTATTGCTCTTCTGGTGACAATGTAGTTTGTTTTTGTCAATTACCATTTTAATAATAGGGTAAAGAAAATTAAGTGGATTTTTTAAAGAAAACAATACTGTCAATATACTATTAAAACAAATTAAAATGGTAAAAGTTATTGTACTTTAAGTAAAAATAAAAGAGCCAAAATATCAATCCCAGTTTTGGATTACTTAAATTAAAAAAAAAAAGCATACAGCAGAGGATAGTTTCAATCTGCCTACCTCTGGGTTATGAGCCCAGCATGCTTCCATTGCTGTACTCTGCTGCACATGTAAGTGCAAGAGATCCTGAAGCACTCACTCATCATGGGAAAGTACCAATGTGTTTCTTCGTTGGTTGATGGAAGAAACATCTTACAAAAACTCTCCAGATTATTGACTTTTTAAAGTTTTTCTAGGAAACGTTTTAGATGAATGTTTATTAGCCTTTGTCAGTATGCACTTTCGCAAAGTGTCTCTGTGGCGCAATCAGTTAGTGTGTACGGCTATTAACTAAAAGGTTGGTGGTTCAATCCCACCCAGAGATGTAATTGATCTTGTTATCAGATTTTGGTGATCTTTCAGTAGACAAGTCAAAATTTCAAACCCCCTCTTATGGTGTAGGGTACCTGGCCTTCTCTGATGTAATCAGAGTTAGATTTGATTCATTGATTTTATAAAAACAGCTAGGAAGCACAATTTAGCAGTGGGTTGCAGAGAAAAAGAAATATGCTGGCAAAAAAATCAAATTGCGTGATTAAACAGCTCTTCATTTTCTGGCTTTATTTTTATGCTAACAAATTTGTTCTCTGAAAAGTGTCCACAAAGCCAAGTCTCTGATTAACACCTTTGTATGGATGGTTTTTCACCTATTACTAAATTAAACTTGCTTCATTGGAAAGGCAGCAAGATGCATCCTCATTTCAATGTCTACTGAAATAATACAGGTTGAAACCAGGAAACATTAACGCCACTGCATCCTTGCTGCTTTCTCATGTGGAAGTCTGTTTAATGTGAAAACAAGGTGATATCTAATTAGCACACAGGTAAGGAATTACGAAAATCTTTATTTAAGGGTGAAGATGTTTCTCACAAAATTGTTGCCCCAATGCATCATTGAAATTCAAGCTGGAAAGATGATTTTAATATATCACTTGTACATTTTGTATTGCTCTTCTGGTGACAATGTAGTTTTTTTTGTCAATTACCATTTTAATAATAGGGTAAAGAAAATGAAGTGGATTTTTGAAAGAAAACAATACTGTCAATATACTATTAAAACAAATTAAAATGGTAAAAGTTATTGTACTTTAAGTAAAAATAAAAGAGCAAAAATATCAATCCCAGTTTTGATTACTTAAATTAACAAAAAAAAATGCATATAGCAAAGAATAGTTTCAATCTGCCTACCTCTGGGTTATGGGTCCAGCATGCTTCCATTGCAGTACTCTGCTGCACATGTAAGTGCAAGAGATCCTGAAGCACTCACTCATCATGGGAAAGTACCAATGTGTTTATTTGTTGGTTGATGGAAGAAACATCTTACAAAAACTCTCCAGATTATTGATTTTTTAATGTTTTTCTAGGAAACGTTCTAGATGTATGCTTATTAGCCTTTGTCAGTATGTACTTTTCGCAAAGTGTCTCTGTGGCGCAATCGGTTAGTGTGTTCGGCTATTAACCAAAAGGTTGGTGGTTCAATCCCACCCAGGGACGTAATTGACCTTGTGGTCAGATTTTGGTGATATTTAAGTAGACAAGTCAAATTTCAAACCCCCTCTTATTGTGTAGGGTACCTGGCCTTCTCTGATGTAATCAGAGTTAGATTTGATTCAGTGATTTTATAAAAAACAGCTAGGAAGCACAATTTAGCAGTGGGTTGCAGAGAAAAAAAATATGCTGGCAGAAAAATCCAATTGAGTGATTAAACAGCTCTTCATTTTCTGGCTTTATTTTTATGCTAACAAATTTGTTCTCTGAAAAGTGTGCACAAAGCCAAGTCTCTGATTAACACCTTTGTAAGGATGGTTTTTCACCTATTACTAAATTAAACTTGCTTCATTGGAAAGGCAGCAAGATGCATCCTCATTTCAATGTCTACTGAAATAATACAAGTTGACACCAGGAAACATTAACGCCACTGCATCCTTGCTGCTTTCTCATGTGGAAGTCTGTTTAATGTGAAAACAAGGTGATATCTAATTAGCACACGGGTAAGGAATTAAGAAAATCTTTATTTAAGGGTGAAGATGTTTCTCACAAAATTGTTGACCCAATGCATCATTGAAATTCATGCTGGAAAGATGAATTTAATATATCACTTGTACATTTTGTATTGCTCTTCTGGTGACAATGTAGTTTGTTTTTGTCAATTACCATTTTAATAATAGGGTAAAGAAAATGAAGTGGATTTTTGAAAGAAAACAATACTGTCAATATACTATTAAAACAAATTAAAATGGTAAAAGTTATTGTACTTTAAGTAAAAATAAAAGAGCCAAAATATCAATCCCAGTTTTGGATTACTTTAATTAACAAAAAAAAATGCATATAGCAGAGGATAGTTTCAATCTGCCTACCTCTGGGTTATGGGCCCAGCATGCTTCCATTGCTGTACTCTGCTGCACATGTAAGTGCAAGAGATCCTGAAGCACTCACTCATCATGGGAAAGTACCAATGTGTTTCTTCGTTGGTTGATAGAAGAAACATCTTACAAAAACTCTCCAGATTATTGACTTTTTTAAGTTTTTCTAGGAAACGTTTTAGATGAATGCTTATTAGCATTTGTCAGTATGTACTTTTGCAAAGTGTATCTGTGGCGCAATCAGTTAGTGTGTACGGCTATTAACCAAAAGGTTGGTGGTTCAATCCCACCCAGGGACGTAATTGACCTTGTTATCAGATTTTGGTGATCTTTAAGTAGACAAGTCAAATTTCATACCCCCTGTTATTGTGTAGGGTACCTGGCCTTCTCAGATGTAATCAGAGTTAGATTTAATTCAGTGATTTTATAAAAACATCTAGGAAGCACAATTTAGCAGTGGGTTGCAGAGAAAAAGAAATATGCTGGCAAAAAAATCAAATTGCGTGATTAAACAGCTCTTCATTTTCTGGCTTTATTTTTATGCTAACAAATTTGTTCTCTGAAAAATGTCCACAAAGCCAAGTCTCTGATTAACACCTTTGTAGGGATGGTTTTTCACCTATTACTAAATTAAACTTGCTTCATTGGAAAGGCAGCAAGATGCATCCTCATTTCAATGTCTACTGAAATAATACAGGTTGAAACCAGGAAACATTAACGCCACTGCATCCTTGCTGCTTTCTCATGTGGAAGTCTGTTTAATGTGAAAACAAGGTGATATCTAATTAGCACACAGGTAAGGAATTACGAAAATCTTTATTTAAGGGTGAAGATGTTTCTCACAAAATTGTTGCCCCAATGCATCATTGAAATTCAAGCTGGAAAGATGATTTTAATATATCACTTGTACATTTTGTATTGCTCTTCTGGTGACAATGTAGTTTTTTTTGTCAATTACCATTTTAATAATAGGGTAAAGAAAATTAAGTGGATTTTTGAAAGAAAACTATACTGTCAATATACTATTAAAACAAATTAAAATGGTAAAAGTTATTGTACTTTAAGTAAAAATAAAAGAGCAAAAATATCAATCCCAGTTTTGATTACTTAAATTAACAAAAAAAAATGCATATAGCAAAGAATAGTTTCAATCTGCCTACCTCTGGGTTATGGGTCCAGCATGCTTCCATTGCAGTACTCTGCTGCACATGTAAGTGCAAGAGATCCTGAAGCACTCACTCATCATGGGAAAGTACCAATGTGTTTATTTGTTGGTTGATGGAAGAAACATCTTACAAAAACTCTCCAGATTATTGATTTTTTAATGTTTTTCTAGGAAACGTTCTAGATGTATGCTTATTAGCCTTTGTCAGTATGAACTTTTCACAAAGTGTCTCTGTGGCGCAATCGGTTAGTGTGTTCGGCTATTAACCAAAAGGTTGGTGGTTCAATCCCACCCAGGGACGTAATTGACCTTGTGGTCAGATTTTGGTGATATTTAAGTAGACAAGTCAAAATTTCAAACCCCCTCTTATTGTGTAGGGTACCTGGCCTTCTCTGATGTAATCAGAGTTTGATTTGATTCAGTGATTTTATAAAAACAGCTAGGAAGCACAATTTAGCAGTGGGTTGCAGAGAAAAAAAATATGCTGGCAGAAAAATCCAATTGAGTGATTAAACAGCTCTTCATTTTCTGGCTTTATTTTTATGCTAACAAATTTGTTCTCTGAAAAGTGTCCACAAAGCCAAGTCTCTGATTAACACCTTTGTAAGGATGGTTTTTCACCTATTACTAAATTAAACTTGCTTCATTGGAAAGGCAGCAAGATGCATCCTCATTTCAATGTCTACTGAAATAATACAAGTTGACACCAGGAAACATTAACGCCACTGCATCCTTGCTGCTTTCTCATGTGGAAGTCTGTTTAATGTGAAAACAAGGTGATATCTAATTAGCACACAGGTAAGGAATTAAGAAAATCTTTATTTAAGGGTGAAGATGTTTCTCACAAAATTGTTGACCCAATGCATCATTGAAATTCATGCTGGAAAGATGAATTTAATATATCACTTGTACATTTTGTATTGCTCTTCTGGTGACAATGTAGTTTGTTTTTGTCAATTACCATTTTAATAATAGGGTAAAGAAAATGAAGTGGATTTTTGAAAGAAAACAATACTGTCAATATACTATTAAAACAAATTAAAATGGTAAAAGTTATTGTACTTTAAGTAAAAATAAAAGAGACAAAATATCAATCCCAGTTTTGGATTACTTTAATTAACAAAAAAAAATGCATATAGCAGAGGATAGTTTCAATCTGCCTATCTCTGGGTTATGGGCCCAGCATGCTTCCATTGCAGTACTCTGCTGCACATGTAAGTGCAAGAGATCCTGAAGCACTCACTTATCATGGGAAAGTACCAATGTGTTTCTTTGTTGGTTGATGGAAGAAACATCTTACAAAAACTCTCCAGATTATTGACTTTTTAAAGTTTTTCTAGGAAACGTTCTTGATGAATGCTTATTAGCCTTTGTCAGTATGTACTTCTTGCAATGTGTCTCTGTGGTGCAATTGGTTAGTGTGTAAGGCTAATAACCAAAAGGTTGGTGGTTCAATCCCACCCAGGAACGTAATTGACCTTGTGATCAGATTTTGGTGATATTTAAGTAGACAAGTCAAAATTTCAAACCCCCTCTTATTGTGTAGGGTACCTGGCCTTCTTTGATGTAATCAGAGTTAGATTTGATTCAGTGATTTTATAAAAAACAGCTAGGAAGCACAATTTAGCAGTGGGTTGCAGAGAAAAAAAATATGCTGGCAAAACAAATCCAATTGAGTGATTAAACAGCTCTTCATTTTCTGGCTTTATTTTTATGCTAACAAATTTGTTCTCTGAAAAGTGTCCACAAAGCCAAGTCTCTGATTAACACCTTTGTAGGGATGGTTTTTCACCTATTACTAAATTAAACTTGCTTCATTGGAAAGGCAGCAAGATGCATCCTCATTTCAATGTCTACTGAAATAATACAAGTTGACACCAGGAAACATTAACGCCACTGCATCCTTGCTGCTTTCTCATGTGGAAGTCTGTTTAATGCGAAAACAAGGTGATATCTAATTAGCACACAGGTAAGGAATTAAGAAAATCTTTATTTAAGGGTGAAGATGTTTCTCACAAAATCGTTGCCCCAATGCATCATTGAAATTCAAGCTGGAAAGATGATTTTAATATATCACTTGTACATTTTGTATTGCTCTTCTGGTGACAATGTAGTTTGTTTTTGTCAATTACCATTTTAATAATAGGGTAAAGAAAATTAAGTGTATTTTTGAAAGAAAACAATACTGTCAATATACTATTAAAACAAATTAAAATGGTAAAAGTTATTGTACTTTAAGTAAAAATAAAAGAGCCAAAATATCAATCCCAGTTTTGGATTACTTTAATTAAAAAAAAAAGCATACAGCAGAGGATAGTTTCAATCTGCCTACCTCTGGGTTATGAGCCCAGCATGCTTCCATTGCTGTACTCTGCTGCACATGTAAGTGCAAGAGATCCTGAAGCACTCACTCATCATGGGAAAGTACCAATGTGTTTCTTCGTTGGTTGATGGAAGAAACATCTTACAAAAACTCTCCAGATTATTGACTTTTTAAAGTTTTTCTAGGAAACGTTTTAGATGAATGCTTATTAGCCTTTGTCAGTATGCACTTTCGCAAAGTGTCTCTGTGGCACAATCAGTTAGTGTGTACGGCTATTAACTAAAAGGTTGGTGGTTAAATCCCACCCAGGGACGTAATTGATCTTGTTATCAGATTTTGGTGATCTTTAAATTGACAAGTCAAAATTTCAAACCCCCTCTTATGGTGTAGGGTACCTGGCCTTCTCTGATGTAATCAGAGTTAGATTTGATTCATTGATTTTATAAAAACAGCTAGGAAGCACAATTTAGCAGTGGTTTGCAGAGAAAAAAAATATGCTGGCAGAAAAATTCAATTGAGTGATTAAACAGCTCTTCATTTTCTGGCTTTATTTTTATGCTAACAAATTTGTTCTCTGAAAAGTGTCCACAAAGCCAAGTCTCTGATTAACACCTTTGTAAGGATGGTTTTTCACCTATTACTAAATTAAACTTGCTTCATTGGAAAGGCAGCAAGATGCATCCTCATTTCAATGTCTACTGAAATAATACAAGTTGACACCAGGAAACATTAACGCCACTGCATCCTTGCTGCTTTCTCATGTGGAAGTCTGTTTAATGCGAAAACAAGGTGATATCTAATTATCACACAGGTAAGGAATTAAGAAATCTTTATTTAAGGGTGAAGATGTTTCTCACAAAATCGTTTCCCCAATGCATCATTGAAATTCAAGCTGGAAAGATGATTTTAATATATCACTTGTACATTTTGTATTGCTCTTCTGGTGACAATGTAGTTTGTTTTTGTCAATTACCATTTTAATAATAGGGTAAAGAAAATTAAGTGGATTTTTGAAAGAAAACAATACTGTCAATATACTATTAAAACAAATTAAAATGGTAAAAGTTATTGTACTTTAAGTAAAAATAAAAGAGCCAAAATATCAATCCCAGTTTTGGATTACTTTAATTAACAAAAAAAATGCATATAGCAGAGGATAGTTTCAATCTGCCTACCTCTGGGTTATGGGCCCAGCATGCTTCCATTGCTGTACTCTGCTGCACATGTAAGTGCAAGAGATCCTGAAGCACTCACTCATCATGGGAAAGTACCAATGTGTTTCTTCGTTGGTTGATAGAAGAAACATCTTACAAAAACTCTCCAGATTATTGATTTTTTAATGTTTTTCTAGGAAACGTTCTAGATGTATGCTTATTAGCCTTTGTCAGTATGCACTTTTTGCAAAGTGTCTCTGTGGCGCAATCGGTTAGTGTGTTTGGCTATTAACCGAAAGGTTGGTGGTTCAATCCCACCTAGGGACGTAATTAAACTTGTGATCAGATTTTGGTGATATTTAAGTAGACAAGTCAAAATTTCAAACCCCCTCTTATGGTGTAGGGTACATGGCCTTCTCTGATGTAATCAGAGTTAGATTTTATTCAGTGATTTTATAAAAAAACAGCTAGGAAGCACAATTTAGCAGTGGGTTGCAGAGAAAAAAAATATGCTGGCAGAAAAATCCAATCCAGTGATTAAACAGCTCTTCATTTTCTGGCTTTATTTTTATGCTAACAAATTTGTTCTCTGAAAAGTGTCCACAAAGCCAAGTCTCTGATTAACACCTTTGTAAGGATGGTTTTTCACCTATTACTAAATTAAACTTGCTTCATTGGAAAGGCAGCAAGATGCATCCTCATTTCAATGTCTACTGAAATAATACAAGTTGATACCAGGAAACATTAACGCCACTGCTTCCTTGCTGCTTTCTCATGTGGAAGTCTGTTTAATGTGAAAACAAGGTGATATCTAATTAGCACACAGGTAAGGAATTAAGAAAATCTTTATTTAAGGGTGAAGATGTTTCTCACAAATTTGTTGACCCAATGCATCATTGAAATTCAAGCTGGAAAGATGATTTTAATATATCACTTGTACATTTTGTATTGCTCTTCTGGTGACAATGTAGTTTGTTTTTGTCAATTACCATTTTAATAATAGGGTAAAGAAAATGAAGTGGATTTTTGAAAGAAAACAATACTGTCAATATACTATTAAAACAAATTAAAATGGTAAAAGTTATTGTACTTTAAGTAAAAATAAAAGAGCCAAAATATCAATCCCAGTTTTGGATTACTTTAATTAACAAAAAAAAAATGCATATAGCAGAGGATAGTTTCAATCTGCCTACCTCTGGGTTATGGGCCCAGCATGCTTCCATTGCTGTACTCTGCTGCACATGTAAGTGCAAGAGATCCTGAATCACTCATTCATCATGGGAAAGTACCAATGTGTTTCTTCGTTGGTTGATAGAAGAAACATCTTACAAAAACGCTCCAGATTATTGACTTTTTTAAGTTTTTCTAGGAAACGTTTTAGATGAATGCTTATTAGCATTTGTCAGTATGTACTTTTGAAAAGTGTCTCTGTGGCGCAATCAGTTAGTGTGTACGGCTATTAACCAAAAGGTTGGTGGTTCAATCCCACCCAGGGACGTAATTGACCTTGTTATCAGATTTTGGTGATCTTTAAGTAGACAAGTCAAATTTCATACCCCCTGTTATGGTGTAGGGTACCTGGCCTTCTCTGATGTAATCAGAGTTAGATTTGATTCAGTGATTTTATAAAAACAGCTAGGAAGCACAATTTAGCAGTGGGTTGCAGAGAAAAAGAAATATGCTGGCAAAAAAATCAAATTGCGTGATTCAACAGCTCTTCATTTTCTGGCTTTATTTTTATGCTAACAAATTTGTTCTCTGAAAAGTGTCCACAAAGCCAAGTCTCTGATTAACACCTTTGTAGGGATGGTTTTTCACCTATTACTAAATTAAACTTGCTTCATTGGAAAGGCAGCAAGATGTATCCTCATTTCAATGTCTACTGAAATAATACAGGTTGACACCAGGAAACATTAACGCCACTGCATCCTTGCTGCTTTCTCATGTGGAAGTCTGTTTAATGTGAAAACAAGGTGATATCTAATTAGCACACAGGTAAGGAATTAAGAAAATCTTTATTTAAGGGTTTAGATGTTTTCTCACAAAATCGTTGCCCCAATGCATCATTGAAATTCAAGCTGGAAAGATGATTTTAAAATATCACTTGTACATTTTGTATTGCTCTTCTGGTGACAATGTAGTTTGTTTTTGTCAATTACCATTTTAATAATAGGGTAAAGAAAATGAAGTGGATTTTTGAAAGAAAACAATACTGTCAATATACTATTAAAACAAATTAAAATGGTAAAAGTTATTGTACTTTAAGTAAAAATAAAAGACAAAATATCAGTCCCAGTTTTGGATTACTTTAATTAACAAAAAAAATGCATATAGCAGAGGATAGTTTCAATCTGCCTACCTCTGGGTTATGGGCCCAGCATGCTTCCATTGCAGTACTCTGCTGCACATGTAAGTGCAAGAGATCCTGAAGCACTCACTCATCATGGGAAAGTACCAATGTGTTTCTTCATTGGTTGATGGAAGAAACATCTTACAAAAACTCTCCAGATTATTGACTTTTTAAAGTTTTTCTAGGAAACGTTTTAGATGAATGCTTATTAGCCTTTGTCAGTAAGGACTTTTGCAAAGTGTCTCTGTGGCGCAATCAGTTAGTATGTACGGCTATTTACCATAAGGTTGGTGGTTCAATCCCACCCAGGGACCTAATTTCCCTTGTTATCAGATTTTGGTGATCTTTAAGTAGACAAGTCAAAATTTCAAACCCCCTGTTACGGTGTAGGGTACCTGGCCTTCTCTGATGTAATCAGAGTTAGATTTGATTCAGTGATTTTATAAAAACAGCTAGGAAGCACAATTTAGCAGTGGGTTGCAGAGAAAAAAAATATGCTGGCAGAAAAATCCAATTGAGTGATTAAACAGCTCTTCATTTTCTGGCTTTATTTTTATGCTAACAAATTTGTTCTCTGAAAAGTGTCCACAAAGCCAAGTCTCTGATTAACACCTTTGTAAGGATGGTTTTTCACCTATTACTAAATTAAACTTGCTTCATTGGAAAGGCAGCAAGATGCATCCTCATTTCAATGTCTACTGAAATAATACAAGTTGACACCAGGAAACATTAACGCCACTGCATCCTTGCTGCTTTCTCATGTGGAAGTCTGTTTAATATGAAAACAAGGTGATATCTAATTAGCACACGGGTAAGGAATTAAGAAAATCTTTATTTAAGGGTGAAGATGTTTCTCACAAAATCGTTGCCCCAATGCATCATTGAAATTCAAGCTGGAAATATGATTTTAATATATCACTTGTACATTTTGTATTGCTCTTCTGGTGACAATGTAGTTTGTTTTTGTCAATTACCATTTTAATAATAGGGTAAAGAAAATGAAGTGGATTTTTGAAAGAAAACAATACTGTCAATATACTATTAAAATAAATTAAAATGGTAAAAGTTGTTGTACTTTAAGTAAAAATAAAAGAGCCAAAATATCAATCCCAGTTTTGGATTACTTTAATTAACAAACAAAAAAATGCATATAGCAGAGGATAGTTTCAATCTGCCTACCTCTGGGTTATGGGCCCAGCATGCTTCCATTGCTGTACTCTGCTGCACATGTAAGTGCAAGAGATCCTGAAGCACTCACTCATCATGGGAAAGTACCAATGTGTTTCTTCGTTGGTTGATGGAAGAAACATCTTACAAAAACTCTCCAGATTATTGACTTTTTAAAGTTTTTCTAGGAAACGTTTTAGATGAATGCTTATTAGCCTTTGTCAGTATATACTTTTGCAAAGTGTCTCTGTGGCGCAATCAGTTAGTATGTACGGCTATTAACCAAAAGGTTGGTGGTTCAATCCCACCCAGGGACCTAATTGACCTTGTTATCAGATTTTGGTGATCTTTAAGTAGACAAGTCAAAATTTCAAACCCCCTGTTATGGTGTAGGGTACCTGGCCTTCTCTGATGTAATCAGAGTTAGATTTGATTCAGTGATTTTATAAAAACAGCTAGGAAGCACAATTTAGCAGTGGTTTGCAGAGAAAAAAAATATGCTGGCAGAAAAATCCAATTGAGTGATTAAACAGCTCTTTATTTTCTGGCTTTATTTTTATGCTAACAAATTTGTTCTCTGAAAAGTGTCCACAAAGCCAAGTCTCTGATTAACACCTTTGTAAGGATGGTTTTTCACCTATTACTAAATTAAACTTGCTTCATTGGAAAGGCAGCAAGATGCATCCTCATTTCAATGTCTACTGAAATAATACAGGTTGACACCAGGAAACATTAACGCCACTGCATCCTTGCTGCTTTCTCATGTGGAAGTCTGTTTAATGTGAAAACAAGGTGATATCTAATTAGCACACAGGTAAGGAATTAAGAAAATCTTTATTTAAGGGTGAAGATGTTTCTCACAAAATCGTTGCCCCAATGCATCATTGAAATTCAAGCTGGAAAGATGATTTTAATATATCACTTGTACATTTTGTATTGCTCTTCTGGTGACAATGTAGTTTGTTTTTGTCAATTACCATTTTAATAATAGGGTAAAGAAAATGAAGTGGATTTTTGAAAGAAAACAATACTGTCAATATACTATTAAAACAAATTAAAATGGTAAAAGTTATTGTACTTTAAGTAAAAATAAAAGAGCCAAAATATCAATCCCAGTTTTGGATTACTTTAATTAACAAAAAAAATGCATATAGCAGAGGATAGTTTCAATCTGCCTACCTCTGGGTTATGGGCCCAGCATGCTTCCATTGCTGTACTCTGCTGCACATGTAAGTGCAAGAGATCCTGAAGCACTCACTCATCATGGGAAAGTACCAATGTGTTTCTTCGTTGGTTGATAGAAGAAACATCTTACAAAAACTCTCCAGATTATTGATTTTTTAATGTTTTTCTAGGAAACGTTCTAGATGTATGCTTATTAGCCTTTGTCAGTATGCACTTTTTGCAAAGTGTCTCTGTGGCGCAATCGGTTAGTGTGTTTGGCTATTAACCGAAAGGTTGGTGGTTCAATCCCACCTAGGGACGTAATTAAACTTGTGATCAGATTTTGGTGATATTTAAGTAGACAAGTCAAAATTTCAAACCCCCTCTTATGGTGTAGGGTACATGGCCTTCTCTGATGTAATCAGAGTTAGATTTTATTCAGTGATTTTATAAAAAAACAGCTAGGAAGCACAATTTAGCAGTGGGTTGCAGAGAAAAAAAATATGCTGGCAGAAAAATCCAATCCAGTGATTAAACAGCTCTTCATTTTCTGGCTTTATTTTTATGCTAACAAATTTGTTCTCTGAAAAGTGTCCACAAAGCCAAGTCTCTGATTAACACCTTTGTAAGGATGGTTTTTCACCTATTACTAAATTAAACTTGCTTCATTGGAAAGGCAGCAAGATGCATCCTCATTTCAATGTCTACTGAAATAATACAAGTTGATACCAGGAAACATTAACGCCACTGCTTCCTTGCTGCTTTCTCATGTGGAAGTCTGTTTAATGTGAAAACAAGGTGATATCTAATTAGCACACAGGTAAGGAATTAAGAAAATCTTTATTTAAGGGTGAAGATGTTTCTCACAAATTTGTTGACCCAATGCATCATTGAAATTCAAGCTGGAAAGATGATTTTAATATATCACTTGTACATTTTGTATTGCTCTTCTGGTGACAATGTAGTTTGTTTTTGTCAATTACCATTTTAATAATAGGGTAAAGAAAATGAAGTGGATTTTTGAAAGAAAACAATACTGTCAATATACTATTAAAACAAATTAAAATGGTAAAAGTTATTGTACTTTAAGTAAAAATAAAAGAGCCAAAATATCAATCCCAGTTTTGGATTACTTTAATTAACAAAAAAAAAATGCATATAGCAGAGGATAGTTTCAATCTGCCTACCTCTGGGTTATGGGCCCAGCATGCTTCCATTGCTGTACTCTGCTGCACATGTAAGTGCAAGAGATCCTGAATCACTCATTCATCATGGGAAAGTACCAATGTGTTTCTTCGTTGGTTGATAGAAGAAACATCTTACAAAAACGCTCCAGATTATTGACTTTTTTAAGTTTTTCTAGGAAACGTTTTAGATGAATGCTTATTAGCATTTGTCAGTATGTACTTTTGAAAAGTGTCTCTGTGGCGCAATCAGTTAGTGTGTACGGCTATTAACCAAAAGGTTGGTGGTTCAATCCCACCCAGGGACGTAATTGACCTTGTTATCAGATTTTGGTGATCTTTAAGTAGACAAGTCAAATTTCATACCCCCTGTTATGGTGTAGGGTACCTGGCCTTCTCTGATGTAATCAGAGTTAGATTTGATTCAGTGATTTTATAAAAACAGCTAGGAAGCACAATTTAGCAGTGGGTTGCAGAGAAAAAGAAATATGCTGGCAAAAAAATCAAATTGCGTGATTCAACAGCTCTTCATTTTCTGGCTTTATTTTTATGCTAACAAATTTGTTCTCTGAAAAGTGTCCACAAAGCCAAGTCTCTGATTAACACCTTTGTAGGGATGGTTTTTCACCTATTACTAAATTAAACTTGCTTCATTGGAAAGGCAGCAAGATGTATCCTCATTTCAATGTCTACTGAAATAATACAGGTTGACACCAGGAAACATTAACGCCACTGCATCCTTGCTGCTTTCTCATGTGGAAGTCTGTTTAATGTGAAAACAAGGTGATATCTAATTAGCACACAGGTAAGGAATTAAGAAAATCTTTATTTAAGGGTGAAGATGTTTTCTCACAAAATCGTTGCCCCAATGCATCATTGAAATTCAAGCTGGAAAGATGATTTTAAAATATCACTTGTACATTTTGTATTGCTCTTCTGGTGACAATGTAGTTTGTTTTTGTCAATTACCATTTTAATAATAGGGTAAAGAAAATGAAGTGGATTTTTGAAAGAAAACAATACTGTCAATATACTATTAAAACAAATTAAAATGGTAAAAGTTATTGTACTTTAAGTAAAAATAAAAGACAAAATATCAGTCCCAGTTTTGGATTACTTTAATTAACAAAAAAAAATGCATATAGCAGAGGATAGTTTCAATCTGCCTACCTCTGGGTTATGGGCCCAGCATGCTTCCATTGCAGTACTCTGCTGCACATGTAAGTGCAAGAGATCCTGAAGCACTCACTCATCATGGGAAAGTACCAATGTGTTTCTTCATTGGTTGATGGAAGAAACATCTTACAAAAACTCTCCAGATTATTGACTTTTTAAAGTTTTTCTAGGAAACGTTTTAGATGAATGCTTATTAGCCTTTGTCAGTAAGGACTTTTGCAAAGTGTCTCTGTGGCGCAATCAGTTAGTATGTACGGCTATTTACCATAAGGTTGGTGGTTCAATCCCACCCAGGGACCTAATTTCCCTTGTTATCAGATTTTGGTGATCTTTAAGTAGACAAGTCAAAATTTCAAACCCCCTGTTACGGTGTAGGGTACCTGGCCTTCTCTGATGTAATCAGAGTTAGATTTGATTCAGTGATTTTATAAAAACAGCTAGGAAGCACAATTTAGCAGTGGGTTGCAGAGAAAAAAAATATGCTGGCAGAAAAATCCAATTGAGTGATTAAACAGCTCTTCATTTTCTGGCTTTATTTTTATGCTAACAAATTTGTTCTCTGAAAAGTGTCCACAAAGCCAAGTCTCTGATTAACACCTTTGTAAGGATGGTTTTTCACCTATTACTAAATTAAACTTGCTTCATTGGAAAGGCAGCAAGATGCATCCTCATTTCAATGTCTACTGAAATAATACAAGTTGACACCAGGAAACATTAACGCCACTGCATCCTTGCTGCTTTCTCATGTGGAAGTCTGTTTAATATGAAAACAAGGTGATATCTAATTAGCACACGGGTAAGGAATTAAGAAAATCTTTATTTAAGGGTGAAGATGTTTCTCACAAAATCGTTGCCCCAATGCATCATTGAAATTCAAGCTGGAAATATGATTTTAATATATCACTTGTACATTTTGTATTGCTCTTCTGGTGACAATGTAGTTTGTTTTTGTCAATTACCATTTTAATAATAGGGTAAAGAAAATGAAGTGGATTTTTGAAAGAAAACAATACTGTCAATATACTATTAAAATAAATTAAAATGGTAAAAGTTGTTGTACTTTAAGTAAAAATAAAAGAGCCAAAATATCAATCCCAGTTTTGGATTACTTTAATTAACAAACAAAAAAATGCATATAGCAGAGGATAGTTTCAATCTGCCTACCTCTGGGTTATGGGCCCAGCATGCTTCCATTGCTGTACTCTGCTGCACATGTAAGTGCAAGAGATCCTGAAGCACTCACTCATCATGGGAAAGTACCAATGTGTTTCTTCGTTGGTTGATGGAAGAAACATCTTACAAAAACTCTCCAGATTATTGACTTTTTAAAGTTTTTCTAGGAAACGTTTTAGATGAATGCTTATTAGCCTTTGTCAGTATGTACTTTTGCAAAGTGTCTCTGTGGCGCAATCAGTTAGTATGTACGGCTATTAACCAAAAGGTTGGTGGTTCAATCCCACCCAGGGACCTAATTGACCTTGTTATCAGATTTTGGTGATCTTTAAGTAGACAAGTCAAAATTTTAAACCCCCTGTTATGGTGTAGGGTACCTGGCCTTCTCTGATGTAATCAGAGTTAGATTTGATTCAGTGATTTTATAAAAACAGCTAGGAAGCACAATTTAGCAGTGGTTTGCAGAGAAAAAAAATATGCTGGCAGAAAAATCCAATTGAGTGATTAAACAGCTCTTTATTTTCTGGCTTTATTTTTATGCTAACAAATTTGTTCTCTGAAAAGTGTCCACAAAGCCAAGTCTCTGATTAACACCTTTGTAAGGATGGTTTTTCACCTATTACTAAATTAAACTTGCTTCATTGGAAAGGCAGCAAGATGCATCCTCATTTCAATGTCTACTGAAATAATACAGGTTGACACCAGGAAACATTAACGCCACTGCATCCTTGCTGCTTTCTCATGTGGAAGTCTGTTTAATGTGAAAACAAGGTGATATCTAATTAGCACACAGGTAAGGAATTAAGAAAATCTTTATTTAAGGGTGAAGATGTTTCTCACAAAATCGTTGCCCCAATGCATCATTGAAATTCAAGCTGGAAAGATGATTTTAATATATCACTTGTACATTTTGTATTGCTCTTCTGGTGACAATGTAGTTTGTTTTTGTCAATTACCATTTTAATAATAGGGTAAAGAAAATGAAGTGGATTTTTGAAAGAAAACAATACTGTCAATATACTATTAAAACAAATTAAAATGGTAAAAGTTATTGTACTTTAAGTAAAAATAAAAGAGCCAAAATATCAATCCCAGTTTTGGATTACTTTAATTAACAAAAAAAAATGCAAATAGCAGAGGATAGTTTCAATCTGCCTACCTCTGGGTTATGGGCCCAGCATGCTTCCATTGCAGTACTCTGCTGCACATGTAAGCGCAAGAGATCCTGAAGCACTCACTCATCATGGGAAAGTACCAATGTGTTTCTTCGTTGGTTGATGGAAGAAACATCTTACAAAAACTCTCCAGATTATTGACTTTTTAAAGTTTTTCTAGGAAACGTTTTAGATGAATGCTTATTAGCCTTTGTCAGTATGGTCTTTCGCAAAGTGTCTCTGTGGCGCAATCAGTTAGTATGTACGGCTATTAACCATAAGGTTGGTGGTTCAATCCCACCCAGGGACCTAATTGACCTTGTTATCAGATTTTGGTGATCTTTAAGTAGACAAGTCAAAATTTCAAACCCCCTGTTATGGTGTAGGGTACCTGGCCTTCTCTGATGTAATCAGAGTTAGATTTGATTCAGTGATTTTATAAAAACAGCTAGGAAGCACAATTTAGCAGTGGGTTGCAGAGAAAAAAAATATGCTGGCAGAAAAATCCAATTGAGTGATTAAACAGCTCTTCATTTTCTGGCTTTATTTTTATGCTAACAAATTTGTTCTCTGAAAAGTGTCCACAAAGCCAAGTCTCTGATTAACACCTTTGTAAGGATGGTTTTTCACCTATTACTAAATTAAACTTGCTTCATTGGAAAGGCAGCAAGATGCATCCTCATTTCAATGGTAAGTCAACCTTCTTGCCCTATGTTCCCTGTCAACGGATGAAGACGCATCATTATCTACCGCAGTCATTTTGGCCCAATAGATATGCAAGAAGTTTAGATTCCCCTTTCTTTGCAGGTAGAGGAAGGAAAAGGAAGAGGTCTGTAGCCTCTTCAAGATCGCAGGACCAGAGATTGTCCTCTGCTTCTGCCAAATCCACTGCATGACACTGGGGCTTTCTTGCAGGAGCCCACACCAGTGGGGGCACGTCTAAAACTCTTCAGTCAGTTCTGGATTCATTCGGACCTGGACTCGTGGGTTTTACAAATAGTGTCCCAAGGGTACAAACTGGGGTTTCAAGACGTTCCCCCTCACCGATTGTTCAAATTGGCCTTAGTCAGCAGGGAGAAGGTTTTTATTCAAGCCTCTTCGTGGTCCCGAAGCCGGACGGCTCAGTCAGACCAATCTTAAATCTGAAATCCCTCAATTTCTTCCTAAAGAAATTAAATTTCAAGATGGAATTTCTCAGGGCAGTGATCTCCAGTCCGGAGGACGGAGATTTCATGGTTTTGGTAGACATAAAGGATGCCTATTTACATGTTCCCATTTAGCCACTGCCTCAAGCTACCTAAGGTTTGCAATTCAGGATTGTCATTACCAATTTCAGACATTGCCGTTTGGTCTGTCCACGGCTCCGAGGATTTTCACCAGGGTGATGGCGGAAATTATGGTTCTCCTTCGCAAGCAAGGAGTCACAATTATCCCGTACTTGGATGATTTCCTGATAAAGGTGAGATCCAGGGACCAGTTGGTGCAAAACATTGCACTCTCCCTGACAGTTCTTCAACAACATGGTTGGCTCCTAAACTTGCCAAAATCGCAGTTGGTCCCAATGACGCGGTTGTTGTTTTTGGGAGTCATACTGTTAGGCGCCGGGGTCCGCTTGATGGTCTGCGCGGCCCGGCGCCTAGCAACTAGAGACGCCGTGCACGTACAGCCGCCGGCTCCCTAGCAACGCTAGACGCCGGGCGCGCTGAGCCGCACGGACCCTAGCAACGGGGACGCCACTGGCGGACCGCGTTCCCCGTTGCTAGGCTTTAGGAAATTAAGATATTCACCTGCTCTCTGGCCGTGCAGCAAGGCAGCTGCACGGCATTTATTCTAATCAGCCTTTAGCAGCTGATTGGAGGACTCCTTGTTAAATACACTCCCAGGGCTTCTCACAGACGCCGGTAATAGCTTCCTGCATGCTGCCTTTGTTTGCTGAGAGTCTGTTTCCAGTCCTGCTGTATCCGGTCATTCCAGTCCGCAGAAGTCCGGTATTCGGGAGTTGTCATCTCATCCCAAGAGGTCGTTTGGTTCCCTGGAGTCCTGACTGATCACCGTTTTATATCCAGTGGTGTTCGTGAGTTGCGGCTCTGCCGTGTGTTGCGGCTCAGCCGCTTTACCTTTTATATTTTGTGTTTGGAGCATTTGCGGATGGTTCCGCTTCCACAAGTCCTCTCTGGTACTTGGCGGTGCCGGGTAGGAGAATTGGACAAGTGGATATTTTGGTTGTCCTGTTTCCTGGCGGTTTCTCCGCACATATTATAGTTTTGAGTTTGCTTAGCCCCTGGCCTGGTTGTTTAGTTAGAGGGCCTCTTGTTATCACCCTGTCTCAGGTTTCCCTTTGTCTCTCATTAAGACCGGGGGGGCATCGAAGTTGGGCAGACATAATCCGCCCTTCAAACGCGGCTGCCAAGGGCTCAAGAAACCATAGTCTTGCAGGGGATTTCTGACAACACGGGTGAGACAACAGAGTTAGGGCGCCAGGGGCTATTTTCCTGTCCTGCTCCCTTCCCCAGCATTCCGTTCCAGTGCTCCAGTCCTTGCCATAAGATCTTCTCTGACCAGAGTGCTGGAATCATAACATTATTACCGGCCATACCAAAACTTAAAATTAAACGGGGTTTAATTTTTTCTCATTCAGTTTTGTGAGAGTTTATCGGCCTCATGAATCCAACAGGTTTAGGGCCAAATCCTGGTCAGCTCTTAGTCAGCCAGATTCAAGAACTTACTCAGATGGTTCAGGATCTTTCTCTTCGGGTGAAGTCGCAGGAAGATCTTTTGCGAGCTTCCCCAAGGGTAGTCCCTGAACCAAAGATGCATTTGCCTGACCGTTTTTCTGGTGATAGAAAAGAGTTTTTTAATTTTAAAGAATCCTGTAAACTTTATTTTCGTTTAAGACCGACTTCCTCGGGTACTGAATCTCAGCGGGTCGGGTTTATTATTTCTTTGCTCCAGGGGGATCCTCAGACCTGGGCATTTGGTTTAAGAGCAGAGGATCCGGCATTGTTGTCAATTGACGCTTTTTTTGAGTCTTTAGGGCTCTTGTATGATGACCCTGATAGAGAGGCGTCCGCTGAAAGTCAGTTGCGCCCTCTCAGACAGGGTAGAAATCCTGCAGAGGTTTATTGTACGGAGTTTCGCCGTTGGTCGAACGACTGTGGCTGGAATGACCCAGCCCTGCGCAGTCAGTTTCGCCTCGGCTTATCAGAGTCTATAAAAGACAGTCTCCTTCAGTACCCTGCTCCTGAGACTCTCGATAAACTCATGGAGCTTTCTATTAAGATTGATCGTCGTCTCAGAGAGCGGAGGGCTGAAAAAGGAGCACCTGTAAGGACAAGTCCGTGTGTATATTCCATTCCTGAAGACGTAGAGGAGACCATGCAGATGGGTCTCTCCCGGCTGTCTCCTGAAGAAAGAGCCAGAAGGCAAAATTCTGGTCTTTGTCTGTACTGTGGGGGTAAGGGACATTTTGCTCGTAATTGTCCGAACAAGTCGGGAAACGCTTTGACCAGGTGAATTGTGAGGGGGTTCACCTAGGTCTGCAGCTTATCTCCTCGAATAACTCCCTTTTAGTCCCAGTTAAAGTTTCCTTTGGCAGCCTCAGTTCTTTGGTGTCGGCTTTTGTTGACAGTGGAGCTGCAGGAAACTTTATGGATTTAACTTGGGCTAAGGCCTTAGGCATTCCTCAGTTACCTTTGGGTAGGTGTGTCACCATGCATGGCTTAGATGGGAGTCCGCTGTCTAATGGGATTATTTCTCTCCGTACACCCCCTGTACTACTTACAGTAGGAGCTCTACATTCCGAGAAAATCGAGTTCTTTCTTACACATTGCCCAGCAGTTCCAGTTGTTCTGGGTCACCCTTGGCTGGCCTTTCATAATCCCACCATTGATTGGCGGTCGGGGAAGATTTCACATTGGGGTACTTTTTGTGATAAGGAATGTATCACGTTTCCAGTCAGAGTAGCAGCTATCATTCCAGAACTCATTCCGGTGGAATACCAGGAGTTTGCTGATGTTTTCTCCAAAGGCAATGCGGACATTCTGCCTCCCCATCGGCCTTATGATTGTGCTATTGAGTTAATTCCTGGTGCCGCATTGCCAAAGGGAAGATTATATGCATTATCCGGGCCAGAAACTGCGGCTATGAATGATTATGTAAAGGAGAGCCTTGAGAAAGGATTTATTAGACCATCAAAATCTCCTTTAAGGGCAGGCTTCTTCTTTGTGGAGAAAAAGGATGGCTCGCTTAGACCTTGCATTGATTTTAGAGCCCTGAATAAGATCTCAGTTAAAAACACCTATCCTTTGCCGTTGATTTCTGTACTCTTTGATCAGTTACGTTCTGCTGTGATTTTTTCTAAAATTGACCTTAGAGGAGCGTACAACCTCATCCGAATTAAATCTGGAGATGAGTGGAAAACGGCCTTCAGTTCTCAGTCGGGTCACTACGAATACCTGGTGATGCCGTTCGGCCTGTCCAATGCTCCGGCAGTTTTTCAAGACCTCATTAACGATGTGCTCCGTGACTTCCTAGGGAAATTCGTGGTCGTTTACTTAGACGACATCCTGATTTTTTCTAAATCAATGGAACAACATGTTACCCAGGTGCGTCTGGTTCTTCAAAAGTTATGTGAGAATCATTTATATGCCAAGCTGGAGAAGTGTGAGTTTCATGTCACGGAAGTATCTTTTTTAGGGTACATAATTTTCCATGGAACCAAAGAAACTCCAGGCCATCCTTAGTTGGGCGCAACCCACCAATTTAAAAGCAATTAAGCGTTTTTTAGGGTTTGCGAATTATTATAGGAGGTTCATTCATTCTTTTTCTGACCTGGTTGCTCCCATTGTAGCTCTGACAAAGAAAGGAGCGGATCCTACCAACTGGTCGCGTGAAGCTGAGTTGTCCTTCCGGGCCTTGAAACAAGCCTTTGTCTCGGCTCCAGTCCTCTGACATCCTAATCCGGAATTGCCCTTTGTGGTGGAGGTTGATGCCTCGGAGGTTGGAGTGGGGGCTATCCTTTCTCAAAAGGATCCGGAGTCTCTGGAGTTACATCCTTGTGCCTTTATGTCCAGGAAATTCTCCTCCGCTGAATCCAACTATGACGTTGGTAATCGGGAGTTACTGGCGGTAAAATGGGCTTTCGAGGAGTGGAGGCATTGGCTGGAGGGAGCAAAACATACTATTTCGGTATTGACTGACCATAAGAACCTGCAATAGATTGAATCGGCTAAGCGGCTTAATGCCCGGCATCTCTTATATGCCCCAGGGTCAATAAAATAGTATCCTTATCTAGGGTATCCATCCCCTCAGATAAGGTATCCGTCCATGCCGCTACAGCACTACACACCCAGGCCGACGCAATTGCCGGTCTGAGTAAGGTACCTGAATGTGTATAAATGGACTTCAGGGTAATCTCCTGTTTGCGGTCAGCAGACTCTTTGAGGGTAGCCGTATACTGGGACGGGAGGGCTACCTTCTTGGATAAGCGTGTTAATGCTTTGTCCACCCTAGGGTAGGATTCCCATCGTAACCTATCCATTGATGGGAATGGATACGCCATAAGAATCCTTTTGGAAATCTGCAGTCTTTTATCTGGAGATTCCCAAGCTTTTTCACATAACTCGTTCAGCTCATGTGACCCCCTCAAAGGTTACCTCAGGCTTTTTCACCTTGTAGGGTAGGTGTGTCACCATGCATGGCTTAGATGGGAGTCCGCTGTCTAATGGGATTATTTCTCTCCGTACACCCCCTGTACTACTTACAGTAGGAGCTCTACATTCCGAGAAAATCGAGTTCTTTCTTACACATTGCCCAGCAGTTCCAGTTGTTCTGGGTCACCCTTGGCTGGCCTTTCATAATCCCACCATTGATTGGCGGTCGGGGAAGATTTCACATTGGGGTACTTTTTGTGATAAGGAATGTATCACGTTTCCAGTCAGAGTAGCAGCTATCATTCCAGAACTCATTCCGGTGGAATACCAGGAGTTTGCTGATGTTTTCTCCAAAGGCAATGCGGACATTCTGCCTCCCCATCGGCCTTATGATTGTGCTATTGAGTTAATTCCTGGTGCCGCATTGCCAAAGGGAAGATTATATGCATTATCCGGGCCAGAAACTGCGGCTATGAATGATTATGTAAAGGAGAGCCTTGAGAAAGGATTTATTAGACCATCAAAATCTCCTTTAAGTGCAGGCTTCTTCTTTGTGGAGAAAAAGGATGGCTCGCTTAGACCTTGCATTGATTTTAGAGCCCTGAATAAGATCTCAGTTAAAAACACCTATCCTTTGCCGTTGATTTCTGTACTCTTTGATCAGTTACGTTCTGCTGTGATTTTTTCTAAAATTGACCTTAGAGGAGCGTACAACCTCATCCGAATTAAATCTGGAGATGAGTGGAAAACGGCCTTCAGTACTCAGTCGGGTCACTACGAATACCTGGTGATGCCGTTCGGCCTGTCCAATGCTCCGGCAGTTTTTCAAGACCTCATTAACGATGTGCTCCGTGACTTCCTAGGGAAATTCGTGGTCGTTTACTTAGACGACATCCTGATTTTTTCTAAATCAATGGAACAACATGTTACCCAGGTGCGTCTGGTTCTTCAAAAGTTATGTGAGAATCATTTATATGCCAAGCTGGAGAAGTGTGAGTTTCATGTCACGGAAGTATCTTTTTTAGGGTACATAATTTTCCATGGAACCAAAGAAACTCCAGGCCATCCTTAGTTGGGCGCAACCCACCAATTTAAAAGCAATTAAGCGTTTTTTAGGGTTTGCGAATTATTATAGGAGGTTCATTCATTCTTTTTCTGACCTGGTTGCTCCCATTGTAGCTCTGACAAAGAAAGGAGCGGATCCTACCAACTGGTCGCGTGAAGCTGAGTTGTCCTTCCGGGCCTTGAAACAAGCCTTTGTCTCGGCTCCAGTCCTCTGACATCCTAATCCGGAATTGCCCTTTGTGGTGGAGGTTGATGCCTCGGAGGTTGGAGTGGGGGCTATCCTTTCTCAAAAGGATCCGGAGTCTCTGGAGTTACATCCTTGTGCCTTTATGTCCAGGAAATTCTCCTCCGCTGAATCCAACTATGACATTGGTAATCGGGAGTTACTGGCGGTAAAATGGGCTTTCGAGGAGTGGAGGCATTGGCTGGAGGGAGCAAAACATACTATTTCGGTATTGACTGACCATAAGAACCTGCAATAGATTGAATCGGCTAAGCGGCTTAATGCCCGGCAGGCACGTTGGGCATTATTTTTTACGCGTTTCAAATTTATAATCACTTTCAGGCCTGGTTCCAAGAATACTAAGGCTGATGCCCTGTCACATAGCTTTCTTCCGGTTCACAATAACAATCCTGTTACCCCCATACTTCCATCTTCGGTCATCTGGGCGGGCCTCACACAAGATTTATTTACCCAGTTAAAACAGCTTCAACACCAAGCTCCTAGAATTACTCCTGCTGGTCGTCTTTACGTCCCTGAGTTTTTGAGAGTTACTGTTTTAACGGAATTCCATGATAACAAAGTTTCAGGGCATCCAGGAGTCTCTAAGACATTGGAGTTAGTCTCTCGCTCAGTATGGTGGCCTGGTCTTTCTAAAGACGTCAAGGAATTTGTTTATTCAAGTCAGGTTTGTGCACAGCATAAGGTTCCCCGTTCCTTGCCCATCGGGCAACTTATGCCCGTAAATGTTCCTCTCCGGCCGTGGTCTCATATTTCCATGGATTTTGTGGTTGACCTTCCCCTTTCAGCCGGATTCCGAGTCATATGGGTGGTAGTGGACCGTTTTAGTAAAATGGCTCATTTTATTGCTCTTCCCCGATTGCCTTCTGCCCAAGGGTTGGCAGTTTTGTTTCTCCGCCATGTATTCAGGCTTCATGGGTTGCCTACTGATATTGTTTCTGATCGGGGTCCACAATTCATCGCACAATTCTGGAAATGTTTTTGTGCCTCATTGAAGATGAAATTGTCGTTAACATCCGGTTACCACCCACAATCCAACGGGCAAACCGAACGAGTTAACCAATCATTGAAACAATATTTGCGCTTGTATTCAGCCAAACTCCAGAATGATTGGTCCGAGTTTCTTCCGTTGGCTGAATTTGCTTACAATAATTCTTGTCATTCCTCCACTAAAGAGTCTCCATTCTTTTCAGTTTTTGGTTTTCACCCCAGATCTAATTCTTTTTTTCATCATTCCTCAGTCTCCTCGCTTACCTTAACCTCCCATCTCAGAGCCATTTGGAAAAAGGTGCACCTTGCTCTCAGAAAAGCGGCCTTTCGAGAGAAGAAATTTTCTGACAGGCTCCGACGTCCTTGCACTTTTAAGGTGGGAGATAGGGTGTGGTTGTCGACTCGCAACATCAGGCTTCGACAATCCTCAGCTAGACTGGGACCCAAATTTATTGGGCCATTTCTTATTATTAAAAGAGTCAACCCAGTTGCCTTTCGGTTACGTTTACCAAGATCTCTCAGGATTGGAAATACGTTTCATTGTTCCCTGTTGAAACAATACGTTTCTTCCAGTAGATTTCCTCGGAAGATCTCTCAGGGTAGATCTCCAGTGGATGTACAGGGACAACAGGAGTTCTTGGTAGGGGGTCTGGAGTGAGTGCTGACATCTGGTCCAGACTGAAGGACCTTGCAACGATTACTGACATGTCGTCTACTGTCACTGCATATGATTCTGTCACCTTTAAAAGAATGGTGGAGAAAAAGAGGCAATTTGGAGGCCCTTGCACAAACTGGCTTTATTCTACCTAAGTTGCCCTCCCTCCAGTGTGTACTCCGAAAGAGTGTTTAGTGCGGCCGCTCACCTTGTCAGCAATCGGCGTACGAGGTTACTTCCAGAAAATGTGGAGAAGATGATGATCATCAAAATTAATTATAATCAATTCCTCCGTGGAGACATTCACCAGCAATTGCCTCCAGAAAGTACACAGGGATCTGAGATGGTGGATTCCAGTGGGGACGAATTAATAATCTGTGAGGAGGGGGATGTACACAGTGAAAGGGGTGAGGAATCGGAGGATGATGAGGTGGACATCTTGCCTCTGTAGAGCCAGTTTGTGCAAGGAGAGATTGATTCTTTTTTGGTGGGGGCCCAAACCAACCAGTCATTTCAGTCAGTCGTGTGGCAGACCCTGTCGCTGAAATGATGGGTTCGTCAATGTTTTTCTTTTCAATCTAAACCCCTGCAGTTTTCTGTAAGCATCTGCTTCGCTATGATGATCAACAAGTCACAAGGGAAAACACTCAGGGCTGGAGGCGTAGATCTTAGGACCAGCTGCTACAAGCATGGCAGAGGTGTCACTATCACTGGTGACACCCAGAGAGGCGGCGAGGGAGATTGTAATGCAGTGCGCGCAGATAAGCAGCGCAATGGTAAAAAGGAGGCATGGTCTCATAGGTAGGGGCGTGGCCTGAATCACCATTTTGTTGCTGCGGGTATCCCGGGGGTTGGGGGCTGTACCCGGGGACTAGTGTGTGAGTGGTGCTGGCTCCTGCACAGTGACAGAAACTGGGTGTTGCACGTAATGTCACAGTGAAACACCCATATTCTGTCACTGAAGAAGAGCCGGCACTTTGGTGTCACCCCACTTGGCGGGTGACACTCGGGTGTGTGCCGCAACCCCGTTGTGATGCCACTGACCCATGGGAAGCTTTACGTGGCTTACCCATGTGTTAGTAGCCCCAAGCATCTTTTGTGTTAGTCCCTGAAGAAAAACTTCAAATATTGTTTACAATTTTGTAATCAATGGCCTAATTCAGTAAGGATTGCAAATTCTGCTAAGTAACAGAATTTGCAATCCTTTGGTTCGCATGCTGGGGCCACCCATCACAGGGCATGGCCACCCAGCATGCCGCCTCCCTTCTTGACCACGCTGAAATTGCAGTCCCAGTGCAGTTCAGCGTGATCATAAAAAATGGGTTAGCCTCCTGTTGGTGCAGACTGTACGTGTGCGCAGGAAGCCGCCACCATTTTTGTGATCGCAACGGCTGCATGTGATGTCATGCAGCCGCTCTGACCACGCCTCCTGTTTCTCCGTTGAAGCCCTGCCCCCGCACCGCTCCATCTCCGACTTTGAAATGGAGTGTTGCTGACCCCCCCCCGCACCGATTGACAGTCACAGAAAATGCTGGCGCATGCGTATGCTCTTAGCAATTTTTGCAGTTGAATTGCTTATTGTGATTGCAATCCAACCTGAATCAGGCTCTATTACCTATCACAATGCACTGCAGGTAGTACAAAATGGGGTTAATATAGGAGAAAACCCCCCAGAGCTGTGCTCCTTAACTGTCCCTGGTGGCTAGTGGAGCGGCTGCCCAGTAATCAGTGTCCACGCCAGTGCGCACACGGCCCGCCCCCTACAGCCATGCTGGATCACGGTATAGTGTGGGCACAGAAGCCCCTTACCTCCCTTTCATCAGCGGCCTCGTGATCCCGGAGGGCGGTGTGTGTGTGACTGACCTTAGGAAGAAACCGGAGCCTCCGCTGCAGTGACCCAGCAACCAGGGCACGGGAGTATACTGCGCCGCTGGGAGTGACGGAGCTGCAGTAAAGATGTCTATTAGACCTAGCCTGCTGCAGCCCTTGTACATTCTTATAAAAAAAGTTCTTCTTTTCTTGTCAAAATTAATAGCTAAGTATAGGCTGCCTGAGGCAGCCCCCTGTTAAGTGTCCTGCTACTGAAGGCACCAACTACAAACTGAGCTCCCTGTTCATGGAAGTGAGGTTATAGAGCAGGGGGCGCTGAGCATCTTGGGAACAGTCAAAAGCTTTGAGCCTGTTGGTGCCTCAGATCAAGATCCTACTCTACACCACAATGTGAATCCTTGCGGAGTCCAGTGTACCCCACAGAAGAAATGAATGTGTCACACCCATTGGCAGCAACATTAGAATAGCTGCTGATGGGCACAATTGAGAAAGGAAGGGGGGAAAACATTTGAATCCAGCACATATATGTAATTTGAATATGTAATTTGTACCTTCCTACTTTAAAATGTAATGGATGAACCTCACCCTGTGAGAACTATCTTCATGATCAAGAGATCTCATATGCAAGATAAGTATGTGTTGGCAGAGGCGCTCACTGGGCAGAGATGCTGATCGCATCTCTGGCATGTGCAGGTGCACTGCGGCACCAGCACACACACACACACTTCAGACCTGATCTCCTGTTGTGTGAATATGCACAGCAGAGATCAGGTCTGAATACAGCTGTCAGTAAGGCAGGGATCTGCTGCTGCCAGTGAGGCAGGGATGTGCTGATGTCAGTGAAGCAGTGATCTGCTGCTGCCAGTGAGGCAGGGATCTGCTGCTGCCAGTGAGGCAGGGATGTGCTGCTATAAGTGAGGCAGGTATGTGCTGCTGTCAATGAGGCAGGGATGTGCTGCTGTCAGTGAAGCAGGGATGTGCTGCTGTCAGCGAGGCAGTGATCTGCTGCCCACTATCTCCCTATCACCCCTGCCTGAGTCACACACTTTCCCTGTCACCCCTGCCCCAGTTACCCACTATCTCCCAGTCACCGCTGCCTCAGTTAACCACTATACCTGCGACCCCTGCCTCAGTCACCCACTATACCAGTCACCCCTGCTTTAGTCACCCACTATCTCTGTCACCCCTGCCTCAGTCAACCACTATCTCCATATCACCCCTACCTCAGTCACCCACTATCCCTGTCACCTCTGCCTCAGTCACCCACTGTCACCCTATCACCCCTGCCTCAGTCACCCACTATCCCTGTCACCCCTGCCTCAGTCTCCTACTGTCCCTGTCACCCCTGCCACAGTCATCCACTATATCCCTATCACCCCTGCCTTAGTCACTGACTATCTCCCAGTCACCCCGGCCTCAGTCACCCACTATCTCCCAGTCATACATGCTTCAGTCACCCACTATCTCCCAGTCATCCCTGCCTCAGTCACCTACTGACACCAGTGCAGACATTTCTGCTGCGGCCTCTCCACTCTCCAGCGTGAACGTACTGACGACTGAGGAAATCCGCTTCCCAGTTGAGGACTCCGGGAATGAACACTGCCGATATTGCTGGCAGATGACGTTCTACCCAACTGAGGATTTTTGATACTTCCAGCTTTGCCATGCAATTTCGAGTGCCGCCTTGATGATTTGTGTACACTACCGTGGTGTCGTTGTCCGATTGTACTTGAACAGGCCTGTTCTGTACTAGAGGCAGGGCCAGTGTCAATGAATTGAACACTGCCCGCAATTCCAGAATGTTTATCGGGAGGAGAGATTCCTCCCTGGTCCACCGATGGTGAAGGGTCGTCATCACGGCCATGACCTTGGTGAATTTCCGAGGTGCCATGGCCAAACCAGAAGGCAGGACCTGAAATCCAAAAACTAACCAGGCACAACACTGCTTAGCTTCCAACATCAGATTAGATTGGACATATCCAGTGTGATGCGGCTGTAGATGATTTTTGCTGTTTCTAACTTCTACTTCTAACTACTGGTACATCAATGAATAAGTTTCAAAATATAATGCATCAAGAGAACGGTGTTGGTAGTATAAAACTACCTACAGCACCTGGTATTCCCAGGTGGTCTCACATCCAAGAACAAACCAGGCCTAAAATCAGGTGATATTGGGCATATACAGTGTGGTGTGGCTGTAGATGAGCTTAGTGGTTTCTGTTAGAGTTCTTCTACTTCTAACTACTCGTACATAAATGAGTAAGCAGCCGATTTATTAAACCTGGTGAAATGATAATTTGCATGGTGATAAAGTACCAGCCAATCAGCTCCTAATTGCCATGTCACAGGCTGGGTTTGAAAAATGACAGTTAGGAGCTGACTGGCTGGTACTTTATCACCTTGCACTTTATCAGTTCACCAGGCTTAATAGATCTGCCCCAATGTTTCAAAATGGAATGCATCAAGAGAACGGTGTTAGTATTAGAGATGAGCGGGTTCGGTTTCTCTGAATCCGAACCCGCCAGAACTTCATGGTTTTTTTCACGGGTCCGAGCAGACTCGGATCTTCCCGCCTTGCTCGGTTAACCCGAGCGCGCCCGAACGTCATCATGACGCTGTCGGATTCTCGCGAGGCTCGGATTCTATCGCGAGACTCGGATTCTATATAAGGAGCCGCGCGTCGCCGCCATTTTCACACGTGCATTGAGATTGATAGGGAGAGGACGTGGCTGGCGTCCTCTCCATTTAGATTATAAGAGACTGAGAGAGATTTACTGGAGCTGACTAGGAGGAGTACTGTTACTGTAGAAGTGTAGAGACTGAGTGGAGAGAGTTTACTAGTGAGGACAGTGCAGTTTACTTTATAATCCGTTCTCTGCCTGAAAAAAGCGATACACAGCACACAGTGACTCAGTCACATACCATATCTGTGTGCACTGCTCAGGCTCAGGCCAGTGTGCTGCATCATCTATTATCTATATATAATATTATATATATCTGTCTGACTGCTCAGCTCACACAGCTTATAATTGTGGGGGAGACTGGGGAGCACTACTGCAGTGCCAGTTATAGGTTATAGCAGGAGCCAGGAGTACATAATATATTATATAGTGAGTGACCACCAGACACACAGTGCAGTTTATTTAATATATCCGTTCTCTGCCTGAAAAAAGCGATACACACAGTGACTCAGTCAGTCACATACCATATCTGTGTGCACTGCTCAGGCTCAGGCCAGTGTGCTGCATCATCTATTATCTATATATAATATTATATATATCTGTCTGACTGCTCAGCTCACACAGCTTATAATTGTGGGGGAGACTGGGGAGCACTACTGCAGTGCCAGTTATAGGTTATAGCAGGAGCCAGGAGTACATAATATATTATATAGTGAGTGACCACCAGACACACAGTGCAGTTTATTTAATATATCCGTTCTCTGCCTGAAAAAAGAGATACACACAGTGACTCAGTCAGTCACATACCATATCTGTGTGCACTGCTCAGGCTCAGGCCAGTGTGCTGCATCATCTATTATCTATATATAATATTATATATATCTGTCTGACTGCTCAGCTCACACAGCTTATAATTGTGGGGGAGACTGGGGAGCACTACTGCAGTGCCAGTTATAGGTTATAGCAGGAGCCAGGAGTACATAATATATTATATAGTGAGTGACCACCAGACACACAGTGCAGTTTATTTAATATATCCGTTCTCTGCCTGAAAAAAGCGATACACACAGTGACTCAGTCAGTCACATACCATATCTGTGTGCACTGCTCAGGCTCAGGCCAGTGTGCTGCATCATCTATTATCTATATATAATATTATATATATCTGTCTGACTGCTCAGCTCACACAGCTTATAATTGTGGGGGAGACTGGGGAGCACTACTGCAGTGCCAGTTATAGGTTATAGCAGGAGCCAGGAGTACATAATATATTATATAGTGAGTGACCACCAGACACACAGTGCAGTTTATTTAATATATCCGTTCTCTGCCTGAAAAAAGCGATACACACAGTGACTCAGTCAGTCACATACCATATCTGTGTGCACTGCTCAGGCTCAGGCCAGTGTGCTGCATCATCTATATATATTATATATCTGTCTGACTGCTCAGCTCACACAGCTTATAATTGTGGGGGAGACTGGGGAGCACTACTGCAGTGCCAGTTATAGGTTATAGCAGGAGCCAGGAGTACATATTATATTAAAATTAAACAGTGCACACTTTTGCTGCAGGAGTGCCACTGCCAGTGTGACTGACCAGTGACCTGACCACACTGACCACCAGTATAGTTAGTAGTATACTTATATTGTGATTGCCTGAAAAAGTTAAACACTCGTCGTGTGACTTCACTTGTGTGTTTTTTTTTTTTAATTCTATAAAAATAAAACTCATTCTGCTGACAGACAGTGTCCAGCAGGTCCGTCATTATATAATATATAATATATACCTGTCCGGCTGCAGTAGTGATATATATATATTTTTTATATCATTTATCATCCAGTCGCAGCAGACACAGTACGGTAGTTCACGGCTGTGGCTACCTCTGTGTCTCTGCACTCGGCAGGCAGTCCGTCCATAATTGTAATACCACCTAACCGTGGATTTTTTCCATTCTTCTTTATACATACATAGTTACATAGACATCTTCTCTTTATCAACCAGTCTATATTAGCTGCAGACACAGTACAGTACGGTAGTTCACGGCTGTGGCTACCTCTGTGTCTGCACTCGGCAGGCAGTCCGTCCATAATTGTATACCACCTAACCGTGGTTTTTTTTCATTCTTCTTTATACATACATAGTTACATAGACATCTTCTCTTTATCAACCAGTCTATATTAGCTGCAGACACAGTACAGTACGGTAGTTCACGGCTGTGGCTACCTCTGTGTCTGCACTCGGCAGGCAGTCCGTCCATAATTGTATACCACCTAACCGTGGATTTTTTTCAGTCTTCTTTATACATACATAGTTACATAGACATCTTCTCTTTATCAACCAGTCTATATTAGCTGCAGACACAGTACAGTACGGTAGTTCACGGCTGTGGCTACCTCTGTGTCTGCAGTCGGCAGGCAGTCCATAATTGTATACTAGTATCCATCTCCATTGTTTACCTGAGGTGCCTTTTAGTTGTGCCTATTAAAATATGGAGAACAAAAATGTTGAGGTTCCAAAATTAGGGAAAGATCAAGATCCACTTCCACCTCGTGCTGAAGCTGCTGCCACTAGTCATGGCCGAGACGATGAAATGCCAGCAACGTCGTCTGCCAAGGCCGATGCCCAATGTCATAGTACAGAGCATGTCAAATCCAAAACACCAAATATCAGAAAAAAAAGGACTCCAAAACCTAAAATAAAATTGTCGGAGGAGAAGCGTAAACTTGCCAATATGCCATTTACCACACGGAGTGGCAAGGAACGGCTGAGGCCCTGGCCTATGTTCATGGCTAGTGGTTCAGCTTCACATGAGGATGGAAGCACTCAGCCTCTCGCTAGAAAAATGAAAAGACTCAAGCTGGCAAAAGCAGCACAGCAAAGAACTGTGCATTCTTCGAAATCCCAAATCCACAAGGAGAGTCCAATTGTGTCGGTTGCGATGCCTGACCTTCCCAACACTGGACGTGAAGAGCATGCGCCTTCCACCATTTGCACGCCCCCTGCAAGTGCTGGAAGGAGCACCCGCAGTCCAGTTCCTGATAGTCAGATTGAAGATGTCAGTGTTGAAGTACACCAGGATGAGGAGGATATGGGTGTTGCTGGCGCTGGGGAGGAAATTGACCAGGAGGATTCTGATGGTGAGGTGGTTTGTTTAAGTCAGGCACCCGGGGAGACACCTGTTGTCCGTGGGAGGAATATGGCCGTTGACATGCCAGGTGAAAATACCAAAAAAATCAGCTCTTCGGTGTGGAGGTATTTCACCAGAAATGCGGACAACAGGTGTCAAGCCGTGTGTTCCCTTTGTCAAGCTGTAATAAGTAGGGGTAAGGACGTTAACCACCTCGGAACATCCTCCCTTATACGTCACCTGCAGCGCATTCATAATAAGTCAGTGACAAGTTCAAAAACTTTGGGTGACAGCGGAAGCAGTCCACTGACCAGTAAATCCCTTCCTCTTGTAACCAAGCTCACGCAAACCACCCCACCAACTCCCTCAGTGTCAATTTCCTCCTTCCCCAGGAATGCCAATAGTCCTGCAGGCCATGTCACTGGCAATTCTGACGAGTCCTCTCCTGCCTGGGATTCCTCCGATGCATCCTTGCGTGTAACGCCTACTGCTGCTGGCGCTGCTGTTGTTGCCGCTGGGAGTCGATGGTCATCCCAGAGGGGAAGTCGTAAGCCCACTTGTACTACTTCCAGTAAGCAATTGACTGTTCAACAGTCCTTTGCGAGGAAGATGAAATATCACAGCAGTCATCCTACTGCAAAGCGGATAACTGAGGCCTTGACAACTATGTTGGTGTTAGACGTGCGTCCGGTATCCGCCGTTAGTTCACAGGGAACTAGACAATTTATTGAGGCAGTGTGCCCCCGTTACCAAATACCATCTAGGTTCCACTTCTCTAGGCAGGCGATACCGAGAATGTACACGGACGTCAGAAAAAGACTCACCAGTGTCCTAAAAAATGCAGTTGTACCCAATGTCCACTTAACCACGGACATGTGGACAAGTGGAGCAGGGCAGGGTCAGGACTATATGACTGTGACAGCCCACTGGGTAGATGTATGGACTCCCGCCGCAAGAACAGCAGCGGCGGCACCAGTAGCAGCATCTCGCAAACGCCAACTCTTTCCTAGGCAGGCTACGCTTTGTATCACCGCTTTCCAGAATACGCACACAGCTGAAAACCTCTTACGGCAACTGAGGAAGATCATCGCGGAATGGCTTACCCCAATTGGACTCTCCTGTGGATTTGTGGCATCGGACAACGCCAGCAATATTGTGTGTGCATTAAATATGGGCAAATTCCAGCACGTCCCATGTTTTGCACATACCTTGAATTTGGTGGTGCAGAATTTTTTAAAAAACGACAGGGGCGTGCAAGAGATGCTGTCGGTGGCCAGAAGAATTGCGGGACACTTTCGGCGTACAGGCACCACGTACAGAAGACTGGAGCACCACCAAAAACTACTGAACCTGCCCTGCCATCATCTGAAGCAAGAAGTGGTAACGAGGTGGAATTCAACCCTCTATATGCTTCAGAGGTTGGAGGAGCAGCAAAAGGCCATTCAAGCCTATACAATTGAGCACGATATAGTAGGTGGAATGCACCTGTCTCAAGCGCAGTGGAGAATGATTTCAACGTTGTGCAAGGTTCTGATGCCCTTTGAACTTGCCACACGTGAAGTCAGTTCAGACACTGCCAGCCTGAGTCAGGTCATTCCCCTCATCAGGCTTTTGCAGAAGAAGCTGGAGACATTGAAGGAGGAGCTAACACGGAGCGATTCCGCTAGGCATGTGGGACTTGTGGATGGAGCCCTTAATTCGCTTAACAAGGATTCACGGGTGGTCAATCTGTTGAAATCAGAGCACTACATTTTGGCCACCGTGCTCGATCCTAGATTTAAAGCCTACCTTGGATCTCTCTTTCCGGCAGACACAAGTCTGCTGGGGTTGAAAGACCTGCTGGTGACAAAATTGTCAAGTCAAGCGGAACGCGACCTGTCAACATCTCCTCCTTCACATTCTCCCGCAACTGGGGGTGCGAGGAAAAGGCTCAGAATTCCGAGCCCACCCGCTGGCGGTGATGCAGGGCAGTCTGGAGCGACTGCTGATGCTGACATCTGGTCCGGACTGAAGGACCTGACAACGATTACGGACATGTCGTCTACTGTCACTGCATATGATTCTCTCAACATTGATAGAATGGTGGAGGATTATATGAGTGACCGCATCCAAGTAGGCACGTCACACAGTCCGTACTTATACTGGCAGGAAAAAGAGGCAATTTGGAGGCCCTTGCACAAACTGGCTTTATTCTACCTAAGTTGCCCTCCCACAAGTGTGTACTCCGAAAGAGTGTTTAGTGCCGCCGCTCACCTTGTCAGCAATCGGCGTACGAGGTTACATCCAGAAAATGTGGAGAAGATGATGTTCATTAAAATGAATTATAATCAATTCCTCCGCGGAGACATTGACCAGCAGCAATTGCCTCCACAAAGTACACAGGGAGCTGAGATGGTGGATTCCAGTGGGGACGAATTGATAATCTGTGAGGAGGGGGATGTACACGGTGATATATCGGAGGGTGAAGATGAGGTGGACATCTTGCCTCTGTAGAGCCAGTTTGTGCAATGAGAGATTAATTGCTTCTTTTTTGGGGGGGGTCCAAACCAACCCGTCATATCAGTCACAGTCGTGTGGCAGACCCTGTCACTGAAATGATGGGTTGGTTAAAGTGTGCATGTCCTGTTTTGTTTATACAACATAAGGGTGGGTGGGAGGGCCCAAGGACAATTCCATCTTGCACCTCTTTTTTCTTTTCTTTTTCTTTGCATCATGTGCTGATTGGGGAGGGTTTTTTGGAAGGGCCATCCTGCGTGACACTGCAGTGCCACTCCTAGATGGGCCCGGTGTTTGTGTCGGCCACTAGGGTCGCTAATCTTACTCACACAGTCAGCTACCTCATTGCGCCTCTTTTTTTCTTTGCGTCATGTGCTGTTTGGGGAGGGTTTTTTGGAAGGGACATCCTGCGTGACACTGCAGTGCCACTCCTAGATGGGCCCGGTGTTTGTGTCGGCCACTAGGGTCGCTAATCTTACTCACACAGCTACCTCATTGCGCCTCTTTTTTTCTTTGCGTCATGTGCTGTTTGGGGAGGGTTTTTTGGAAGGGACATCCTGCGTGACACTGCAGTGCCACTCCTAGATGGGCCCGGTGTTTGTGTCTTCTTCTGCACTAGGGTCGCTAATCTTACTCACACAGCTACCTCATTGCGCCTCTTTTTTTCTTTGCGTCATGTGCTGTTTGGGGAGGGTTTTTTGGAAGGGCCATCCTGCGTGACACTGCAGTGCCACTCCTAGATGGGCCCGGTGTTTGTGTCGGCCACTAGGGTCGCTAATCTTACTCACACAGCTACCTCATTGCGCCTCTTTTTTTCTTTGCGTCATGTGCTGTTTGGGGAGGGTTTTTTGGAAGGGACATCCTGCGTGACACTGCAGTGCCACTCCAAGATGGGCCCGGTGTTTGTGTCGGCCACTAGGGTCGCTTATCTTACTCACACAGCGACCTCGGTGCAAATTTTAGGACTAAAAATAATATTGTGAGGTGTGAGGTATTCAGAATAGACTGAAAATGAGTGTAAATTATGGTTTTTGAGGTTAATAATACTTTGGGATCAAAATGACCCCCAAATTCTATGATTTAAGCTGTTTTTTAGTGTTTTTTGAAAAAAACACCCGAATCCAAAACACACCCGAATCCGACAAAAAAAATTCGGTGAGGTTTTGCCAAAACGCGTTCGAACCCAAAACACGGCCGCGGAACCGAACCCAAAACCAAAACACAAAACCCGAAAAATTTCAGGCGCTCATCTCTAGTTAGTATTGAAAAAATACACACAGCTCCTGGTATTTCCTTGTGGTCTCCCATCCAAGTACTAAAACCAGGACCAACACTGCTCAGCTTCCATGATCAGGAGAGATTGGGCAAATCCAGTGTGCTGTGGCTGTAGATGAGCTGGTGGTTTCTGTTACAGCTCTTCTACTTCTAACTTCTGGTACATAAAAGAATACATGTAAAAATTAAATGTACCAAGAAAATGGTGTTGGTAGTTTAAAAACACCTAAAGAATCTGATACTACCAAGCAGTCTCCCATCCATGTATTAACAAAGTCCAATACTGCTTTGCTTCAAAAATCAAATGAGATTGGGCATATCCAGTGTGGTGTGGCTTTAGATAAGCTTTGTGGTTTCTGTTAGAGCTCTTCTACTTCTAACTACTGGTACATTAATGAATATCTATAAGGTTGTAGTTTATCCAATATGCCTTTACTACCTTACCTTTCAACCCCCCCTCCCTCCCCTCTTCTCCTTATAGCTTCCTTAGTTCTCTCCTCCTCGTGTGTGCGTTATTTGTTTTCTCATACGTCCTAGAGGATGCTGGGGTCACATTAAGAACCATGGGGTATAGACGGGATCCGCAGGAGACATGGGCACTTTAAGACTTTCAAAGGGTGTGAACTGTCTCCTCCCTCTATGCCCCTCCTCCAGACTCCAGTTTTAGTATTGTGCGCAGTGATACTGGATGCACTACAGGGGAGCTCTACTGAGTTTCTCTGAAAAGACTTGTTAGTTTTTTTTATTTTCAGGGAGGCTGCTGGCAACAGTCTCCCTGCTTCGTGGGACTTAGGGGAGAGAAGTATGACCAACTTCTAGTGAGTTCAATGGCTCTGCTTCAGGCTGACAGGACACCATTAGCTCCTGAGGGTGCTGATCGCTGGGTACGCCTAGATGCACACTCCCGAAGCCTGCCGTCACCCCCTTACAGAGCCAGAAGACAGGTGAGTAGCAGAAGAACAGAGACTTCTTCTTCAGTGACGGCATTCTGAGGTACCGAGCAGCGAGCGGAACGCTGCGCGCCATGCTCACACACAAACACAGGCACTGCAGGGTGCAGGGCACAGGGGGGGGGGGGCACCCTGGGCAGCATAAATTCCTCACAAAAGGCTGGAAAAAGTGGACATTAGTGCCTGGGCACTGTCCTTACCCCACTAGCGTAATTAATTATTTCTGAGCGGGACAGATACGCGCCATTACAGCGGCGGGGCTTCTTCCTCACCTCACCAGAACATCTTTAGAGCATTACAAGTCTATCACTATAGAGTTTATTATTTCCCAGACTGTGTACTTTTGGCGCTGGATTGTGAGCTGAAAAATCCTCTGTGTCCCTCTGACAGATTTACTGACGGTCTGTCCCCCATAAGCCGGTGTGTCTGTGGGTACTTGGTATATGTGTGTCAACATGTCGGTGGCTGAATGTTTTTCCCAAGAGGAAACTATATTAGGAATGCAGACATATGATGGTGGCCCTGTTGGCACCACCAATAACTGACTTGGTAAATGTTTCAGTAATATCAGAGTAAGGTTGGATAAATCTGTGTCCCAGACACAGACGTAGAGAATAGATGTGATATTCATGGCTATGTTTCTTTTCCCTCAGGCCCCGCTGGGTCGCAAAAATGTTATTTTGCCCAGTTACTACACACTGATACTGACACGGATACTGATACTTATGTCGACCATAATGTTTCCTGATTAGATCCAATATTGGCAAGGAGCATTCAGTACATGATTGTGGATATTAAGGACATATTAAAATCACTGAAGACCCTGCTGTTCCTGACAAAGGGGTCTATATGTATGTATATATAGATATATAATGAAAGCTGATGTAACGTTCCTCCATCTCTGTTTGAGAAAGTCTGGGCCAGCTCGACAAGATGGTTTCAAATCCCCAAAAGGATTCTGGTTGTTTATTCATTTCCCGCCGCGGACAGAATAAAGTGGGAGTCACCCCCTGTTCTGCACGGGGCCCTGTCACAAATCCAGCGGATCGTATGCAGGAAGCTACATTATTTCTAGTTATGTAACCACGGGTACATTACTTAGACCTGCCATTACATGTGCATGGGTGAGTAGTAGTATTCAAGAATTGGTCGAATACCTTGTCATCCGATATAGATACCCTGGAGAGATGGGATACTCCTTACGTTGTATCATATCAAGGACACTGCAGCATACTTACGTGAGACTGCAAGGGATATAGGACTCTTGAGTTCACGGGCCAATTTCATGGCAGTGTCGGATAGGAGGGCATTGTGGATTCACCAAGAGAATTCTGATGCTGACTCCAAGAAGAAAGGGAGTCTCTTCCCTATGAAGGTGAAGCCTTGTTTGGTGACTGCCTAGTTAATTTGATCTCGGCAGCTCCCGCAGGTAAGTCAACCTTCTTGCCCTATGTTCCCTCCCAACGGATGAAGACGCATCATTATCTGATGCAGTCATTTCGGCCCAATAGATATGCAAGAAGTTAAGATTCCCCTTTCTTTGCAGGTAGAGGAAGGAGAAGAGAGAAGAGGTCTGCATCCTCTTCAAGATCGCAGGAGCAGAGATCATCCTCTGATAGCCAGACAGCTGATTGGATGGATATGTGGAATGTTTTAAATGCTAGTGTAAACTCATTGCACAAAAGATTAGACAAGGCAGAAGCTTTGGGACAGTCAGGGTTTCAACCCATGCCTGATCCTATGTTGCAGGGACTGTCAGGGTCTCATAAGCGCCCACTATCCAGATTGTTGACACAGATACCGACACGGATTCTGACTCCAGTGTCGATTACGATGATGCAAAGTTACAGCCAAAATTGGCAAAATCCATTCGATTTATGATTATGGCAATAAAAGATGTTTTGCACATCACAGAGGAACCCCCTGTCGCTGACAAGAGGGTACATATGTACAAGGGAAAGAAGCCTGAGGTAACCTTTCCCCCCTCACACGAGCTGAACGAGTTATGTGAAAAAGCTTGGGAATCTCCAGATAAAAGACTGCAGATTTCCAAAAGGATTCTTATGGCGTATCCTTTCCCATCAACGGATAGGTTACGATGGGAATGCTCCCCTAGGGTGGACAAAGCATTAACACGCTTATCCAAGAAGGTAGCCCTCCCGTCCCAGGATACGGCTACCTTCAAAGAGTGTGCTGACCGCAAACAGGAGATTACCCTGAAGTCCATTTATACACATTCAGGTACCTTACTCAGACCGGCAATTGCGTCGGCCTGGGTGTGTAGTGCTGTAGCGGCATGGACAAATACCTTATCTGAGGGGATGGATAGCCTAGACAAGGATACTATTTTATTGACCCTGGGGCATATAAGAGATGCTGTCCTATATATGTGTGTATGCAAACTACAGGTGGTGCTGCAGGGCCCACACCCTTTTACTTGTCTTGTAGAGCAGCTCTGAAGCTGTTACAGTGCCCAGCTGCTGCAAGAAATCAGCTTGAATGCTTCAGGGGCTTGGGCATGGCCAACATGAGCCCCACACCGAAGGAGGGTGGGGGTGTTTAATGCAAACTTGGGGTTATACAAGCGCCGCAAAAGGCCGCCATGCCCTGCATGCCCCTTTTCTCTTTTCATATACAGATGAGGGTTCCAGCCAACTTTGGCCCACTGCTTGGATGACATCACCGTATGCAAATCCGTCTGCTGCAGACCTTCCCCCAGGAATGCTTGCAATAGTTGTTGCATATGGTTTAATGTCTGAGGGTGCTTCAGTATTAGGCAGCCTTCCGCCCTCCCATGTTCATCTGAAAAGATGTGGTCTCCCTGCAGTTGTTGTCCCCAGACGAGAGTTCCCTTGTGCTTCCTCAGTTAAATCTCCTTAACTTGACGGGGGTGTGCCCGAGCAGCCGCCCTCCCCAGCCCTATCCCAACACATACTTATCTTGCATATGAGATCTCTTGATCATGAAGATAGTTCTCACAGGTTGAGGTTCATCCTGGCCCCGCTCCCCGCTGGAGAGCGCTGATGGGGACAGCAGCGGGGCTTCAGCAGAAGGGTGAGTATGTGTGGCCAGAGACCTCCTTTCCCATGTGCAGGCCTGCAGAGTCTGCCACGCAGGATGGGGCATGTGGCACTCTCCCTCCCAGGGGCTCTTCCAGATGTAGCTCCTCAGCAGTATTTTTCCCGGGCTGCGCGGCGCTCTCCCCGACTGGCATCCGCCCTGGAACACTGCCTTCCTCAACGCAACATCAGCAGGGGGCCCTGGCCTCATCACCATCCCAGGTCTTTCTCATGTATGTATCATGTATGTGTGTGTGATATATGTATGAATCATATATGTTTGTGATATATATATAAATATATATGTATGTATCTATCTATCTATCTATCTATCTATCGTATGTGTGTGTATATATATGTATCTATCATGTATGTATGTATGTATCTATCTTGTATGTATGTGTTCTATCTATCTATCTATCTATCGTGTGTGTGATATATGTATGTATCTATCATGTATGTGTTATATGTATGTATCACACCTTCCTCTATACATATACATACATACATACATACATACATACATACATACATACACACACCTATATCTGTACGTACACTGACATACACACACCAACATCTATAGATAAACACGCTGACCCCTAAACGTACACCAACGTACCCACACCTGCATCTATACCTACACATGCTGACACGTGGACGTACACCGGCTTACCCACATGTGAATCTATACATACATGTGCTGACACCTGGACATACACTGATGTACCCACACCTAACATCTATACATACACATGCTAACACCTGGACGTATACAGACGTACCCACATTTGCATCCATGCATATATAGATGTAGGTGTGTGTACGTCAGTGTACGTCCAGGTGTCAACGCGTGTATGTATAGATGCAGGTGTGGGAACGTCAGTGTAGGTTCAGGTGTCAGCGCGTGTATGTATAGATGCAGGTGCTTGTATGTCCAGATGTCAGTGCATGTATGTATAGATGCAAGTGTGGGTACGTCGGTGTATGTCCATTTGTCAGCGCGTGTATATATAGATGCAGGTGCTTGTATGTTGGTGTATGTCCAGGTGTCAGCATGTGTATGTATAGATGCAGGTGTGGGAATGTTGGTGTATGTCCAGGTGTCAGGGCGTGTATGTATGGATATTAGGTGTGGGTACATCAGTGTATGTCCAGGTGTTAGCGCATGTATGTATAGATGCAGGATAATAATCACACAGCGTGCCCCCCACCAATCACAAACCTCCCCCACCCCCTGTATGACATAAACACCGCTAATTCCACTTACACACAATAATTTCAGTTTGCGACCAGGAGCCGGCAATGTATGTGCACCCAAATGAAGCCACTGTACATGCCCTGCAGGCTGCTATGTACTGCACAGGTGCAACAAATGTAAATGCCCTATCTTTAAAATGGGGCATATTTTACTAAATTAAAAAAACCTGTAACTTTCTGTAAAACCTTAACCCCAAAAGGCACTACACTAACATCGGGGTGTAGAGTTGGATCTTGATCCAAGGCACCAACAGGCTAAAGCTTTGACTGTTCCCAGGATGCCTTGCACCGCCTCCTCTACAACCCTGCCCAGTGGCGTAACTAGACCTTTGTGGGCCCCATAGCAAAATTCTGAATGGGCCCACCAGCACTCAACAAGAATGAGTGGCGTTTGGGGTCAGAAAAGTAGAGGGGAAGGGGTCTGACAGAGTAGGGGGCAGGACATGAATGAATAGAAACTGAGGTGTCCATTATATAAAGAAATACAGTATGTGTGTCTGTGTGTATATCACACACACACACATATAAGGGAAATTCAAATGCCCTCAATTATTGCGCCCATTACACTCTGGTTTAGGTGCACAAAGCACCTAAACCTGAATAAAGTAATGGGCGCGATCATGAAAAGACACCGTTTGGTTGCCCAAATGGGTCTCTTTGCACACATTTCAGCTTGTTTCCCCTGGGGGTAGCTAGCTGAAATAAACATGTCGCACCCGTTGGCAGCAACATTAGAATAGCTGCTGACGGGCACGATTGAGGGAGGAAAGGGACATTTGAATCCAGCCCATAGATGCAATGTGAATATGTAATTTGTACCTTCCTATCTTAAAATGTATATAGTAGTGTTTACACTAGAGGTCTTTCCGAACCCCCTAATCCTAACATTGTAATTTGCTTTAGGGCGCACCTCCAATTAGTCTAGTGTTTCGTATTTTCACATTAAATACTTTCTTGCATTGGTTGGTTAAAGATTAGATCGTATATTTTTCTAGATATAGCTGTGCATAGTCTACAAGGCTACATGCTTCTCCCCTAACTAGAGATGTGCAGCGGGCATTTTTCGTGTTTCATGTTTTGGTTTTGGTTTCGGATCCGCAGTTGTGTTTTGGATACGGACGCGTTTTGGCAAAACCACCCTTTCGGGTTTTGTATTCGGGTGATTTTTTTTTAAAACCTCAAACAGCTAAAATCATAGAATTTGGGGGTAATTTTGATCCTATAGTATTAAGCTCAATAACCATAATTTCTACTCCTTTCCAGTCTATTCTGAACACCTCACACCTCCCAATATTATTTTTAGTCCTAAAATTTGCACCAAGGTCCCTGGATGACTAAGCTAAGCGACCCAAGTGGGCAGCACAAACACCTGGCCCATCTAGGAGTGGCACTGCAGTGTCAGACAGGATGGCACTTAAAAAAATAGCCCCAAACAGCACATGATGCAAAGATAAATAAAAAAAGAGGCGCAAGATGAAATTGCAGTGTGTCTCTCCTGCTCAGTGTCAGTTCTCAGTAGTATCCTCATCAGTGCTCAGTATCACTGCTCATTGTCTTGTGCTGCAATGTGGTGCTCAGTATACTAGAGTACATTACTAATAGTCCAGTGCTGCATCTTGCTGCTCAGTGTCAGTTCTAGTATCCTCATCAGTGCTCAGTATCACTGCTCATTGTCTTGTGCTGCATTGTGGTGCTCAGTATACTACAGAACATTACTAATAGTCCAGTGCTGCATCTGGCTGCTCAGTGTCAGTTCTAGTAATCTCATCAGTGCTCCGTATCACTGCTCATTGTCTTGTGGTGCTCAGTATACTACAGTACATTACTAATACTCCAGTGTCTTGTGCCGCATATGGCTGCTGTAGGGTGCTGTGGTAGTGTCCTGTCACTGTGCATATGTCATCATTCCAGTCACAGTGATATCTGGTATCTATCTAGTGGTATCTAATTCCAGACATTACCACCGTCTAATTCCAGATATATTACTGGCATATAATTCCACACATTAAAAAATGGAGAACAAAAAGGTGGAGGGTAAAATAGGGAAAGATCAAGATCCACTTCCACCTAGTGCTGAAGCTGCTGCCACTAGTCAAGGCAGAGACAATTCAATGCCATCAACATTATGTAATGATTATACGATACATTATATATCATATCATTGTATGGTTGTAAAATACAACTTAAAAACTTTAATGAATAAATACATAAAGTAGCTTTTATGTAACCTTTTTAAACCTATTAGCATAGACCGAATCTCATCGTGTGTATAGGCCTTTAGTTCAACAACAGCATGGGACCAGTTAGTGTGTTTTGACCACTGCACAGCACCTGGTGTTATATAGTAAGCACCACTATGGCATAGTATACAGCATTATGGGCCTGATATGAGTGTGACCAGCGGTGATGTGGAATGCAGTAGGAGGTGCTGTTTAGCAAGCACCACTTCTATATTCACCATGCAGTATATTGTGTGAATATAGAAGTGTTGGCTGTGTTATGTATTAGAGTAATTATTGCAGCTCCCAGCTAAAATTGCAACAATGTAATTTAGTGACAAGCTGCAGAGATTAACCCTTTCTGTGGCTGCTGCACAACCTCTATTCATATCGCTGAATTCAATTAGGGAGATGTTCTCACCCCGCGAGCAAGCGCAGGTATATGCCACACTTAAATGTATGGGTATGGTCTCCATAAAATGAGCGTAGCCTTGCAGGCAAAGACTACCTTACACCCTAGTTCTTGACCCTGCACCAACAGACCTCGGCCACCACAGGGAAAAAAGTACAGTAATTTCCACCATGTTAAGCCCCACACATTAATGCCCTTTGGAACATATTATGTCACACACCACAATATCTGTGATACACTATGCCCTACAGTAAAGCTTCTAATTACTTTTACAAAAACTGCTCAACGCCAAGAGTTTCACGTGCTGGGTGTCATGCTCATTGCCAGGGGTTTCACTCTCTGGGTGTCATGCTCATTGCCAGGGGGAACGCAGTAGGAGGTGTTATATAGTAAGCACCACTATGGCATAGTATATAGCATTATATATATTGTGAGCACTGGTGATGTTGAGTGCAGTAGAGCTGCTGCTGGGTAATTACAATTTACTTCAACCACCAATATATTCTGCTGCACTATATATATGAAGATCTAATTCTGCTGGGTAATTACAATTGACTACAACCACCAATATATTCTGCTGCACTATATCTATATTTGCAAAGCTAATTCTGCTGGGTAATTACAATTGACTACAACCACCAATATATTCTGCTGCACTCTATCTATATATGCAAAGCTAATTCTGCTGAGTAATTACAATTGACTACAACCACCAATATATTCTGCTGCACTATATCTATATATGCAAAGCTAATTCTGCTGGGTAATGCAAATTGAAACATTATTGCATAGTATGTGATTTTTAAGTACTTTTTTAAAGTTTTGAATGATAAAGACCCAGTTTAATCTTTGTGGAATGCCTGGTTGTTGTTTTTAAGGTAATTTATTGCCTGGCATTTGAGGTGGGGGGGGGTTTGGTTACAGATTTCAATTATTGATTTTACTTGTAATAGTCTTCTACTTAAGTCCAATGGTGTAGGCTGTGCAAAGCCGTTTGGCTGTGCATTTATTGATCCAAGCGTGCATTTTTATCAAAGCGTGATAAAATTGACACATAACAGCAGCGTTCAATCAGCGTTAATTTATCTTCAGCTGATATCGATTGTGAATTGACGTTTCTTCTCTTCTTGTCACCTACAGTTAATTACAATTGACTACAACCACCAATATATTCTGCTGCACTATATCTATATATGCAAAGCTAATTCTGCTGGGTAATGCAAATTGAAACATTATTGCATAGTATGTGATTTTGAAGTACTTTTTTAAAGTTTTGAATGATATAGACCCAGTTTAATCTTTGTGGAATGCCTGGTTGTTGTTTTTAAGGTAATTTATTGCCTGGCATTTGAGGGGGTGGGGTGTGGTTACAGATTTCAATTATTGGTTTCACTTGTAATAGTCTTCTACTTAAGTCCAATGGTGTAGGCTGTGCAAAGCCGTTTGGCTGTGCATTTATTGATCTAAGCGTGCATTTTTATCAAAGCGTGATAAAATTGACACATAACAGCAGCGTTCAATCAGCGTTAATTTATCTTCAGCTGATATCGATTGTGAATTGACATTTCTTCTCTTCTTGTCACCTACAGGTAATTACAATTGACTACAACCACCAATATATTCTGCTGCACTATATCTATATATGCAAAGCTAATTCTGCTGGGTAATGCAAATTGAAACATTATTGCATAGTAAGTGATTTTGAAGTACTTTTTTAAAGTTTTGAATGATATAGACCCAGTTTAATATTTGTGGAATGCCTGGTTGTTGTTTTTATGGTAATTTATTGCCTGGCATTTGAGGGGGTGGGGTGTGGTTACAGATTTCAATTATTGGTTTCACTTGTAATAGTCTTCTACTTAAGTCCAATGGTGTAGGCTGTGCATTTATTGATCTAAGCATGCATTTTTATCAAAGCGTGATAAAATTGACACATAACAGCAGTGTTCAATCAGCATTAATTTATCTTCAGCTGATATCGATTGTGAATTGACGTTTCTTCTCTTCTTGTCACCTCCAGGTAATTACAATTGACTACAACCACCAATATATTCTGCTGCACTATATCTATATATGCAAAGCTAATTCTGCTGGGTAATGCAAATTGAAACATTATTGCATAGTATGTGATTTTGAAGTACTTTTTTAAAGTTTTGAATGATATAGACCCAGTTTAATCTTTGTGGAATGCCTGGTTGTTGTTTTTAAGGTAATTTATTGCCTGGCATTTGAGGGGGTGGGGTGTGGTTACAGATTTCAATTATTGGTTTCACTTGTAATAGTCTTCTACTTAAGTCCAATGGTGTAGGCTGTGCAAAGCCATTTGGCTGTGCATTTATTGATCTAAGCGTGCATTTTTATCAAAGCGTGATAAAATTGACACATAACAGCAGTGTTCAATCAGCGTTCAATCGAAGTGAAAAAGAAGGAAAACAGAAGCACACCAATCTAACAAAACAAAGAAAACTGAAGAACTAATAACAAATGTGAGTCACTTACTCCTCAGATCACTCACCTCCTGATTGTTGCATCTGATTACATAGCACAGAACTACCTTACTTGGACATTTCATAAACCATCCATTTCACCTACAAATGCCTGTATCTGTATTATTGTAATTTTGTTTTTTAAGCACAGCTGCACCAATGCAATTTTGCCTGCAAACACTTAAAACATCTAACATAATTACCATTGCTTCTTAAACCTCTCACAATCCTTTCATTTCTTACACTCCAAATACATTTCTGCACCCACTTTATCTACGCTTTTGACTCATTTCATACTAAATCTACACCCCTTGAGCCTACACTGCTTTTCTCACCTGCATTTCTGCAATTCTTCTGCTCGGATTGCCTTACAGTCTCCTCTCCTACTTCCACTACTTCAACCTATTTACCTACTTAACACTATGTCAAGGTTTTCTTATACTCCCCACATCACTCAGTGTCTACCTAATAATGTATCTTTATCCTTCCCCACTAGTCTCCTCCACCTCCTCCTCTCTCCCCTCCTCTGTCTCCCCTCCATCCCTCTGTTTCCTTCCCCCACCTTTCCTGTTACCCCACTTTCATTCACCTCTGCCCCATGGTCCTGCTACCCCACAACTCAGCCCTGCTCCCTCTCTCCCTTCCCTGTCACCTCCCCACACCCCCATCCACATCACACTGACCTCCCTCCCTGCCCACCTCCTGCAGTTTCCACTCCTAGCTCAGGCACCCGTACCATCACTACTCTCTCATCATCCCTGCCCTCAAAGTTAATCCCACCTCATCGCTACAGCTACCCTGAAAATCTAATTCACATCTCTCCCACAAACTCATACCCCCTATCCTGTGCCCTCTGGAATGCCAGATCTGTTTGTAACAAACTGGTCCCCACTCATGACCTTTTCATTTCCAACTCCCTACACCTACTAGCCATTACTGAAACTTGGATTACGCCCTCTGACACTACTTCTGCTGCTGCTCTCTCTGCTGGGGGCCTTACATTCACACACACACCCCGACCTGGGGGTCGCCATGGGGGTGGTGTTGGGATCCTTTTACCTTCTAGTTACTCCTACCAACTCATACCACCAGAACCATCCCTTATATTCTCTACATTTGAGGACCACGCCATATGCCTCTTCCAACCAGTCCATCTTAGAGTAGCTGTCATTTACCGCCCCCCTGGCACTGCTTCCAAATTCATCGACAACTTTGCTTCCTGGCTTCCTCACTTCCTCTCTTCTGACATTCCCACCATTATCCTAGGCGATTTCAACATCCCTATTGACATCCCCACACAATCCCCTGCCTCTAAACTCCTTAACCTCACCTCTTCACTTGGTCTCTCCCAGTGGACCTCCTCACCCTCCCATGTGAATGGGAGCTCACTGGATCTGGTCTTCACTCACCGCTGTGATATTTCTGATTTTTCCAACTCCCCATTTCCCCTCTCTGACCACCACCTGCTCTCCTTCAACCTATCTCTCTCGACTTCCCCATCTCTACCTCCTAAGGCTACCATCACTAAGCGTAACATTGAAGCTATTGACACCACATTCCTTTCCTCCCTGTTTGACTCACTTCTCTCTCCTATTCTCTCTCTCTCATGCCCTGAACAAGCCACTTCCACATACAATGCTTCCCTTACTTCTGCTCTTGACTCTGTTGCTCCACCAACCACTATCTAGTGAAACCTTTGTTTTTTGATGGCTCAGTGTACACAAACTTTGTTTAATACTCAAAGTTATTAAAAATATTGTATTAAATGAACTTCAGACTGTGTGTATAAGGTGTATATGACACATGAATGAATTCTGTGAATGTACACACACTTTGTTTAATGCACAAAGTTATAAAAAATATTGGCTAAAATGACCTTCAGGCTGTGTGTATAAGGTGTATATGAAACATAAATGCATTATGTGCTTAGATTTAGGTCCCATCACCATGATATCTCGTTATGGTATGCAATTATTCCAAAATACAGAAAAATCCGATATCCAAAATTCCTCTGGTCCCAAGCATTTTGGATAAGGGATACTCAACCTGTAATGCCACTGTATAGGTCCTTGGTACAGCCACATTTAGAATCCTGTGTTCAGTTCCCGAAGCCATATCTCCAGAAGGCTGTAAATACATTAGGGCAACTAAAATTGTGCATGGCCTACATCACAAAACTTACCTGGAAATACTAAAAGATTATGTGTATAGTTTGGAGAAGGGAAGAGGGAACATACAGTAATAGAAACATTTAAATATATAGGGAGGAATGTAATAGGGTGTGAGAATCAGAAAGTGAGAGATTTTGTGTTTTTTCCTGTTGTTTTTTTTTTTTTTATTGTTTGTTTTTTAAAGTGGCAATCCTTTACATGGCAAAACCAGGTTGATATTTGCCATGTAAAGGATTGCCACCGTGGGCATGTGTAGAAGGGGCACTGCTACTGTTGGCATTATGTGTGTAAGCTGCACTGATATGGTGGTTATGTGTATAAAGGGCACTGCGACTGTGGGTATTATTATTATTATTATTATTATTATTATTACATGTGGTGTAATGACAATAAGATAGTGCTACTGTGTGGCGTATTTTGATTTGGGGTGCTATTGTGTGGCCATGCCCCTTCCTTGTGATACCACACCTTCTTTTTTTAAGGAGCGCACTGTCCCTTTATTAAGTATTGGAGAGAGGGCCCAAATTAATAGTTTGCAGGGAGGCGCCAAACACCCTAGCACTGGCCCTTTGGTAGGGGACAGGATTTGCTTCTGCTTGTGCACATATGTTATGATTGCCAGCCAACAGCACTGGTTTTGCACCTTCCTGATCATAGTATCTCACCTGGCAGGTAAGTAGGAGTTGGGCTAGAGCTGGGGAGGGTCGCTGCTCGGGCACCCCCCTGTCAAGTGAAGGAGATCCAACTGAGGCAGCACAAGGGAACTCTCGAAAGCGCAACCCCACAAAGGCCGCCATGCCCTGCGTGACCCTTTTCTCTTTTCATATGCAGACGAGGGTTGCAGCCAACTATGCCCACTGCTTGGATGACATCACTATATGCAAATCCATCTGCTGCAGGCCTTCCCCCAGGAATGCTTGCAGTAGTTGTTGCATTTGGTTTGTTGTTTGGGGGTGCTTCAGTATTAGGCAGCCTTCTGCCCTCCCACATTCGTCTGAAAATGTGTTCTCCCTGCAGTTGTTGTTCCCAGATGAGAGTTCCCTTGTGCTTCCTCAGTTGAATCTCCTTAACTTGACAGGGGTGTGCCCGAGCAGCCGCCCTCCACAGCCCTATCCCAACACATACTTATCTTGCATATGAGATCTCTTGATCATGAAGATAGTTCTCACAGGGTGAGGTTCATCCATTACATTTTAAAGTAGGAAGGTACAAATTACATATTCAAATTACATATATGTGCTGGATTCAAATGTTTTCCCCCCTTCCTTTCTCAATTGTGCCCATCGGCAGCTATTCTAATGTTGCTGCCAATGGGTGTGACGCATTCATTTCTTCTGTGGGGTACACTGGACTCCACAAGGATTCACATTGTATATGTACACCAGAGTAGGATCTTGATCTGAGGCACCAACAGGCTCAAAGCTTTTGACTGTTCCCAAGATGCTCAGCGCCCCCTCCTCTATAACCTCGCTTCCATGAACAGGGAGCTCAGTTTGTAGTTGGTGCCTTCAGTAGCAGGCCACTTAACAGGGGGCTGCCTCAGGCAGCCTATTCTTAGCTATTAATTTTGGCAAGAAAAGAAGAACTTTTTTTATAAGAATCTACAAGGGCTGCAGCAGGCTAGGTCTAATAGACCTCTTTACTGCAGCTCCATCACTCCCAGTGGCGCAGTATACTCCCGTGCCCCGGTTGCTGGGTCACTGCAGCGGAGGCTCCGGTTTCTTCCTAAGGTCAGTCACACACACACCGCCCTCCGGGATCACGAGGCCGCTGATGGGGGCGGGCCGTGTGCGCACTGGCGTGGACACTGATTACTGGGCAGCCGCTCCACTAGCCACCAGGGACAGTTAAGGAGCACAGCTCTGGGGTTTTTTCTCCTATATTAACCCCATTTTGTACTACCCGCAGTGCATTGTGATAGGTAATGGGGCCTGATTCAGGTTGGATCGCAATCCAACTGCAAAAACTGCTAAGAGCATACGCATCCACCTGCATTTTCTGCGGCACCCCGCAGATAATGCGATCACCTCTGCCTGTGAATCGGTGAAGGGGGGGGGGGGAGGGGGGTCAACAACACTCCATTTCCAAGTCAGAGATGGAGCGGTGCGGGGCACGGTTTCAAAATGGGGTCAGCAACGGAGAAACAGGAGGCGTGGTCAGAGCAGCTGCATGACATCACATGGGCCGGACTCTGCCAGTGGAGCCCCAGCGTCATGAGGTAGATTTTGTAGAGGCCGGGGAGGACTTCTGTTCCTGGGAACTAGCTGTGTTGTGCAGCTTTATTCCTCTGCACCTACCTCTGGCAAGAAAGGACGCACCTCGCACTTTCTTGTTTCTTTGTGACCGAAAGGACTGCATTTGATAATGCGGAGCTTTCTTATGCTGTGAGGGAACATAAGGTAAAAAATTTGATTTTCCAACTGTAGCTGTGCGTGTTAATGCTTTGTCCATCCTACGGGAGGATTTCCATCGTAACCTATCCGTTGATGGAAAAGGATACGCCATAAGAATCCTTTTGGAAATCTGCAGTCTTTTATCTGGAGATTCCAAAGCTTTTTCACATAACTCGTTCAGCTCGTGTGACCCCCTCAAAGGTTACCTCAGGCTTCTTTCCCTTGTACATATGTACCCTCTTGTCAGGGACAGGGGGTTCCTCTGTGATGTGCAAAACATCTTTTATTGCCATAATCATATATCGAATGGATTTTGCCAATTTTGGCTGTAACTTTGCATCATCGTAATCGACACTGGAGTCAGAATCCGTGTCGGTATCTGTGTCAACAATCTGGGATAGTGGGCGCTTATGAGACCCTGACAGTCCCTGCAACATAGGATCAGGCATGGGTTGAGTCCCTGACTGTCCCAAAGCTTCAGCCTTGTCTAATCTTTTGTACAATGAGTTTACACTAGCATTTAAAACATTCCACATATCCATCCAATCAGGTGTCAGCGGAGACACCACATTAATTTGCTCCCGCTCCTCTCTAATATAGCCTTCTTCCTCAGACATGTCGACACACGTGTACCGACACACCACACACACAGGGAATACTTTTTCTGAAGACAGTTTCCCCACAAGGCCCTTTGGAGAGACAGAGAGAGAGTATGCCAGCGCACTCCCCAGCGCTATATAACCCAGGAATAACACAGTAACTTAATGTTTGTCCAGTAGCGCTGCTGTATGTAATTTGGGCCGAATTATGTGCCCCCCCTCTCTTTTCAACCCTCTTCTCTACCGTGGTATAAGCAGGGGAGAGTCCGGGGAGCTTCCTCTCAGCGGTGCTGTGGAGAAAAAATGGCGCTGGTGAGTGCTGATGGAGAAGCCCCGCCCCCTCGGCGGCGGGCTTCTGTCCCGCTTAAACTGTAAAATTGGTGGGGGCTCATACATATATACAGTGCCCAGCTGTATATATGTTATATTTTTGCCAAAAAGAGGTTTATATTGCTGCCCAGGGCGCCCCCCCTGCGCCCTGCACCCTTACAGTGACCGGAGTATGTGAGGTGTATGGGAGCAATGGCGCACAGCTGCAGTGCTGTGCGCTACCTCAGTGAAGATCATGAACTCTGTGGAGCCCGTCTATCCCCATGGTCCTTACGGAGTCCCCAGCATCCTCTAGGACGTTAGAGAAACTAGGATTTTAATACCTACCGGTAAATCCTTTTCTCTTAGTCTGTTGAGGATGCTGGGCACCCGTCCCAGTGTGTACTGTGTCTGCAGTTATTAAATGGCCCTTAACTCCAGAACATTTATGTGGAGACAACTTTCCTGACTTGACCATCTTCCTTGGACGTTTTCCCCAGCCTCGGAGGGTTGCATCTGTGGTCCCTAGGATCCAGTCCTGGATCCCGAACCATCGCCCCTCTAGGAGGTGAGAACTGTGCAGCCACCAATGGAGTGAGATTCTGGTCTTGGAAGACAGGATTATCCTCCGGTGCATGTGTAGGTGGGATCCGGACCAATTGTCCAACAGGTCCCACTGGAACACTCTGGCATGGAACCTGCCAAACTGAATGGCCTCGTAGGCCACAACCATCTTCCCCAGCAACTGAATGCATTGATGGATTAACACTCTTGCTGGTTTCAGAATTTGTTTGACCAGACTCTGGATCTCCATAGCCTTTCCACTGGAAGAAAACCTCTTCTGTGTCCAGTATGTGTTATGATTCCAGCACTCTGGTCAGAGAAGATCTTATGGCAAGGACCGGAGCACTGGAACGGAATGCTGGGGAAGGGAGCAGGACAGGAAAATAGCCCCTGGCGCCCTAACTCTGTTGTCTCACCCGTGTTGTCAGAAATCCCCTGCGAGACTATGGTTTCTTGAGCCCTTGGCAGCCGCGTTTGAAGGGCGGATTATGTCTGCCCAACTTCGATGCCCCCCGGTCTTAATGAGAGACAAAGGGAAACCCGAGACAGGGTGATAACAAGAGGCCCTCTAACTAAACAACCAGGCCAGGGGCTAAGCAAACTCAAAACTATAATATGTGCGGAGAAACCGCCAGGAAAAAGGACAACCAAAATATCCACTTGTCCAATTCTCCTACCCGGCACCGCCGAGTACCAGAGAGGACTTGTGGAAGCGGAACCCTCCGCAAATGCTCCAAACACAAAATATAAAAGGTAAAGCGGCTGAGCCGCAACACATGGCAGAGCCGCAACTCACGAACACCACTGGATATAAAACGGTGATCAGTCAGGACTCCAGGGAACCAAACGACCTCTTGGGATGAGATGACAACTCCCGAATACCGGACTTCTGTGGACTGGAATGACCGGATACAGCAGGACTGGAAACAGACTCTCAGCAAACAAAGGCAGCATGCAGGAAGCTATTACCGGCATCTGTGAGAAGCCCTGGGAGTGTATTTAACAAGGAGTCCTCCAATCAGCTGCTAAAGGCTGATTAGAATAAATGCCGTGCAGCTGCCTTGCTGCACGGCCAGAGAGCAGGTGAATATCTTAATTTCCTAAAGCCTAGCAACGGGGAACGCGGTCCACCAGTGGCGTCCCCGTTGCTAGGGTCCGTGCGGCTCAGCGCGCCCGGCGTCTAGCATTGCTTGGGAGCCGGCGGCTGTACGTGCATGGCATCTCTAGTTGCTAGGCGCCGGGCCGCGCAGACCATCAAGCGGACCCCGGCGCCTAACAGTACCCCCCCCTTGAGGAGGGGTCAAGGAACCCCTAAAGCCAGGTTTCTGAGGAAATTCCCGAAAAAATGCCCTCTTGAGCCTCGGGGCATGAAGATCCTTATCCAGGACCCAAGACCTTTCCTCCGGACCATAGCCTTTCCAGTGAACCAGAAAATACAGCCGATCCCGGGACAATTTGGAATCGAGAACCTTCTCTACCAAGAACTCCTGTTGTCCCTGTACATCCACTGGAGATCTACCCTGAGAGATCTTCCGAGGAAATCTACTGGAAGAAACGTATTGTTTCAACAGGGAACAATGAAACGTATTTCCAATCCTGAGAGATCTTGGTAAACGTAACCGAAAGGCAACTGGGTTGACTCTTTTAATAATAAGAAATGGCCCAATAAATTTGGGTCCCAGTCTAGCTGAGGATTGTCGAAGCCTGATGTTGCGAGTCGACAACCACACCCTATCTCCCACCTTAAAAGTGCAAGGACGTCGGAGCCTGTCAGAAAATTTCTTCTCTCGAAAGGCCGCTTTTCTGAGAGCAAGGTGCACCTTTTTCCAAATGGCTCTGAGATGGGAGGTTAAGGTAAGCGAGGAGACTGAGGAATGATGAAAAAAAGAATTAGCTCTGGGGTGAAAACCAAAAACTGAAAAGAATGGAGACTCTTTAGTGGAGGAATGACAAGAATTATTGTAAGCAAATTCAGCCAACGGAAGAAACTCGGACCAATCATTCTGGAGTTTGGCTGAATACAAGCGCAAATATTGTTTCAATGATTGGTTAACTCGTTCGGTTTGCCCGTTGGATTGTGGGTGGTAACCGGATGTTAACGACAATTTCATCTTCAATGAGGCACAAAAACATTTCCAGAATTGTGCGATGAATTGTGGACCCCGATCAGAAACAATATCAGTAGGTAACCCATGAAGCCTGAATACATGGCGGAGAAACAAAACTGCCAACCCTTGGGCAGAAGGCAATCGGGGAAGAGCAATAAAATGAGCCATTTTACTAAAACGGTCCACTACCACCCATATGACTCGGAATCCGGCTGAAAGGGGAAGGTCAACCACAAAATCCATGGAAATATGAGACCACGGCCTGAGAGGAACATTTAAGGGCATAAGTTGCCCGATGGGCAAGGAACGGGGAACCTTATGCTGTGCACAAACCTGACATGAATAAACAAATTCCTTGACGTCTTTAGAAAGACCAGGCCACCATACTGAGCGAGAGACTAACTCCAATGTCTTAGAGACTCCTGGATGCCCTGAAACTTTGTTATCATGGAATTCCGTTAAAACAGTAACTCTCAAAAACTCAGGGACGTAAAGACGACCAGCAGGAGTAATTCTAGGAGCTTGGTGTTGAAGCTGTTTTAACTGGGTAAATAAATCTTGTGTGAGGCCCGCCCAGATGACCGAAGATGGAAGTATGGGGGTAACAGGATTGTTATTGTGAACCAGAAGAAAGCTATGTGACAGGGCATCAGCCTTAGTATTCTTGGAACCAGGCCTGAAAGTGATTATAAATTTGAAACGCGTAAAAAATAATGCCCAACGTGCCTGCCGGGCATTAAGCCGCTTAGCCGATTCAATCTATTGCAGGTTCTTATGGTCAGTCAATACCGAAATAGTATGTTTTGCTCCCTCCAGCCAATGCCTCCACTCCTCGAAAGCCCATTTTACCGCCAGTAACTCCCGATTACCAACGTCATAGTTGGATTCAGCGGAGGAGAATTTCCTGGACATAAAGGCACAAGGATATAACTCCAGAGACTCCGGATCCTTTTGAGAAAGGATAGCCCCCACTCCAACCTCCGAGGCATCAACCTCCACCACAAAGGGCAATTCCGGATTAGGATGTCTGAGGACTGGAGCCGAGACAAAGGCTTGTTTCTAGGCCCGGAAGGACAACTCAGCTTCACGCGACCAGTTGGTAGGATCCGCTCCTTTCTTTGTCAGAGCTACAATGGGAGCAACCAGGTCAGAAAAAGAATGAATGAACCTCCTATAATAATTCGCAAACCCTAAAAAACGCTTAATTGCTTTTAAATTGGTGGGTTGCGCCCAACTAAGGATGGCCTGGAGTTTCTTTGGTTCCATGGAAAATCCCTGAGGGGAAATTATGTACCCTAAAAAAGATACTTCCGTGACATGAAACTCACACTTCTCCAGCTTGGCATATAAATGATTCTCACATAACTTTTGAAGAACCAGACGCACCTGGGTAACATGTTGTTCCATTGATTTAGAAAAAATCAGGATGTCGTCTAAGTAAACGACCACGAATTTCCCTAGGAAGTCACGGAGCACATCGTTAATGAGGTCTTGAAAAACTGCCGGAGCATTGGACAGGCCGAACGGCATCACTAGGTATTCGTAGTGACCCGACTGAGTACTGAAGGCCGTTTTCCACTCATCTCCAGATTTAATTCGGATGAGGTTGTACGCTCCTCTAAGGTCAATTTTAGAAAAAATCACAGCAGAACGTAACTGATCAAAGAGTACAGAAATCAACGGCAAAGGATAGGTGTTTTTAACTGAGATCTTATTCAGGGCTCTAAAATCAATGCAAGGTCTAAGCGAGCCATCCTTTTTCTCCACAAAGAAGAAGCCTGCACTTAAAGGATATTTTGATGGTCTAATAAATCCTTTCTCAAGGCTCTCCTTTACATAATCATTCATAGCCGCAGTTTCTGGCCCGGATAATGCATATAATCTTCCCTTTGGCAATGCGGCACCAGGAATTAACTCAATAGCACAATCATAAGGCCGATGGGGAGGCAGAATGTCCGCATTGCCTTTGGAGAAAACATCAGCAAACTCCTGGTATTCCACCGGAATGAGTTCTGGAATGATAGCTGCTACTCTGACTGGAAACGTGATACATTCCTTATCACAAAAAGTACCCCAATGTGAAATCTCCCCCGACCGCCAATCAATGGTGGGATTATGAAAGGCCAGCCAAGGGTGACCCAGAACAACTGGAACTGCTGGGCAATGTGTAAGAAAGAACTCGATTTTCTCGGAATGTAGAGCTCCTACTGTAAGTAGTACAGGGGGTGTACAGAGAGAAATAATCCCATTAGACAGCGGACTCCCATCTAAGCCATGCATGGTGACACACCTACCCAAAGGTAACTGAGGAATGCCTAAGGCCTTAGCCCAAGTTAAATCCATAAAGTTTCCTGCAGCTCCACTGTCAACAAAAGCCGACACCAAAGAACTGAGGCTGCCAAAGGAAACTTTAACTGGGACTAAAAGGGAGTTATTCGAGGAGATAAGCTGCAGACCTAGGTGAACCCCCTCACAATTCACCTGGTCAAAGCGTTTCCCGACTTGTTCGGACAATTACGAGCAAAATGTCCCTTACCCCCACAGTACAGACAAAGACCAGAATTTTGCCTTCTGGCTCTTTCTTCAGGAGACAGCCGGAAGAGACCCATCTGCATGGTCTCCTCTACGTCTTCAGGAATGGAATATACACACGGACTTGACCTTACAGGTGCTCCCTTTTCAGCCCTCCGCTCTCTGAGACGACGATCAATCTTAATAGAAAGCTCCATGAGTTTATCGAGAGTCTCAGGAGCGGGGTACTGAAGGAGACTGTCTTTTATAGACTCTGATAAGCCGAGGCGAAACTGACTGCGCAGGGCTGGGTCATTCCAGCCACAGTCGTTCGACCAACGGCGAAACTCCGTACAATAAACCTCTGCAGGATTTCTACCCTGTCTGAGAGCGCGCAACTGACTTTCAGCGGACGCCTCTCTATCAGGGTCATCATACAAGAGCCCTAAAGACTCAAAAAAAGCGTCAATTGACAACAATGCCGGATCCTCTGCTCTTAAACCAAATGCCCAGGTCTGAGGATCCCCCTGGAGCAAAGAAATAATAAACCCGACCCGCTGAGATTCAGTACCCGAGGAAGTCGGTCTTAAACGAAAATAAAGTTTACAGGATTCTTTAAAATTAAAAAAACTCTTTTCTATCACCAGAAAAACGGTCAGGCAAATGCATCTTTGGTTCAGGGACTACCCTTGGGGAAGCTCGCAAAAGATCTTCCTGCGACTTCACCCGAAGAGAAAGATCCTGAACCATCTGAGTAAGTTCTAGAATCTGGCTGACTAAGAGCTGACCAGGATTTGGCCCTAAACCTGTTGGATTCATGAGGCCGATAAACTCTCACAAAACTGAATGAGAAAAAATTAAACCCTGTTTAATTTTAAGTTTTGGTATGGCCGGTAATAATGTTATGATTCCAGCACTCTGGTCAGAGAAGATCTTATGGCAAAGACTGGAGCACTGGAACGGAATGCTGGGGAAGGGAGCAGGACAGGAAAATAGCCCCTGGCGCCCTAACTCTGTTGTCTCACCCGTGTTGTCAGAAATCCCCTGCGAGACTATGGTTTCTTGAGCCCTTGGCAGCCGCGTTTGAAGGGCGGATTATGTCTGCCCAACTTCGATGCCCCCCGGTCTTAATGAGAGACAAAGGGAAACCTGAGACAGGGTGATAACAAGAGGCCCTCTAACTAAACAACCAGGCCAGGGGCTAAGCAAACTCAAAACTATAATATGTGCGGAGAAACCGCCAGGAAAAAGGACAACCAAAATATCCACTTGTCCAATTCTCCTACCCGGCACCGCCAAGTACCAGAGAGGACTTGTGGAAGCGGAACCCTCCGCAAGTGCTCCAAACACAAAATATAAAAGGTAAAGCAGCTGAGCCGCAACACACGGCAGAGCCGCAACTCACGAACACCACTGGATATAAAACGGTGATCAGTCAGGACTCCAGGGAACCAAACGACCTCTTGGGATGAGATGATAACTCCCGAATACCGGACTTCTGCGGACTGGAATGACCGGATACAGCAGGACTGGAAACAGACTCTCAGCAAACAAAGGCAGCATGCAGGAAGCTATTACCGGCGTCTGTGAGAAGCCCTGGGAGTGTATTTAACAAGGAGTCCTCCAATCAGCTGCTAAAGGCTGATTAGAATAAATGCCGTGCAGCTGCCTTGCTGCACGGCCAGAGAGCAGGTGAATATCTTAATTTCCTAAAGCCTAGCAATGGGGAACGCGGTCCGCCAGTGGCGTCCCCGTTGCTAGGGTCCGTGCGGCTCAGCGCGCCCGGCGTCTAGCGTTGCTAGGGAGCCGGCGGCTGTACGTGCACGGCGTCTCTAGTTGCTAGGCGCCGGGCCGCGCAGACCATCAAGCGGACCCCGGCGCCTAACAGTATGACTCCCAAAAACAACAACCGCGTCATTGGGACCAACTGCGATTTTGGCAAGTTTAGGAGCCAACCATGTTGTTGAAGAACTGTCAGGGAGAGTGCAATGTTTTGCACCAACTGGTCCCTGGATCTCGCCTTTATCAGGAGATCATCCAAGTACGGGATAATTGTGACTTCTTGCTTGCGAAGGAGAACCATAATTTCCGCCATCACCCTGGTGAAAATCCTCGGAGCCGTGGACAGACCAAACGGCAATGTCTGAAATTGGTAATGACAATCCTGAATTGCAAACCTTAGGTAGCTTGAGGCAGTGGCTAAATGGGAACATGTAAGTAGGCATCCTTTATGTCTACCAAAACCATGAAATCTCCGTCCTCCGGACTGGAGATCACTGCCCTGAGAAATTCCATCTTGAAATTGAATTTCTTTAGGAAGAAATTGAGGGATTTCAGATTTAAGATTGGTCTGACTGAGCCGTCCGGCTTCGGGACCACGAAGAGGCTTGAATAAAAACCTTCTCCCTGCTGACTAAGGCCAATTTGAACAATCGGTGAGGGGGAACGTCTTGAAACCCCAGTTTGTACCCTTGGGACACTATTTGTAAAACCCACGAGTCCAGGTCCGAATGAATCCAGAACTGACTGAAGAGTTTTAGACGTGCCCCCACTGGTGTGGGCTCCTGCAAGAAAGCCCCAGTGTCATGCAGTGGATTTGGCAGAAGCAGAGGACAATCTCTGGTCCTGCGATCTTGAAGAGGCTACAGACCTCTTCCTTTTCCTTCCTTTACCTGCAAAGAAAGGGGAATCTAAACTTCTTGCATATCTATTGGGCCAAAATGACTGCGGTAGATAATGATGCGTCTTCATCCGTTGACAGGGAACATAGGGCAAGAAGGTTGACTTACCATTGAAATGAGGATGCATCTTGCTGCCTTTCCAATGAAGCAAGTTTAATTTAGTAATAGGTGAAAAACCATCCTTACAAAGGTGTTAATCAGAGACTTGGCTTTGTGGACACTTTTCAGAGAACAAATTTGTTAGCATAAAAATAAAGCCAGAAAATGAAGAGCTGTTTAATCACTCAATTGGATTTTTCTGCCAGCATATTTTTTTTCTCTGCAACCCACTGCTAAATTGTGCTTTCTAGCTGTTTTTATAAAATCACTGAATCAAATCTAACTCTGATTACATCAGAGAAGGCCAGGTACCCTACACCATAACAGGGGGTTTGAAATTTTGACTTGTCTACTTAAAGATCACCAAAATCTGATAACAAGGTCAATTAGGTCCCTGGGTGGGATTGAACCACCAACCTTATGGTTAATAGCCGTACATACTAACTGATTGCGCCACAGAGACACTTTGCAAAAGTCCATACTGACAAAGGCTAATAAGCATTCATCTAAAACGTTTCCTAGAAAAACTTTAAAAAGTCAATAATCTGGAGAGTTTTTGTAAGATGTTTCTTCCATCAACCAACGAAGAAACACATTGGTACTTTCCCATGATGAGTGAGTGCTTCAGGATCTCTTGCACTTACATGTGCAGCAGAGTACTGCAATGGAAGCATGCTGGGCCCATAACCCAGAGGTAGGCAGATTGAAACTATCCTCTGCTATATGCATTTTTTTTTGTTAATTAAAGTAATCCAAAACTGGGATTGATAATTTGTCTCTTTTATTTTTACTTAAAGTACAATAACTTTTACCATTTTAATTTGTTTTAATAGTATATTGACAGTATTGTTTTCTTTCAAAAATCCACTTCATTTTCTTTACCCTATTATTAAAATGGTAATTGACAAAAACAAACTACATTGTCACCAGAAGAGCAATACAAAATGTACAAGTGATATATTAAAATCATCTTTCCAGCTTGAATTTCAATGATGCATTGGGTCAACAATTTTGTGAGAAACATCTTCACCCTTAAATAAAGATTTTCTTAATTCCTTACCTGTGTGCTAATTAGATATCACCTTGTTTTAACATTAAACAGACTTCCACATGAGAAAGCAGCAAGGATGCAGTGGCGTTAATGTTTCCTGGTGTCAACCTGTATTATTTCAGTAGACATTGAAATGAGGATACATCTTGCTGCCTTTCCAATGAAGCAAGTTTAATTTAGTAATAGGTGAAAAACCATCCCTACAAAGGTGTTAATCAGAGACTTGGCTTTGTGGACACTTTTCAGAGAACAAATTTGTTAGCATAAAAATAAAGCCAGAAAATGAAGAGCTGTTTAATCACGCAATTTGATTTTTTTGCCAGCATATTTCTTTTTCTCTGCAACCCACTGCTAAATTGTGCTTCCTAGATGTTTTTATAAAATCACTGAATCAAATCTAACTCTGATTACATCAGAGAAGGCCAGGTACCCTACACCATAACAGGGGGTTTGAAATTTTGACTTGTCTACTTAAAGATCACCAAAATCTGATAACAAGGTCAATTAGGTCCCTGGGTGGGATTGAACCACCAACCTTTTGGTTAATAGCCGTACATACTAACTGATTGCGCCACAGAGACACTTTGCAAAAGTACATACTGACAAAGGCTAATAAGCATTCATCTAAAACGTTTCCTAGAAAAACTTTAAAAAGTCAATAATCTGGAGAGTTTTTGTAAGATGTTTCTTCCATCAACCAACGAAGAAACACATTGGTACTTTCCCATGATGAGTGAGTGCTTCAGGATCTCTTGCACTTACATGTGCAGCAGAGTACAGCAATGGAAGCATGCTGGGCTCATAACCCAGAGGTAGGCAGATTGAAACTATCCTCTGCTGTATGCTTTTTTTTTTTAATTTAAGTAATCCAAAACTGGGATTGATATTTTGGCTCTTTTATTTTTACTTAAAGTACAATAACTTTTACCATTTTAATTTGTTTTAATAGTATATTGACAGTATTGTTTTCTTTCAAAAATCCACTTCATTTTCTTTACCCTATTATTAAAATGGTAATTGACAAAAACAAACTACATTGTCATCAGAAGAGCAATATAAAATGTACAAGTGATATATTAAAATCATCTTTCCAGCTTGAATTTCAATGATGCATTGGGTCAACAAATTTGTGAGAAACATCTTCACCCTTAAATAAAGATTTTCTTAATTCCTTACCTGTGTGCTAATTAGATATCACCTTGTTTTCACATTAAACAGACTTCCACATGAGAAAGCAGCAAGGAAGCAGTGGCGTTAATGTTTCCTGGTGTCAACTTGTATTATTTCAGTAGACATTGAAATGAGGATGCATCTTGCTGCCTTTCCAATGAAGCAAGTTTAATTTAGTAATAGGTGAAAAACCATCCTTACAAAGGTGTTAATCAGAGACTTGGCTTTGTGGACACTTTTCAGAGAACAAATTTGTTAGCATAAAAATAAAGCCAGAAAATGAAGAGCTGTTTAATCACTCGATTGGATTTTTCTGCCAGCATATTTTTTTTTCTCTGCAACCCACTGCTAAATTGTGCTTCCTAGCTGTTTTTTTATAAAATAACTGAATCAAATCTAACTCTGATTACATCAGAGAAGGCCATGTACCCTACACCATAAGAGGGGGTTTGAAATTTTGACTTGTCTACTTAAATATCACCAAAATCTGATCACAAGTTTAATTACATCCCTGGGTGGGATTGAACCACCAACCTTTCGGTTAATAGCCGAACACACTAACCGATTGCGCCACAGAGACACTTTGCAAAAAGTGCATACTGACAAAGGCTAATAAGCATAAATCTAGAACGTTTCCTAGAAAAACATTAAAAAATCAATAATCTGGAGAGTTTTTGTAAGATGTTTCTTCCATCAACCAACGAATAAACACATTGGTACTTTCCCATGATGAGTGAGTGCTTCAGGATCTCTTGCACTTACATGTGCAGCAGAGTACTGCAATGGAAGCATGCTGGACCCATAACCCAGAGGTAGGCAGATTGAAACTATCCTTTGCTATATGCATTTTTTTTGTTAATTTAAGTAATCAAAACTGGGATTGATATTTTTGCTCTTTTATTTTTACTTAAAGTACAATAACTTTTACCATTTTAATTTGTTTTAATAGTATATTGACAGTATAGTTTTCTTTCAAAAATCCACTTAATTTTCTTTACCCTGTTATTAAAATGGTAATTGAAAAAAAAACTACATTGTCACCAGAAGAGCAATACAAAATGTACAAGTGATATATTAAAATCATCTTTCCAGCTTGAATTTCAATGATGCATTGGGGCAACAATTTTGTGAGAAACATCTTCACCCTTAAATAAAGATTTTCGGAATTCCTTACCTGTGTGCTAATTAGATATCACCTTGTTTTCACATTAAACAGACTTCCACATGAGAAAGCAGCAAGGATGCAGTGGCGTTAATGTTTCCTGGTGTCAACCTGTATTATTTCAGTAGACATTGAAATGAGGATGCATCTTGCTGCCTTTCCAATGAAGCAAGTATAATTTAGTAATAGGTGAAAAACCATCCTTACAAAGGTGTTAATCAGAGACTTGGCTTTGTGGACACTTTTCAGAGAACAAATTTGTTAGCATAAAAATAAAGCCAGAAAATGAAGAGCTGTTTAATCACTCAATTGGATTTTTCTGCCAGCATATTTTTTTTCTCTGCAAACCACTGCTAAATTGTGCTTCCTAGCTGTTTTTATAAAATCAATGAATCAAATCTAACTCTGATTACATCAGAGAAGGCCAGGTACCCTACACCATAAGAGGCGGTTTGAAATTTTGACTTGTCTACTTAAAGATCACCAAAATCTGATAACAAGATCAATTACATCCCTGGGTGGGATTGAACCACCAACCTTTTAGTTAACAGCCGTACACACTAACTGATTGCGCCACAGAGACACTTTGCGAAAGTGCATACTGACAAAGGCTAATAAGCATTCATCTAAAACGTTTCCTAGAAAAACTTTAAAAAGTCAATAATCTGGAGAGTTTTATAAGATGTGTTGAATACTGTGACAGAGGCAACCTGCTGAAGGCCTAACAGTTATGTGTGTGCACTACGGGATAGTACGTATATTATGTATACATCCAATAAGCAAAGGGTTCTCATATTCACTAGTATAATATGAAAGCATAACAGAATCCATTTTGATTCTAGCTAGATGATATAGCAAATTCATCTTGAACTTTTTACACACCCTGAGAGAAAAACAACTTTGTTGGCTAAGTATTGTTTCCACATACGCACTTTCTAAAAGCTCATAGAGACCAGATGTAATTCCTAATATGGACACAGTTGAAGCTCACGAGTATCTTTTTAGTATTCTTGACAATTGTCCCAATATTGCATAACTCTATTGCCTAACATTGTATTCCTGGGGTATGAAATCATATGGGAGGAATATACAAAAGGGGTGTAACTGTGTATTATATAAAACTCATTGTTGATACGTGTATGTTGTTGTTAAATGATTTGACACAGGACGAGAGAATGCTACTTCTCCCCTGTATACGGGCGTGGCCCTTTGAATAAATAATAATTGATTTTTATAAATCCATTTTCAATTCATTCTTTTACCTAACAACCCAAACAGCAACAAGATGGTTAATTTAGTTAATCCAAGAGAATTCAACAGATGGGGGCTATGTCCTTGGAACTATAGATCTCGATCTCTTCATCAAATTCTCAAAGGGGTGTGCCAGCCAGCCAGCAGCTGATGATGGAAGGAACATCCCAAGTCATAACAGCACTGGTAAGTATAGAATACCATGGTATGTGCTGTATTCCAGTACATGCTGTTTCTATACCTGCCAGCTGTCTGTGTGATTGTATTTTTTATAATATGAGAATGAGAAGTGGAGAGATTGAAAAAAAACTAGTAAAATAACTCAGGGACCTGTTTGTTGTTGCTTGTTTGTAAAATGAATACCAAAATTATGTCCAAATCGGTTGAAGGACCAAGTAACTCGGAAATGATGATTGACAGATGCTGTTGCATGTAAATAAGAATACCAAAATTAATTCAAAGATTTGAGCAAAGAAACAGTGACCTGTGTTTTTCACTCTATGAATGATTGCATGAATAAGTGCTTTGGACCAAGAGCCAAATAAAGTAAAAAGCACATAGATCACCTCCACTTGTTAGTCAGCTACACGTGTATAAGAAGGGTACATTAGAAAAAAATAGAGTGAACAACCCGAGGTTATAGGGATTATATGTAACTGAGTGTAAGTATATATTGCAATACTGAGCTGCTAAGAGCTGCTGGTTGTTTTAAGCATAACCTAAGCATGTTGCTTTGTGATTGTAGTTGTGATAAGAGGATCTACTGCAGCTTCCCAGTTGACAGACGTGTCGTGTGTGTGAAAAATTGCAGGGATTGCGAATTTTTCCAGCGTATGGGAAGGGCAGGGAGGATTAACCCTAAGTGTGCATATCATGTATGGAAGAAATATTCCATAGAAGCACAAATTTTGTATAGTACTGTGACAAAGGGTACAGTATATGTTTTGCATTTAAATCATGCTGTATAATATTGGCCTGATCAACCAATACTAAGCGTATTTTGAAATCGGCAAAACTGTTGAAATCTGCAAGAAATTGAAGTTTGCAAACTGTATTTAAATTTGTGTGTTATGGTTTTGTGTGTGGGACATAATGTTCAGTTAAGTATATTCTCAGATCTGTGTCTAATGGAAACCTTCTGTCTGTGATTGGCATGGTTACAAGTTTTGAAATAATAAGGTTTGTGGTACCGAAACCGGACGGTTCGGTGAGACCCATTTTAAATTTTAAATCTTTGAACACGTATATAAAACGGTTCAAGTTCAAGATGGAATCGCTCAGGGCGGTTATCTCAAGCCTGGAGGAAGGGGATTACATGGTATCACTGGACATCAAGGATGCTTACCTGCATGTCCCCATTTACTCTCCTCACCAGGAGTACCTCAGATTTGTGGTACAGGACTGTCATTACCAATTCCAGACGCTGCCGTTTGGTCTGTCCACGGCACCGAGGGTGTTTACCAAGGTAATGGCCGAGATGATGATACTCCTGCGAAAAAAGGGAGTTATAATTATCCCGTACTTGGACGATCTCCAGATAAAGGCGAGGTCCAAGGAACAGTTGTTGATCGGAGTAGCACTAGAATTAAAATTTTAAAGCCTCCTGTTAGGCCATCATCTACACGACATAGCCCTGAATTTTCCAATGCGCAGCTCTTTGCAAAAGAGAGATATTGGCAAGGAAAAGCTGTCTTGTACCTTTGCATTTTTCTCCCAAACGAAGGACACTAGAAAGAAAATTTTAAAGCCTCCTGTTAGGCCATCATCTACACGACATAGCCCTGAATTTTCCAATGCGCAGCTCTTTGCAAAAGAGAGATATTGGCAAGGAAAAGCTGTCTTGTACCATTGCATTTTTCTCCCAAACGAAGGACACTAGAAAGAAAATTTTAAAGCCTCCTGTTACGCCATCATCTACACGACATAGCCCTGAATTTTCCAATGCGCAGCTCTTTGCAAAAGAGAGATATTGGCAAGGAAAAGCTGTCTTGTACCTTTGCATTTTTCTCCCAAACGAAGGTCACTAGAAAGAAAATTTTAAAGCCTCCTGTTAGGCCATCATCTACACGACATAGCCCTGAATTTTCCAATGCGCAGCTCTTTGCAAAAGAGAGATATTGGCAAGGAAAAGCTGTCTTGTACCTTTGCATTTTTCTCCCAAACGAAGGTCACTAGAAAGAAATTTTTAAAGCCTCCTGTTAGGCCATCATCTACACGACATAGCCCTGAATTTTCCAATACGTAGCTCTTTGCAAAAGAGAGATATTGGCAAGGAAAAGCTGTCTTGTACCTTTGCATTTTTCTCCCAAACGAAGGACACTAGAAAGAAAATTTTAAAGCCTCCTGTTAGGCCATCATCTACACGACATAGCCCTGAATTTTCCAATGCGCAGCTCTTTGCAAAAGAGAGATATTGGCAAGGAAAAGCTGTCTTGTACCTTTGCATTTTTCTCCCAAACGAAGGACACTAGAATAAAAATTTTAAAGCCTCCTGTTAGGCCATCATCTACACGACATAGCCCTGAATTTTCCAATGCGCAGCTCTTTGCAAAAAAAAGATATTGGCAAGGAAAAGCTGTCTTGTACCTTTGCATTTTTCTCCCAAACGAAGGTCACTAGAAAGAAAATTTTAAAGCCTCCTGTTAGGCCATCATCTACACGACATAGCCCTGAATTTTCCAATGCGTAGCTCTTTGCAAAAGAGAGATATTGGCAAGGAAAAGCTGTCTTGTACCTTTGCATTTTTCTCCCAAACGAAGGACACTAGAAAGAAAATTTTAAAGCCTCCTGTTAGGCCATCATCTACACGACATAGCCCTGAATTTTCCAATGCGCAGCTCTTTGCAAAAGAGAGATATTGGCAAGGAAAAGCTGTCTTGTACCTTTGCATTTTTCTCCCAAACGAAGGACACTAGAAAGAAAATTTTAAAGCCTCCTGTTAGGCCATCATCTACACGACATAGCCCTGAATTTTCCAATGCGCAGCTCTTTGCAAAAGAGAGATATTGGCAAGGAAAAGCTGTCTTGTACCATTGCATTTTTCTCCCAAACGAAGGACACTAGAAAGAAAATTTTAAAGCCTCCTGTTAGGCCATCATCTACACGACATAGCCCTGAATTTTCCAATGCGCAGCTCTTTGCAAAAGAGAGATATTGGCAAGGAAAAGCTGTCTTGTACCATTGCATTTTTCTCCCAAACGAAGGACACTAGAAAGAAAATTTTAAAGCCTCCTGTTAGGCCATCATCTACACGACATAGCCCTGAATTTTCCAATGCGCAGCTCTTTGCAAAAGAGAGATATTGGCAAGGAAAATCTGTCTTGTACCTTTGCATTTTTCTCCCAAACGAAGGTCACTAGAAAGAAAATTTTAAAGCCTCCTGTTAGGCCATCATCTACACGACATAGCCCTGAATTTTCCAATGCGCAGCTCTTTGCAAAAGAGAGATATTGGCAAGGAAAAGCTGTCTTGTACCTTTGCATTTTTCTCCCAAACGAAGGTCACTAGAAAGAAATTTTTAAAGCCTCCTGTTAGGCCATCATCTACACGACATAGCCCTGAATTTTCCAATGCGTAGCTCTTTGCAAAAGAGAGATATTGGCAAGGAAAAGCTGTCTTGTACCTTTGCATTTTTCTCCCAAACGAAGGACACTAGAAAGAAAATTTTAAAGCCTCCTGTTAGGCCATCATCTACACGACATAGCCCTGAATTTTCCAATGCGCAGCTCTTTGCAAAATAGAGATATTGGCAAGGTAAAGCTGTCTTGTACCTTTGCATTTTTTTCCCAAACGAAGGACACTAGAATTAAAATTTTAAAGCCTCCTGTTAGGCCATCATCTACACGACATAGCCCTGAATTTTCCAATGCGCAGCTCTTTGCAAAAGAGAGATATTGGCAAGGAAAAGCTGTCTTGTACCTTTGCATTTTTCTCCCAAACGAAGGACACTAGAAAGATAATTTTAAAGCCTCCTGTTAGGCCATCATCTACACGACATGGCCCTGAATTTTCCAATGCGCAGCTCTTTGCAAAAGAGAGATATTGGCAAGGAAAAGCTGTCTTGTACCTTTGCATTTTTCTCCCAAACGAAGGACACTAGAATTAAAATTTTAAAGCCTCCTATTAGTGCTTCATCTAAACGGCATAGCCCTGAATTTTCCAATGCGTAGCTCTTTGCAATAGAGAGATATTGGCAAGGAAAAGCTGTCTTGTACCTTTGCATTTTTCTCCCAAACGAAGGACACTAGAATTAAAATTTTAAAGCCTCCTGTTAGGCCATCATCTACACGACATAGCCCTGAATTTTCCAATGCGCAGCTCTTTGCAAAAGAGAGATATTGGCAAGGAAAAGCTGTCTTGTACCTTTGCATTTTTCTCCCAAACGAAGGACACTAGAAAGAAAATTTTAAAGCCTCCTGTTAGGCCATCATCTACACGACATAGCCTTGAATTTTCCAATGCGCAGCTCTTTGCAAAAGAGAGATATTGGCAAGGAAAAGCTGTCTTGTACCATTGCATTTTTCTCCCAAACGAAGGACACTAGAAAGAAAATTTTAAAGCCTCCTGTTAGGCCATCATCTGCACGACATAGCCCTGAATTTTCCAATGCGCAGCTCTTTGCAAAAGAGAGATATTGGCAAGGAAAAGCTGTCTTGTACCTTTGCATTTTTCTCCCAAACGAAGATCACTAGAAAGAAAATTTTAAAGCCTCCTGTTAGGCCATCATCTACACGACATAGCCCTGAATTTTCCAATGCGCAGCTCTTTGCAAAAGAGAGACATTGGCAAGGAAAAGCTGTCTTGTACCTTTGCATTTTTCTCCCAAACGAAGGTCACTAGAAAGAAAATTTTAAAGCCTCCTGTTAGGCCATCATCTACACGACATAGCCCTGAATTTTCCAATGCGCAGCTCTTTGCAAAAGAGAGATATTGGCAAGGAAAAGCTGTCTTGTACCTTTGCATTTTTCTCCCAAACGAAGGACACTAGAAAGAAAATGTTAAAGCCTCCTGTTAGGCCATCATCTACACGACATAGCCCTGAATTTTCCAATGCGTAGCTCTTTGCAAAAGAGAGATATTGGCAAGGAAAAGCTGTCTTGTACCATTGCATTTTTCTCCCAAACGAAGGACACTAGAAAGAAAATGTTAAAGCCTCCTGTTAGTGCTTCATCTACACGGTATAGCCCTGAATTTTCCAATGCGCAGCTCTTTGCAAAAGAGAGATATTGGCAAGGAAAAGCTGTCTTGTACCTTTGCATTTTTCTCCCAAACGAAGGACACTAGAATGAAAATTTTAAAGCCTCCTGTTAGTGCTTCAGCTACACGGCATAGCCCTGAATTTTCTAATGCGTAGCTCTTTGCAAAAGAGAGATATTGGCAAGGAAAAGCTGTCTTGTACCTTTGCATTTTTCTCCCAAACGAAGGACACTAGAAAGAAAATTTTAAAGCCTCCTGTTAGGCCATCATCTATACGACATAGCCCTGAATTTTCCAATGCGTAGCTCTTTGCAAAAGAGAGATATTGGCAAGGAAAAGCTGTCTTGTACCTTTGCATTTTTCTCCCAAACGAAGGACACTAGAAAGAAAATTTTAAAGCCTCCTGTTAGGCCATCATCTACACGGCATAGCCCTGAATTTTCCAATGCGCAGCTCTTTGCAAAAGAGAGATATTGGCAAGGAAAAGCTGTCTTTACCTTTGCATTTTTCTCCCAAACGAAGGTCACTAGAAAGAATTTTTTAAAGCCTCCTGTTAGTGCTTCAGCTACACGGCATAGCCCTGAATTTTCTAATGCGTAGCTCTTTGCAAAAGAGAGATATTGGCAAGGAAAAGCTGTCTTGTACCTTTGCATTTTTCTCCCAAACGAAGGACACTAGAAAGAAAATTTTAAAGCCTCCTGTTAGGCCATCATCTATATGACATAGCCCTGAATTTTCCAATGCGTAGCTCTTTGCAAAAGAGAGATATTGGCAAGGAAAAGCTGTCTTGTACCTTTGCATTTTTCTCCCAAACGAAGGACACTAGAAAGAAAATTTGAAAGCCTCCTGTTAGGCCATCATCTACACAGCATAGCCCTGAATTTTCCAATGCGCAGCTCTTTGCAAAAGAGAGATATTGGCAAGGAAAAGCTGTCTTTACCTTTGCATTTTTCTCCCAAACGAAGGACACTAGAAAGATAATTTTAAAGCCTCCTGTTAGGCCATCATCTACACGACATAGCCCTGAATTTTCCAATGCGTAGCTCTTTGCAAAAGAGAGATATTGGCAAGGAAAAGCTGTCTTGTACCTTTGCATTTTTCTCCCAAACGAAGGACACTAGAATTAAAATTTTAAAGCCTCCTGTTAGTGCTTCATCTAAACGGCATAGCCCTGAATTTTCCAATGCGTAGCTCTTTGCAATAGAGAGATATTGGCAAGGAAAAGCTGTCTTGTACCTTTGCATTTTTCTCCCAAACGAAGGACACTAGAATTAAAATTTTAAAGCCTCCTGTTAGGCCATCATCTACACGACATAGCCCTGAATTTTCCAATGCGCAGCTCTTTGCAAAAGAGAGATATTGGCAAGGAAAAGCTGTCTTGTACCTTTGCATTTTTCTCCCAAACGAAGGACACTAGAAAGAAAATTTTAAAGCCTCCTGTTAGGCCATCATCTACACGACATAGCCCTGAATTTTCCAATGCGCAGCTCTTTGCAAAAGAGAGATATTGTCAAGGAAAAGCTGTCTTGTACCATTGCATTTTTCTCCCAAACGAAGGACACTAGAAAGAAAATTTTAAAGCCTCCTGTTAGGCCATCATCTACACGACATAGCCCTGAATTTTCCAATGCGCAGCTCTTTGCAAAAGAGAGATATTGGCAAGGAAAAGCTGTCTTATACCTTTGCATTTTTCTCCCAAACGAAGGTCACTAGAAAGAAAATTTTAAAGCCTCCTGTTAGGCCATCATCTACACGACATAGCCCTGAATTTTCCAATGCGCAGCTCTTTGCAAAAGAGAGATATTGGCAAGGAAAAGCTGTCTTGTACCTTTGCATTTTTCTCCCAAACGAAGGTCACTAGAAAGAAAATTTTAAAGCCTCCTGTTAGGCCATCATCTACACGACATAGCCCTGAATTTTCCAATGCGCAGCTCTTTGCAAAAGAGGGATATTGGCAAGGAAAAGCTGTCTTGTACCTTTGCATTTTTCTCCCAAACGAAGGACACTAGAAAGAAAATGTTAAAGCCTCCTGTTAGGCCATCATCTACACGACATAGCCCTGAATTTTCCAATGCGTAGCTCTTTGCAAAAGAGAGATATTGGCAAGGAAAAGCTGTCTTGTACCATTGCATTTTTCTCCCAAACGAAGGACACTAGAAAGAAAATTTTAAAGCCTCCTGTTAGTGCTTCATCTACACGGTATAGCCCTGAATATTCCAATGCGCAGCTCTTTGCAAAAGAGAGATATTGGCAAGGAAAAGCTGTCTTGTACCTTTGCATTTTTCTCCCAAACGAAGGACACTAGAATGAAAATTTTAAAGCCTCCTGTTAGTGCTTCAGCTACACGGCATAGCCCTGAATTTTCTAATGCGTAGCTCTTTGCAAAAGAGAGATATTGGCAAGGAAAAGCTGTCTTGTACCTTTGCATTTTTCTCCCAAACGAAGGACACTAGAAAGAAAATTTTAAAGCCTCCTGTTAGGCCATCATCTATACGACATAGCCCTGAATTTTCCAATGCGTAGCTCTTTGCAAAAGAGAGATATTGGCAAGGAAAAGCTGTCTTGTACCTTTGCATTTTTCTCCCAAACGAAGGACACTAGAAAGAAAATTTTAAAGCCTACTGTTAGGCCATCATCTACTAGACATAGCCCTGAATTTTCCAATGCGTAGCTCTTTGCAAAAGAGAGATATTGGCAAGGAAAAGCTGTCTTGTACCTTGCATTTTTCTCCCAAACGAAGGACACTAGAAAGAAAATTTGAAAGCCTACTGTTAGGCCATCATCTACAAGACATAGCCCTGAATTTTCCAATGCGTAGCTCTTTGCAAAAGAGAGATATTGGCAAGGAAAAGCTGTCTTGTACCTTTGCATTTTTCTCCCAAACGAAGGACACTAGAAAGATAATTTTAAAGCCTCCTGTTAGGCCATCATCTACACGACATAGCCCTGAATTTTCCAATGCGCAGCTCTTTGCAAAAGAGAGATATTGGCAAGGAAAAGCTGTCTTGTACCTTTGCATTTTTCTCCCAAACGTAGGACACTAGAAAGAAAATTTTAAAGCCTCCTGTTAGGCCATCATCTACACGGCATAGCCCTGAATTTTCCAATGCGCAGCTCTTTGCAAAAGAGAGATATTGGCAAGGAAAAGCTGTCTTTACCTTTGCATTTTTCTCCCAAACGAAGGGCACTAGAAAGATAATTTTAAAGCCTCCTGTTAGGCCATCATCTACACGACATAGCCCTGAATTTTCCAATGCGTAGCTCTTTGCAAAAGAGAGATATTGGCAAGGAAAAGCTGTCTTGTACCTTTGCATTTTTCTCCCAAACGAAGGGCACTAGAAAGATAATTTTAAAGCCTCCTGTTAGGCCGTCATCTACACGACATAGCCCTGAATTTTCCAATGCGCAGCTCTTTGCAAAAGAGAGATATTGGCAAGGAAAAGCTGTCTTGTACCTTTGCATTTTTCTCCCAAACGAAGGACACTAGAAAGATAATTTTAAAGCCTCCTGTTAGTGCTTCATCTACACGGCATAGCCCTGAATTTTCCAATGCGTAGCTCTTTGCAATAGAGAGATATTGGCAAGGAAAAGCTGTCTTGTACCTTTGCATTTTTCTCCCAAACGAAGGACACTAGAAAGATAATTTTAAAGCCTCCTGTTAGTGCTTCCTCTACACGGCATAGCCCTGAATTTTCCAATGCGTAGCTCTTTGCAATAGAGAGATATTGGCAAGGAAAAGCTGTCTTGTACCTTTGCATTTTTCTCCCAAACGAAGGATACTAGAAAGATAATTTTAAAGCCTCCTGTTAGTGCTTCATCTACACGGCATAGCCCTGAATTTTCCAATGCGTAGCTCTTTGCAAAAGAGAGATATTGGCAAGGAAAAGCTGTCTTGTACCTTTGCATTTTTCTCCCAAACGAAGGACACTAGAAAGATAATTTTAAAGCCTCCTGTTAGGCCATCATCTACACGACATAGCCCTGAATTTTCCAATGCGCAGCTCTTTGCAAAAGAGAGATATTGGCAAGGAAAAGCTGTCTTGTACCTTTGCATTTTTCTCCCAAACGAAGGACACTAGAAAGAAAATTTTAAAGCCTCCTGTTAGGCCATCATCTATATGACATAGCCCTGAATTTTCCAATGCGTAGCTCTTTGCAAAAGAGAGATATTGGCAAGGAAAAGCTGTCTTGTACCTTTGCATTTTTCTCCCAAACGAAGGACACTAGAAAGAAAATTTGAAAGCCTCCTGTTAGGCCATCATCTACACGGCATAGCCCTGAATTTTCCAATGCGCAGCTCTTTGCAAAAGAGAGATATTGGCAAGGAAAAGCTGTCTTTACCTTTGCATTTTTCTCCCAAACGAAGGACACTAGAAAGATAATTTTAAAGCCTCCTGTTAGGCCATCATCTACACGACATAGCCCTGAATTTTCCAATGCGTAGCTCTTTGCAAAAGAGAGATATTGGCAAGGAAAAGCTGTCTTGTACCTTTGCATTTTTCTCCCAAACGAAGGACACTAGAATTAAAATTTTAAAGCCTCCTGTTAGTGCTTCATCTAAACGGCATAGCCCTGAATTTTCCAATGCGTAGCTCTTTGCAATAGAGAGATATTGGCAAGGAAAAGCTGTCTTGTACCTTTGCATTTTTCTCCCAAACGAAGGACACTAGAATTAAAATTTTAAAGCCTCCTGTTAGGCCATCATCTACACGACATAGCCCTGAATTTTCCAATGCGCAGCTCTTTGCAAAAGAGAGATATTGGCAAGGAAAAGCTGTCTTGTACCTTTGCATTTTTCTCCCAAACGAAGGACACTAGAAAGAAAATTTTAAAGCCTCCTGTTAGGCCATCATCTACACGACATAGCCCTGAATTTTCCAATGCGCAGCTCTTTGCAAAAGAGAGATATTGTCAAGGAAAAGCTGTCTTGTACCATTGCATTTTTCTCCCAAACGAAGGACACTAGAAAGAAAATTTTAAAGCCTCCTGTTAGGCCATCATCTACACGACATAGCCCTGAATTTTCCAATGCGCAGCTCTTTGCAAAAGAGAGATATTGGCAAGGAAAAGCTGTCTTATACCTTTGCATTTTTCTCCCAAACGAAGGTCACTAGAAAGAAAATTTTAAAGCCTCCTGTTAGGCCATCATCTACACGACATAGCCCTGAATTTTCCAATGCGCAGCTCTTTGCAAAAGAGAGATATTGGCAAGGAAAAGCTGTCTTGTACCTTTGCATTTTTCTCCCAAACGAAGGTCACTAGAAAGAAAATTTTAAAGCCTCCTGTTAGGCCATCATCTACACGACATAGCCCTGAATTTTCCAATGCGCAGCTCTTTGCAAAAGAGGGATATTGGCAAGGAAAAGCTGTCTTGTACCTTTGCATTTTTCTCCCAAACGAAGGACACTAGAAAGAAAATGTTAAAGCCTCCTGTTAGGCCATCATCTACACGACATAGCCCTGAATTTTCCAATGCGTAGCTCTTTGCAAAAGAGAGATATTGGCAAGGAAAAGCTGTCTTGTACCATTGCATTTTTCTCCCAAACGAAGGACACTAGAAAGAAAATTTTAAAGCCTCCTGTTAGTGCTTCATCTACACGGTATAGCCCTGAATTTTCCAATGCGCAGCTCTTTGCAAAAGAGAGATATTGGCAAGGAAAAGCTGTCTTGTACCTTTGCATTTTTCTCCCAAACGAAGGACACTAGAATGAAAATTTTAAAGCCTCCTGTTAGTGCTTCAGCTACACGGCATAGCCCTGAATTTTCTAATGCGTAGCTCTTTGCAAAAGAGAGATATTGGCAAGGAAAAGCTGTCTTGTACCTTTGCATTTTTCTCCCAAACGAAGGACACTAGAAAGAAAATTTTAAAGCCTCCTGTTAGGCCATCATCTATACGACATAGCCCTGAATTTTCCAATGCGTAGCTCTTTGCAAAAGAGAGATATTGGCAAGGAAAAGCTGTCTTGTACCTTTGCATTTTTCTCCCAAACGAAGGACACTAGAATTAAAATTTTAAAGCCTCCTGTTAGACCATCATCTACACGGCATAGCCATGAATTTTCCAATGCGCAGCTCTTTGCAAAAGAGAGATATTGGCAAGGAAAAGCTGTCTTGTACCTTTGCATTTTTCTCCCAAACGAAGGACACTAGAAAGAAAATTTTAAAGCCTCCTGTTAGGCCATCATCTACACGACATAGCCTTGAATTTTCCAATGCGCAGCTCTTTGCAAAAGAGAGATATTGGCAAGGAAAAGCTGTCTTGTACCATTGCATTTTTCTCCCAAACGAAGGACACTAGAAAGAAAATTTTAAAGCCTCCTGTTAGGCCATCATCTGCACGACATAGCCCTGAATTTTCCAATGCGCAGCTCTTTGCAAAAGAGAGATATTGGCAAGGAAAAGCTGTCTTGTACCTTTGCATTTTTCTCCCAAACGAAGGTCACTAGAAAGAAAATTTTAAAGCCTCCTGTTAGGCCATCATCTACACGACATAGCCCTGAATTTTCCAATGCGCAGCTCTTTGCAAAAGAGAGACATTGGCAAGGAAAAGCTGTCTTGTACCTTTGCATTTTTCTCCCAAACGAAGGTCACTAGAAAGAAAATTTTAAAGCCTCCTGTTAGGCCATCATCTACACGACATAGCCCTGAATTTTCCAATGCGCAGCTCTTTGCAAAAGAGAGATATTGGCAAGGAAAAGCTGTCTTGTACCTTTGCATTTTTCTCCCAAACGAAGGACACTAGAAAGAAAATGTTAAAGCCTCCTGTTAGGCCATCATCTACACGACATAGCCCTGAATTTTCCAATGCGTAGCTCTTTGCAAAAGAGAGATATTGGCAAGGAAAAGCTGTCTTGTACCATTGCATTTTTCTCCCAAACGAAGGACACTAGAAAGAAAATGTTAAAGCCTCCTGTTAGTGCTTCATCTACACGGTATAGCCCTGAATTTTCCAATGCGCAGCTCTTTGCAAAAGAGAGATATTGGCAAGGAAAAGCTGTCTTGTACCTTTGCATTTTTCTCCCAAACGAAGGACACTAGAATGAAAATTTTAAAGCCTCCTGTTAGTGCTTCAGCTACACGGCATAGCCCTGAATTTTCTAATGCGTAGCTCTTTGCAAAAGAGAGATATTGGCAAGGAAAAGCTGTCTTGTACCTTTGCATTTTTCTCCCAAACGAAGGACACTAGAAAGAAAATTTTAAAGCCTCCTGTTAGGCCATCATCTATACGACATAGCCCTGAATTTTCCAATGCGTAGCTCTTTGCAAAAGAGAGATATTGGCAAGGAAAAGCTGTCTTGTACCTTTGCATTTTTCTCCCAAACGAAGGACACTAGAAAGAAAATTTTAAAGCCTCCTGTTAGGCCATCATCTACACGGCATAGCCCTGAATTTTCCAATGCGCAGCTCTTTGCAAAAGAGAGATATTGGCAAGGAAAAGCTGTCTTTACCTTTGCATTTTTCTCCCAAACGAAGGTCACTAGAAAGAATTTTTTAAAGCCTCCTGTTAGTGCTTCAGCTACACGGCATAGCCCTGAATTTTCTAATGCGTAGCTCTTTGCAAAAGAGAGATATTGGCAAGGAAAAGCTGTCTTGTACCTTTGCATTTTTCTCCCAAACGAAGGACACTAGAAAGAAAATTTTAAAGCCTCCTGTTAGGCCATCATCTATATGACATAGCCCTGAATTTTCCAATGCGTAGCTCTTTGCAAAAGAGAGATATTGGCAAGGAAAAGCTGTCTTGTACCTTTGCATTTTTCTCCCAAACGAAGGACACTAGAAAGAAAATTTGAAAGCCTCCTGTTAGGCCATCATCTACACAGCATAGCCCTGAATTTTCCAATGCGCAGCTCTTTGCAAAAGAGAGATATTGGCAAGGAAAAGCTGTCTTTACCTTTGCATTTTTCTCCCAAACGAAGGACACTAGAAAGATAATTTTAAAGCCTCCTGTTAGGCCATCATCTACACGACATAGCCCTGAATTTTCCAATGCGTAGCTCTTTGCAAAAGAGAGATATTGGCAAGGAAAAGCTGTCTTGTACCTTTGCATTTTTCTCCCAAACGAAGGACACTAGAATTAAAATTTTAAAGCCTCCTGTTAGTGCTTCATCTAAACGGCATAGCCCTGAATTTTCCAATGCGTAGCTCTTTGCAATAGAGAGATATTGGCAAGGAAAAGCTGTCTTGTACCTTTGCATTTTTCTCCCAAACGAAGGACACTAGAATTAAAATTTTAAAGCCTCCTGTTAGGCCATCATCTACACGACATAGCCCTGAATTTTCCAATGCGCAGCTCTTTGCAAAAGAGAGATATTGGCAAGGAAAAGCTGTCTTGTACCTTTGCATTTTTCTCCCAAACGAAGGACACTAGAAAGAAAATTTTAAAGCCTCCTGTTAGGCCATCATCTACACGACATAGCCCTGAATTTTCCAATGCGCAGCTCTTTGCAAAAGAGAGATATTGTCAAGGAAAAGCTGTCTTGTACCATTGCATTTTTCTCCCAAACGAAGGACACTAGAAAGAAAATTTTAAAGCCTCCTGTTAGGCCATCATCTACACGACATAGCCCTGAATTTTCCAATGCGCAGCTCTTTGCAAAAGAGAGATATTGGCAAGGAAAAGCTGTCTTATACCTTTGCATTTTTCTCCCAAACGAAGGTCACTAGAAAGAAAATTTTAAAGCCTCCTGTTAGGCCATCATCTACACGACATAGCCCTGAATTTTCCAATGCGCAGCTCTTTGCAAAAGAGAGATATTGGCAAGGAAAAGCTGTCTTGTACCTTTGCATTTTTCTCCCAAACGAAGGTCACTAGAAAGAAAATTTTAAAGCCTCCTGTTAGGCCATCATCTACACGACATAGCCCTGAATTTTCCAATGCGCAGCTCTTTGCAAAAGAGGGATATTGGCAAGGAAAAGCTGTCTTGTACCTTTGCATTTTTCTCCCAAACGAAGGACACTAGAAAGAAAATGTTAAAGCCTCCTGTTAGGCCATCATCTACACGACATAGCCCTGAATTTTCCAATGCGTAGCTCTTTGCAAAAGAGAGATATTGGCAAGGAAAAGCTGTCTTGTACCATTGCATTTTTCTCCCAAACGAAGGACACTAGAAAGAAAATTTTAAAGCCTCCTGTTAGTGCTTCATCTACACGGTATAGCCCTGAATTTTCCAATGCGCAGCTCTTTGCAAAAGAGAGATATTGGCAAGGAAAAGCTGTCTTGTACCTTTGCATTTTTCTCCCAAACGAAGGACACTAGAATGAAAATTTTAAAGCCTCCTGTTAGTGCTTCAGCTACACGGCATAGCCCTGAATTTTCTAATGCGTAGCTCTTTGCAAAAGAGAGATATTGGCAAGGAAAAGCTGTCTTGTACCTTTGCATTTTTCTCCCAAACGAAGGACACTAGAAAGAAAATTTTAAAGCCTCCTGTTAGGCCATCATCTATACGACATAGCCCTGAATTTTCCAATGCGTAGCTCTTTGCAAAAGAGAGATATTGGCAAGGAAAAGCTGTCTTGTACCTTTGCATTTTTCTCCCAAACGAAGGACACTAGAATAAAAATTTTAAAGCCTCCTGTTAGGCCATCATCTACACGACATAGCCCTGAATTTTCCAATGCGCAGCTCTTTGCAAAAGAGAGATATTGGCAAGGAAAAGCTGTCTTGTACCTTTGCATTTTTCTCCCAAACGAAGGTCACTAGAAAGAAAATTTTAAAGCCTCCTGTTAGGCCATCATCTACACGACATAGCCCTGAATTTTCCAATGCGTAGCTCTTTGCAAAAGAGAGATATTGGCAAGGAAAAGCTGTCTTGTACCTTTGCATTTTTCTCCCAAACGAAGGACACTAGAAAGAAAATTTTAAAGCCTCCTGTTAGGCCATCATCTACACGACATAGCCCTGAATTTTCCAATGCGCAGCTCTTTGCAAAAGAGAGATATTGGCAAGGAAAAGCTGTCTTGTACCTTTGCATTTTTCTCCCAAACGAAGGACACTAGAAAGAAAATTTTAAAGCCTCCTGTTAGGCCATCATCTACACGACATAGCCCTGAATTTTCCAATGCGCAGCTCTTTGCAAAAGAGAGATATTGGCAAGGAAAAGCTGTCTTGTACCATTGCATTTTTCTCCCAAACGAAGGACACTAGAAAGAAAATTTTAAAGCCTCCTGTTAGGCCATCATCTACACGACATAGCCCTGAATTTTCCAATGCGCAGCTCTTTGCAAAAGAGAGATATTGGCAAGGAAAAGCTGTCTTGTACCATTGCATTTTTCTCCCAAACGAAGGACACTAGAAAGAAAATTTTAAAGCCTCCTGTTAGGCCATCATCTACACGACATAGCCCTGAATTTTCCAATGCGCAGCTCTTTGCAAAAGAGAGATATTGGCAAGGAAAATCTGTCTTGTACCTTTGCATTTTTCTCCCAAACGAAGGTCACTAGAAAGAAAATTTTAAAGCCTCCTGTTAGGCCATCATCTACACGACATAGCCCTGAATTTTCCAATGCGCAGCTCTTTGCAAAAGAGAGATATTGGCAAGGAAAAGCTGTCTTGTACCTTTGCATTTTTCTCCCAAACGAAGGTCACTAGAAAGAAATTTTTAAAGCCTCCTGTTAGGCCATCATCTACACGACATAGCCCTGAATTTTCCAATGCGTAGCTCTTTGCAAAAGAGAGATATTGGCAAGGAAAAGCTGTCTTGTACCTTTGCATTTTTCTCCCAAACGAAGGACACTAGAAAGAAAATTTTAAAGCCTCCTGTTAGGCCATCATCTACACGACATAGCCCTGAATTTTCCAATGCGCAGCTCTTTGCAAAATAGAGATATTGGCAAGGTAAAGCTGTCTTGTACCTTTGCATTTTTTTCCCAAACGAAGGACACTAGAATTAAAATTTTAAAGCCTCCTGTTAGGCCATCATCTACACGACATAGCCCTGAATTTTCCAATGCGCAGCTCTTTGCAAAAGAGAGATATTGGCAAGGAAAAGCTGTCTTGTACCTTTGCATTTTTCTCCCAAACGAAGGACACTAGAAAGATAATTTTAAAGCCTCCTGTTAGGCCATCATCTACACGACATGGCCCTGAATTTTCCAATGCGCAGCTCTTTGCAAAAGAGAGATATTGGCAAGGAAAAGCTGTCTTGTACCTTTGCATTTTTCTCCCAAACGAAGGACACTAGAATTAAAATTTTAAAGCCTCCTATTAGTGCTTCATCTAAACGGCATAGCCCTGAATTTTCCAATGCGTAGCTCTTTGCAATAGAGAGATATTGGCAAGGAAAAGCTGTCTTGTACCTTTGCATTTTTCTCCCAAACGAAGGACACTAGAATTAAAATTTTAAAGCCTCCTGTTAGGCCATCATCTACACGACATAGCCCTGAATTTTCCAATGCGCAGCTCTTTGCAAAAGAGAGATATTGGCAAGGAAAAGCTGTCTTGTACCTTTGCATTTTTCTCCCAAACGAAGGACACTAGAATTAAAATTTTAAAGCCTCCTGTTAGTGCTTCAGCTACACGGCATAGCCCTGAATTTTCTAATGCGTAGCTCTTTGCAAAAGAGAGATATTGGCAAGGAAAAGCTGTCTTGTACCTTTGCATTTTTCTCCCAAACGAAGGACACTAGAAAGAAAATTTTAAAGCCTCCTGTTAGGCCATCATCTATACGACATAGCCCTGAATTTTCCAATGCGTAGCTCTTTGCAAAAGAGAGATATTGGCAAGGAAAAGCTGTCTTGTACCTTTGCATTTTTCTCCCAAACGAAGGACACTAGAAAGAAAATTTTAAAGCCTCCTGTTAGGCCATCATCTACACGGCATAGCCCTGAATTTTCCAATGCGCAGCTCTTTGCAAAAGAGAGATATTGGCAAGGAAAAGCTGTCTTTACCTTTGCATTTTTCTCCCAAACGAAGGTCACTAGAAAGAATTTTTTAAAGCCTCCTGTTAGTGCTTCAGCTACACGGCATAGCCCTGAATTTTCTAATGCGTAGCTCTTTGCAAAAGAGAGATATTGGCAAGGAAAAGCTGTCTTGTACCTTTGCATTTTTCTCCCAAACGAAGGACACTAGAAAGAAAATTTTAAAGCCTCCTGTTAGGCCATCATCTATATGACATAGCCCTGAATTTTCCAATGCGTAGCTCTTTGCAAAAGAGAGATATTGGCAAGGAAAAGCTGTCTTGTACCTTTGCATTTTTCTCCCAAACGAAGGACACTAGAAAGAAAATTTGAAAGCCTCCTGTTAGGCCATCATCTACACAGCATAGCCCTGAATTTTCCAATGCGCAGCTCTTTGCAAAAGAGAGATATTGGCAAGGAAAAGCTGTCTTTACCTTTGCATTTTTCTCCCAAACGAAGGACACTAGAAAGATAATTTTAAAGCCTCCTGTTAGGCCATCATCTACACGACATAGCCCTGAATTTTCCAATGCGTAGCTCTTTGCAAAAGAGAGATATTGGCAAGGAAAAGCTGTCTTGTACCTTTGCATTTTTCTCCCAAACGAAGGACACTAGAATTAAAATTTTAAAGCCTCCTGTTAGTGCTTCATCTAAACGGCATAGCCCTGAATTTTCCAATGCGTAGCTCTTTGCAATAGAGAGATATTGGCAAGGAAAAGCTGTCTTGTACCTTTGCATTTTTCTCCCAAACGAAGGACACTAGAATTAAAATTTTAAAGCCTCCTGTTAGGCCATCATCTACACGACATAGCCCTGAATTTTCCAATGCGCAGCTCTTTGCAAAAGAGAGATATTGGCAAGGAAAAGCTGTCTTGTACCTTTGCATTTTTCTCCCAAACGAAGGACACTAGAAAGAAAATTTTAAAGCCTCCTGTTAGGCCATCATCTACACGACATAGCCCTGAATTTTCCAATGCGCAGCTCTTTGCAAAAGAGAGATATTGTCAAGGAAAAGCTGTCTTGTACCATTGCATTTTTCTCCCAAACGAAGGACACTAGAAAGAAAATTTTAAAGCCTCCTGTTAGGCCATCATCTACACGACATAGCCCTGAATTTTCCAATGCGCAGCTCTTTGCAAAAGAGAGATATTGGCAAGGAAAAGCTGTCTTATACCTTTGCATTTTTCTCCCAAACGAAGGTCACTAGAAAGAAAATTTTAAAGCCTCCTGTTAGGCCATCATCTACACGACATAGCCCTGAATTTTCCAATGCGCAGCTCTTTGCAAAAGAGAGATATTGGCAAGGAAAAGCTGTCTTGTACCTTTGCATTTTTCTCCCAAACGAAGGTCACTAGAAAGAAAATTTTAAAGCCTCCTGTTAGGCCATCATCTACACGACATAGCCCTGAATTTTCCAATGCGCAGCTCTTTGCAAAAGAGGGATATTGGCAAGGAAAAGCTGTCTTGTACCTTTGCATTTTTCTCCCAAACGAAGGACACTAGAAAGAAAATGTTAAAGCCTCCTGTTAGGCCATCATCTACACGACATAGCCCTGAATTTTCCAATGCGTAGCTCTTTGCAAAAGAGAGATATTGGCAAGGAAAAGCTGTCTTGTACCATTGCATTTTTCTCCCAAACGAAGGACACTAGAAAGAAAATTTTAAAGCCTCCTGTTAGTGCTTCATCTACACGGTATAGCCCTGAATATTCCAATGCGCAGCTCTTTGCAAAAGAGAGATATTGGCAAGGAAAAGCTGTCTTGTACCTTTGCATTTTTCTCCCAAACGAAGGACACTAGAATGAAAATTTTAAAGCCTCCTGTTAGTGCTTCAGCTACACGGCATAGCCCTGAATTTTCTAATGCGTAGCTCTTTGCAAAAGAGAGATATTGGCAAGGAAAAGCTGTCTTGTACCTTTGCATTTTTCTCCCAAACGAAGGACACTAGAAAGAAAATTTTAAAGCCTCCTGTTAGGCCATCATCTATACGACATAGCCCTGAATTTTCCAATGCGTAGCTCTTTGCAAAAGAGAGATATTGGCAAGGAAAAGCTGTCTTGTACCTTTGCATTTTTCTCCCAAACGAAGGACACTAGAAAGAAAATTTTAAAGCCTACTGTTAGGCCATCATCTACTAGACATAGCCCTGAATTTTCCAATGCGTAGCTCTTTGCAAAAGAGAGATATTGGCAAGGAAAAGCTGTCTTGTACCTTGCATTTTTCTCCCAAACGAAGGACACTAGAAAGAAAATTTGAAAGCCTACTGTTAGGCCATCATCTACAAGACATAGCCCTGAATTTTCCAATGCGTAGCTCTTTGCAAAAGAGAGATATTGGCAAGGAAAAGCTGTCTTGTACCTTTGCATTTTTCTCCCAAACGAAGGACACTAGAAAGATAATTTTAAAGCCTCCTGTTAGGCCATCATCTACACGACATAGCCCTGAATTTTCCAATGCGCAGCTCTTTGCAAAAGAGAGATATTGGCAAGGAAAAGCTGTCTTGTACCTTTGCATTTTTCTCCCAAACGTAGGACACTAGAAAGAAAATTTTAAAGCCTCCTGTTAGGCCATCATCTACACGGCATAGCCCTGAATTTTCCAATGCGCAGCTCTTTGCAAAAGAGAGATATTGGCAAGGAAAAGCTGTCTTTACCTTTGCATTTTTCTCCCAAACGAAGGGCACTAGAAAGATAATTTTAAAGCCTCCTGTTAGGCCATCATCTACACGACATAGCCCTGAATTTTCCAATGCGTAGCTCTTTGCAAAAGAGAGATATTGGCAAGGAAAAGCTGTCTTGTACCTTTGCATTTTTCTCCCAAACGAAGGGCACTAGAAAGATAATTTTAAAGCCTCCTGTTAGGCCGTCATCTACACGACATAGCCCTGAATTTTCCAATGCGCAGCTCTTTGCAAAAGAGAGATATTGGCAAGGAAAAGCTGTCTTGTACCTTTGCATTTTTCTCCCAAACGAAGGACACTAGAAAGATAATTTTAAAGCCTCCTGTTAGTGCTTCATCTACACGGCATAGCCCTGAATTTTCCAATGCGTAGCTCTTTGCAATAGAGAGATATTGGCAAGGAAAAGCTGTCTTGTACCTTTGCATTTTTCTCCCAAACGAAGGACACTAGAAAGATAATTTTAAAGCCTCCTGTTAGTGCTTCCTCTACACGGCATAGCCCTGAATTTTCCAATGCGTAGCTCTTTGCAATAGAGAGATATTGGCAAGGAAAAGCTGTCTTGTACCTTTGCATTTTTCTCCCAAACGAAGGATACTAGAAAGATAATTTTAAAGCCTCCTGTTAGTGCTTCATCTACACGGCATAGCCCTGAATTTTCCAATGCGTAGCTCTTTGCAAAAGAGAGATATTGGCAAGGAAAAGCTGTCTTGTACCTTTGCATTTTTCTCCCAAACGAAGGACACTAGAAAGATAATTTTAAAGCCTCCTGTTAGGCCATCATCTACACGACATAGCCCTGAATTTTCCAATGCGCAGCTCTTTGCAAAAGAGAGATATTGGCAAGGAAAAGCTGTCTTGTACCTTTGCATTTTTCTCCCAAACGAAGGACACTAGAAAGAAAATTTTAAAGCCTCCTGTTAGGCCATCATCTATATGACATAGCCCTGAATTTTCCAATGCGTAGCTCTTTGCAAAAGAGAGATATTGGCAAGGAAAAGCTGTCTTGTACCTTTGCATTTTTCTCCCAAACGAAGGACACTAGAAAGAAAATTTGAAAGCCTCCTGTTAGGCCATCATCTACACGGCATAGCCCTGAATTTTCCAATGCGCAGCTCTTTGCAAAAGAGAGATATTGGCAAGGAAAAGCTGTCTTTACCTTTGCATTTTTCTCCCAAACGAAGGACACTAGAAAGATAATTTTAAAGCCTCCTGTTAGGCCATCATCTACACGACATAGCCCTGAATTTTCCAATGCGTAGCTCTTTGCAAAAGAGAGATATTGGCAAGGAAAAGCTGTCTTGTACCTTTGCATTTTTCTCCCAAACGAAGGACACTAGAATTAAAATTTTAAAGCCTCCTGTTAGTGCTTCATCTAAACGGCATAGCCCTGAATTTTCCAATGCGTAGCTCTTTGCAATAGAGAGATATTGGCAAGGAAAAGCTGTCTTGTACCTTTGCATTTTTCTCCCAAACGAAGGACACTAGAATTAAAATTTTAAAGCCTCCTGTTAGGCCATCATCTACACGACATAGCCCTGAATTTTCCAATGCGCAGCTCTTTGCAAAAGAGAGATATTGGCAAGGAAAAGCTGTCTTGTACCTTTGCATTTTTCTCCCAAACGAAGGACACTAGAAAGAAAATTTTAAAGCCTCCTGTTAGGCCATCATCTACACGACATAGCCCTGAATTTTCCAATGCGCAGCTCTTTGCAAAAGAGAGATATTGTCAAGGAAAAGCTGTCTTGTACCATTGCATTTTTCTCCCAAACGAAGGACACTAGAAAGAAAATTTTAAAGCCTCCTGTTAGGCCATCATCTACACGACATAGCCCTGAATTTTCCAATGCGCAGCTCTTTGCAAAAGAGAGATATTGGCAAGGAAAAGCTGTCTTATACCTTTGCATTTTTCTCCCAAACGAAGGTCACTAGAAAGAAAATTTTAAAGCCTCCTGTTAGGCCATCATCTACACGACATAGCCCTGAATTTTCCAATGCGCAGCTCTTTGCAAAAGAGAGATATTGGCAAGGAAAAGCTGTCTTGTACCTTTGCATTTTTCTCCCAAACGAAGGTCACTAGAAAGAAAATTTTAAAGCCTCCTGTTAGGCCATCATCTACACGACATAGCCCTGAATTTTCCAATGCGCAGCTCTTTGCAAAAGAGGGATATTGGCAAGGAAAAGCTGTCTTGTACCTTTGCATTTTTCTCCCAAACGAAGGACACTAGAAAGAAAATGTTAAAGCCTCCTGTTAGGCCATCATCTACACGACATAGCCCTGAATTTTCCAATGCGTAGCTCTTTGCAAAAGAGAGATATTGGCAAGGAAAAGCTGTCTTGTACCATTGCATTTTTCTCCCAAACGAAGGACACTAGAAAGAAAATTTTAAAGCCTCCTGTTAGTGCTTCATCTACACGGTATAGCCCTGAATTTTCCAATGCGCAGCTCTTTGCAAAAGAGAGATATTGGCAAGGAAAAGCTGTCTTGTACCTTTGCATTTTTCTCCCAAACGAAGGACACTAGAATGAAAATTTTAAAGCCTCCTGTTAGTGCTTCAGCTACACGGCATAGCCCTGAATTTTCTAATGCGTAGCTCTTTGCAAAAGAGAGATATTGGCAAGGAAAAGCTGTCTTGTACCTTTGCATTTTTCTCCCAAACGAAGGACACTAGAAAGAAAATTTTAAAGCCTCCTGTTAGGCCATCATCTATACGACATAGCCCTGAATTTTCCAATGCGTAGCTCTTTGCAAAAGAGAGATATTGGCAAGGAAAAGCTGTCTTGTACCTTTGCATTTTTCTCCCAAACGAAGGACACTAGAATTAAAATTTTAAAGCCTCCTGTTAGACCATCATCTACACGGCATAGCCATGAATTTTCCAATGCGCAGCTCTTTGCAAAAGAGAGATATTGGCAAGGAAAAGCTGTCTTGTACCTTTGCATTTTTCTCCCAAACGAAGGACACTAGAAAGAAAATTTTAAAGCCTCCTGTTAGGCCATCATCTACACGACATAGCCTTGAATTTTCCAATGCGCAGCTCTTTGCAAAAGAGAGATATTGGCAAGGAAAAGCTGTCTTGTACCATTGCATTTTTCTCCCAAACGAAGGACACTAGAAAGAAAATTTTAAAGCCTCCTGTTAGGCCATCATCTGCACGACATAGCCCTGAATTTTCCAATGCGCAGCTCTTTGCAAAAGAGAGATATTGGCAAGGAAAAGCTGTCTTGTACCTTTGCATTTTTCTCCCAAACGAAGGTCACTAGAAAGAAAATTTTAAAGCCTCCTGTTAGGCCATCATCTACACGACATAGCCCTGAATTTTCCAATGCGCAGCTCTTTGCAAAAGAGAGACATTGGCAAGGAAAAGCTGTCTTGTACCTTTGCATTTTTCTCCCAAACGAAGGTCACTAGAAAGAAAATTTTAAAGCCTCCTGTTAGGCCATCATCTACACGACATAGCCCTGAATTTTCCAATGCGCAGCTCTTTGCAAAAGAGAGATATTGGCAAGGAAAAGCTGTCTTGTACCTTTGCATTTTTCTCCCAAACGAAGGACACTAGAAAGAAAATGTTAAAGCCTCCTGTTAGGCCATCATCTACACGACATAGCCCTGAATTTTCCAATGCGTAGCTCTTTGCAAAAGAGAGATATTGGCAAGGAAAAGCTGTCTTGTACCATTGCATTTTTCTCCCAAACGAAGGACACTAGAAAGAAAATGTTAAAGCCTCCTGTTAGTGCTTCATCTACACGGTATAGCCCTGAATTTTCAATGCGCAGCTCTTTGCAAAAGAGAGATATTGGCAAGGAAAAGCTGTCTTGTACCTTTGCATTTTTCTCCCAAACGAAGGACACTAGAATGAAAATTTTAAAGCCTCCTGTTAGTGCTTCAGCTACACGGCATAGCCCTGAATTTTCTAATGCGTAGCTCTTTGCAAAAGAGAGATATTGGCAAGGAAAAGCTGTCTTGTACCTTTGCATTTTTCTCCCAAACGAAGGACACTAGAAAGAAAATTTTAAAGCCTCCTGTTAGGCCATCATCTATACGACATAGCCCTGAATTTTCCAATGCGTAGCTCTTTGCAAAAGAGAGATATTGGCAAGGAAAAGCTGTCTTGTACCTTTGCATTTTTCTCCCAAACGAAGGACACTAGAAAGAAAATTTTAAAGCCTCCTGTTAGGCCATCATCTACACGGCATAGCCCTGAATTTTCCAATGCGCAGCTCTTTGCAAAAGAGAGATATTGGCAAGGAAAAGCTGTCTTTACCTTTGCATTTTTCTCCCAAACGAAGGTCACTAGAAAGAATTTTTTAAAGCCTCCTGTTAGTGCTTCAGCTACACGCATAGCCCTGAATTTTCTAATGCGTAGCTCTTTGCAAAAGAGAGATATTGGCAAGGAAAAGCTGTCTTGTACCTTTGCATTTTTCTCCCAAACGAAGGACACTAGAAAGAAAATTTTAAAGCCTCCTGTTAGGCCATCATCTATATGACATAGCCCTGAATTTTCCAATGCGTAGCTCTTTGCAAAAGAGAGATATTGGCAAGGAAAAGCTGTCTTGTACCTTTGCATTTTTCTCCCAAACGAAGGACACTAGAAAGAAAATTTGAAAGCCTCCTGTTAGGCCATCATCTACACAGCATAGCCCTGAATTTTCCAATGCGCAGCTCTTTGCAAAAGAGAGATATTGGCAAGGAAAAGCTGTCTTTACCTTTGCATTTTTCTCCCAAACGAAGGACACTAGAAAGATAATTTTAAAGCCTCCTGTTAGGCCATCATCTACACGACATAGCCCTGAATTTTCCAATGCGTAGCTCTTTGCAAAAGAGAGATATTGGCAAGGAAAAGCTGTCTTGTACCTTTGCATTTTTCTCCCAAACGAAGGACACTAGAATTAAAATTTTAAAGCCTCCTGTTAGTGCTTCATCTAAACGGCATAGCCCTGAATTTTCCAATGCGTAGCTCTTTGCAATAGAGAGATATTGGCAAGGAAAAGCTGTCTTGTACCTTTGCATTTTTCTCCCAAACGAAGGACACTAGAATTAAAATTTTAAAGCCTCCTGTTAGGCCATCATCTACACGACATAGCCCTGAATTTTCCAATGCGCAGCTCTTTGCAAAAGAGAGATATTGGCAAGGAAAAGCTGTCTTGTACCTTTGCATTTTTCTCCCAAACGAAGGACACTAGAAAGAAAATTTTAAAGCCTCCTGTTAGGCCATCATCTACACGACATAGCCCTGAATTTTCCAATGCGCAGCTCTTTGCAAAAGAGAGATATTGTCAAGGAAAAGCTGTCTTGTACCATTGCATTTTTCTCCCAAACGAAGGACACTAGAAAGAAAATTTTAAAGCCTCCTGTTAGGCCATCATCTACACGACATAGCCCTGAATTTTCCAATGCGCAGCTCTTTGCAAAAGAGAGATATTGGCAAGGAAAAGCTGTCTTATACCTTTGCATTTTTCTCCCAAACGAAGGTCACTAGAAAGAAAATTTTAAAGCCTCCTGTTAGGCCATCATCTACACGACATAGCCCTGAATTTTCCAATGCGCAGCTCTTTGCAAAAGAGAGATATTGGCAAGGAAAAGCTGTCTTGTACCTTTGCATTTTTCTCCCAAACGAAGGTCACTAGAAAGAAAATTTTAAAGCCTCCTGTTAGGCCATCATCTACACGACATAGCCCTGAATTTTCCAATGCGCAGCTCTTTGCAAAAGAGGGATATTGGCAAGGAAAAGCTGTCTTGTACCTTTGCATTTTTCTCCCAAACGAAGGACACTAGAAAGAAAATGTTAAAGCCTCCTGTTAGGCCATCATCTACACGACATAGCCCTGAATTTTCCAATGCGTAGCTCTTTGCAAAAGAGAGATATTGGCAAGGAAAAGCTGTCTTGTACCATTGCATTTTTCTCCCAAACGAAGGACACTAGAAAGAAAATTTTAAAGCCTCCTGTTAGTGCTTCATCTACACGGTATAGCCCTGAATTTTCCAATGCGCAGCTCTTTGCAAAAGAGAGATATTGGCAAGGAAAAGCTGTCTTGTACCTTTGCATTTTTCTCCCAAACGAAGGACACTAGAATGAAAATTTTAAAGCCTCCTGTTAGTGCTTCAGCTACACGGCATAGCCCTGAATTTTCTAATGCGTAGCTCTTTGCAAAAGAGAGATATTGGCAAGGAAAAGCTGTCTTGTACCTTTGCATTTTTCTCCCAAACGAAGGACACTAGAAAGAAAATTTTAAAGCCTCCTGTTAGGCCATCATCTATACGACATAGCCCTGAATTTTCCAATGCGTAGCTCTTTGCAAAAGAGAGATATTGGCAAGGAAAAGCTGTCTTGTACCTTTGCATTTTTCTCCCAAACGAAGGACACTAGAAAGAAAATTTTAAAGCCTACTGTTAGGCCATCATCTACTAGACATAGCCCTGAATTTTCCAATGCGTAGCTCTTTGCAAAAGAGAGATATTGGCAAGGAAAAGCTGTCTTGTACCTTGCATTTTTCTCCCAAACGAAGGACACTAGAAAGAAAATTTGAAAGCCTACTGTTAGGCCATCATCTACAAGACATAGCCCTGAATTTTCCAATGCGTAGCTCTTTGCAAAAGAGAGATATTGGCAAGGAAAAGCTGTCTTGTACCTTTGCATTTTTCTCCCAAACGAAGGACACTAGAAAGATAATTTTAAAGCCTCCTGTTAGGCCATCATCTACACGACATAGCCCTGAATTTTCCAATGCGCAGCTCTTTGCAAAAGAGAGATATTGGCAAGGAAAAGCTGTCTTGTACCTTTGCATTTTTCTCCCAAACGTAGGACACTAGAAAGAAAATTTTAAAGCCTCCTGTTAGGCCATCATCTACACGGCATAGCCCTGAATTTTCCAATGCGCAGCTCTTTGCAAAAGAGAGATATTGGCAAGGAAAAGCTGTCTTTACCTTTGCATTTTTCTCCCAAACGAAGGGCACTAGAAAGATAATTTTAAAGCCTCCTGTTAGGCCATCATCTACACGACATAGCCCTGAATTTTCCAATGCGTAGCTCTTTGCAAAAGAGAGATATTGGCAAGGAAAAGCTGTCTTGTACCTTTGCATTTTTCTCCCAAACGAAGGGCACTAGAAAGATAATTTTAAAGCCTCCTGTTAGGCCGTCATCTACACGACATAGCCCTGAATTTTCCAATGCGCAGCTCTTTGCAAAAGAGAGATATTGGCAAGGAAAAGCTGTCTTGTACCTTTGCATTTTTCTCCCAAACGAAGGACACTAGAAAGATAATTTTAAAGCCTCCTGTTAGTGCTTCATCTACACGGCATAGCCCTGAATTTTCCAATGCGTAGCTCTTTGCAATAGAGAGATATTGGCAAGGAAAAGCTGTCTTGTACCTTTGCATTTTTCTCCCAAACGAAGGACACTAGAAAGATAATTTTAAAGCCTCCTGTTAGTGCTTCCTCTACACGGCATAGCCCTGAATTTTCCAATGCGTAGCTCTTTGCAATAGAGAGATATTGGCAAGGAAAAGCTGTCTTGTACCTTTGCATTTTTCTCCCAAACGAAGGATACTAGAAAGATAATTTTAAAGCCTCCTGTTAGTGCTTCATCTACACGGCATAGCCCTGAATTTTCCAATGCGTAGCTCTTTGCAAAAGAGAGATATTGGAAAGGAAAAGCTGTCTTGTACCTTTGCATTTTTCTCCCAAACGAAGGACACTAGAAAGATAATTTTAAAGCCTCCTGTTAGGCCATCATCTACACGACATAGCCCTGAATTTTCCAATGCGCAGCTCTTTGCAAAAGAGAGATATTGGCAAGGAAAAGCTGTCTTGTACCTTTGCATTTTTCTCCCAAACGAAGGACACTAGAAAGAAAATTTTAAAGCCTCCTGTTAGGCCATCATCTATATGACATAGCCCTGAATTTTCCAATGCGTAGCTCTTTGCAAAAGAGAGATATTGGCAAGGAAAAGCTGTCTTGTACCTTTGCATTTTTCTCCCAAACGAAGGACACTAGAAAGAAAATTTGAAAGCCTCCTGTTAGGCCATCATCTACACGGCATAGCCCTGAATTTTCCAATGCGCAGCTCTTTGCAAAAGAGAGATATTGGCAAGGAAAAGCTGTCTTTACCTTTGCATTTTTCTCCCAAACGAAGGACACTAGAAAGATAATTTTAAAGCCTCCTGTTAGGCCATCATCTACACGACATAGCCCTGAATTTTCCAATGCGTAGCTCTTTGCAAAAGAGAGATATTGGCAAGGAAAAGCTGTCTTGTACCTTTGCATTTTTCTCCCAAACGAAGGACACTAGAATTAAAATTTTAAAGCCTCCTGTTAGTGCTTCATCTAAACGGCATAGCCCTGAATTTTCCAATGCGTAGCTCTTTGCAATAGAGAGATATTGGCAAGGAAAAGCTGTCTTGTACCTTTGCATTTTTCTCCCAAACGAAGGACACTAGAATTAAAATTTTAAAGCCTCCTGTTAGGCCATCATCTACACGACATAGCCCTGAATTTTCCAATGCGCAGCTCTTTGCAAAAGAGAGATATTGGCAAGGAAAAGCTGTCTTGTACCTTTGCATTTTTCTCCCAAACGAAGGACACTAGAAAGAAAATTTTAAAGCCTCCTGTTAGGCCATCATCTACACGACATAGCCCTGAATTTTCCAATGCGCAGCTCTTTGCAAAAGAGAGATATTGTCAAGGAAAAGCTGTCTTGTACCATTGCATTTTTCTCCCAAACGAAGGACACTAGAAAGAAAATTTTAAAGCCTCCTGTTAGGCCATCATCTACACGACATAGCCCTGAATTTTCCAATGCGCAGCTCTTTGCAAAAGAGAGATATTGGCAAGGAAAAGCTGTCTTATACCTTTGCATTTTTCTCCCAAACGAAGGTCACTAGAAAGAAAATTTTAAAGCCTCCTGTTAGGCCATCATCTACACGACATAGCCCTGAATTTTCCAATGCGCAGCTCTTTGCAAAAGAGAGATATTGGCAAGGAAAAGCTGTCTTGTACCTTTGCATTTTTCTCCCAAACGAAGGTCACTAGAAAGAAAATTTTAAAGCCTCCTGTTAGGCCATCATCTACACGACATAGCCCTGAATTTTCCAATGCGCAGCTCTTTGCAAAAGAGGGATATTGGCAAGGAAAAGCTGTCTTGTACCTTTGCATTTTTCTCCCAAACGAAGGACACTAGAAAGAAAATGTTAAAGCCTCCTGTTAGGCCATCATCTACACGACATAGCCCTGAATTTTCCAATGCGTAGCTCTTTGCAAAAGAGAGATATTGGCAAGGAAAAGCTGTCTTGTACCATTGCATTTTTCTCCCAAACGAAGGACACTAGAAAGAAAATTTTAAAGCCTCCTGTTAGTGCTTCATCTACACGGTATAGCCCTGAATTTTCCAATGCGCAGCTCTTTGCAAAAGAGAGATATTGGCAAGGAAAAGCTGTCTTGTACCTTTGCATTTTTCTCCCAAACGAAGGACACTAGAATGAAAATTTTAAAGCCTCCTGTTAGTGCTTCAGCTACACGGCATAGCCCTGAATTTTCTAATGCGTAGCTCTTTGCAAAAGAGAGATATTGGCAAGGAAAAGCTGTCTTGTACCTTTGCATTTTTCTCCCAAACGAAGGACACTAGAAAGAAAATTTTAAAGCCTCCTGTTAGGCCATCATCTATACGACATAGCCCTGAATTTTCCAATGCGTAGCTCTTTGCAAAAGAGAGATATTGGCAAGGAAAAGCTGTCTTGTACCTTTGCATTTTTCTCCCAAACGAAGGACACTAGAAAGAAAATTTTAAAGCCTACTGTTAGGCCATCATCTACTAGACATAGCCCTGAATTTTCCAATGCGTAGCTCTTTGCAAAAGAGAGATATTGGCAAGGAAAAGCTGTCTTGTACCTTGCATTTTTCTCCCAAACGAAGGACACTAGAAAGAAAATTTGAAAGCCTACTGTTAGGCCATCATCTACAAGACATAGCCCTGAATTTTCCAATGCGTAGCTCTTTGCAAAAGAGAGATATTGGCAAGGAAAAGCTGTCTTGTACCTTTGCATTTTTCTCCCAAACGAAGGACACTAGAAAGATAATTTTAAAGCCTCCTGTTAGGCCATCATCTACACGACATAGCCCTGAATTTTCCAATGCGCAGCTCTTTGCAAAAGAGAGATATTGGCAAGGAAAAGCTGTCTTGTACCTTTGCATTTTTCTCCCAAACGTAGGACACTAGAAAGAAAATTTTAAAGCCTCCTGTTAGGCCATCATCTACACGGCATAGCCCTGAATTTTCCAATGCGCAGCTCTTTGCAAAAGAGAGATATTGGCAAGGAAAAGCTGTCTTTACCTTTGCATTTTTCTCCCAAACAAAGGGCACTAGAAAGATAATTTTAAAGCCTCCTGTTAGGCCATCATCTACACGACATAGCCCTGAATTTTCCAATGCGTAGCTCTTTGCAAAAGAGAGATATTGGCAAGGAAAAGCTGTCTTGTACCTTTGCATTTTTCTCCCAAACGAAGGGCACTAGAAAGATAATTTTAAAGCCTCCTGTTAGGCCGTCATCTACACGACATAGCCCTGAATTTTCCAATGCGCAGCTCTTTGCAAAAGAGAGATATTGGCAAGGAAAAGCTGTCTTGTACCTTTGCATTTTTCTCCCAAACGAAGGACACTAGAAAGATAATTTTAAAGCCTCCTGTTAGTGCTTCATCTACACGGCATAGCCCTGAATTTTCCAATGCGTAGCTCTTTGCAATAGAGAGATATTGGCAAGGAAAAGCTGTCTTGTACCTTTGCATTTTTCTCCCAAACGAAGGACACTAGAAAGATAATTTTAAAGCCTCCTGTTAGTGCTTCCTCTACACGGCATAGCCCTGAATTTTCCAATGCGTAGCTCTTTGCAATAGAGAGATATTGGCAAGGAAAAGCTGTCTTGTACCTTTGCATTTTTCTCCCAAACGAAGGATACTAGAAAGATAATTTTAAAGCCTCCTGTTAGTGCTTCATCTACACGGCATAGCCCTGAATTTTCCAATGCGTAGCTCTTTGCAAAAGAGAGATATTGGCAAGGAAAAGCTGTCTTGTACCTTTGCATTTTTCTCCCAAACGAAGGACACTAGAAAGATAATTTTAAAGCCTCCTGTTAGGCCATCATCTACACGACATAGCCCTGAATTTTCCAATGCGCAGCTCTTTGCAAAAGAGAGATATTGGCAAGGAAAAGCTGTCTTGTACCTTTGCATTTTTCTCCCAAACGAAGGACACTAGAAAATAAGAATTTACTTACCGATAATTCTATTTCTCGGAGTCCGTAGTGGATGCTGGGGTTCCTGAAAGGACCATGGGGAATAGCGGCTCCGCAGGAGACAGGGCACAAAAGTAAAGCTTTTACAGGTCAGGTGGTGTGTACTGGCTCCTCCCCCTATGACCCTCCTCCAGACTCCAGTTAGGTACTGTGCCCGGACGAGCGTACACAATAAGGGAGGATTTTGAATCCCGGGTAAGACTCATACCAGCCACACCAATCACACCGTACAACTTGTGATCTAAACCCAGTTAACAGTATGATAACAGAGGAGCCTCTGAAAGATGGCTTCCTAAACAATAACCCGAATTAGTTAACAATAACTATGTACAAGTATTGCAGATAATCCGCACTTGGGATGGGCGCCCAGCATCCACTACGGACTCCGAGAAATAGAATTATCGGTAAGTAAATTCTTATTTTCTCTATCGTCCTAAGTGGATGCTGGGGTTCCTGAAAGGACCATGGGGATTATACCAAAGCTCCCAAACGGGCGGGAGAGTGCGGATGACTCTGCAGCACCGAATGAGAGAACTCCAGGTCCTCCTTTGCCAGGGTATCAAATTTGTAAAAATTTACAAACGTGTTCTCCCCTGACCACGTAGCTGCTCGGCAGAGTTGTAATGCCGAGACCCCTCGGGCAGCCGCCCAAGATGAGCCCACCTTCCTTGCGGAATGGGCCTTAACAGATTTAGGCTGTGGCAGGCCTGCCACAGAATGTACAAGTTGAATTTTGTTACAAATCCAACGAGCAATCGACTGCTTAGAAGCAGGTGCACCCAACTTGTTGGGTGCATACAGTATAAACAGCGAGTCAGATTTTCTGACTCCAGCCGTCCTTTAAATGTATATTTTTAAGGCTCTGACAACGTCCAACAACTTGGAGTCCTTCAAGTCGTCTGTAGCCGCAGGCACTACAATAGGCTGGTTCAGGTGAAACGCTGATACCACCTTAGGGAGAAAATGCGGACGCGTCCGCAGCTCTGCCCTATGTCGAATGGAAAATTAAATATGGGCTTTTATAAAACAAAGCCGCCAGTTCAGATACTCTCCCGGCCGAAGCCAGGGCCAGTAACATAGTCACTTTCCATGTGAGATATTTCAAATCCACATTCTTTAGTGGTTCAAACCAATTGGATTTGAGGAAATCTAAAACTACATTTAGATCCCACGGTGCCACCTTAGGCACCACAGGAGGCTGTATATGCAGTACTCCTTTGATAAAAATCTGGACCTCAGGGACTGAGGCCAATTCTTTTTGGAAGAATATTGATAGGGCCGAAATTTGAACCTTAATAGATCCCAATTTGAGACCCATAGACAATCCTGATTGCAGGAAATGTAGGAAAACGACCCAGTTGAAATTCCTCCATCGGAGCACTCCGCTGCTCGCACCACGCAACATATTTTCGCCAAATACGGCGATAATGCTTCGCGGTGACTTCCTTCCTTGCCTTTATCAAGGTAGGAATGACTTCTTCTGGAATGCCTTTTCCTTTTAGGATCTGGCATTCAAACGCCATGCCGTCAAAACGCAGCCGCGGTAAGTCTTGAAAAAGACAAGGACCCTGCTGAAGCAGGTCCCTTCTCAGAACTAGAGGCCACGGATCGTCCGTGACCATCTCTTGAAGTTCCGGGTACCAAGTCCTTCTTGGCCAATCCGGAGCCACTAGTCTTACTCCTCTTTGCCGTATAATCCTCAATACCTTTGGTATGAGAGGCAGAGGAGGAAACACATATACCGACTGGTACACCCAAGGTGTTACCAGCGCGTCCACAGCTATTGCCTGCGGATCTCTTGACCTGGCGCAATACCTGTCCAGTGTTTTGTTGAGGCGAGACGCCATCATGTCCACCATTGGTTTTACCCAACGGTTTAATAGCATGTGGAAAACTTCTGGATGAAGTCCCCACTCTCCCGGGTGAAGGTCGTGTCTGCTGAGGAAGTCTGCTTCCCAGTTGTCCACGCCCGGGATGAATACTGCTGACAGTGCTATCACGTGATTCTCCGCCCAGCGAAGGATCCTGGCAGCTTCTGCCATTGCCCTCCTGCTTCTTGTGCCGCCCTGTCTGTTTACATGGGCGACTGCCGTGATGTTGTCCGACTGGATCAACACCGGTCTTCCTTGAAGCAGAGGTTCCGCCTGGCTTAGAGCATTGTAGATTGCTCTTAGTTCCAGAATGCTTATGTGAAGAGACTTTTTCAGGCTCGACCACACTCCCTGGAAATTTCTTCCCTGTGTGACTGCTCCCCAGCCTCTCAGGCTGGCATCCGTGGTCACCAGGATCCAATCCTGCATGCCGAATCTGCGGCCCTCCAATAGATGAGCCTCCTGCAACCACCACAGAAGGGATACCCTTGTCCTCGGCGACAGGGTTATCCGCAGGTGCATCTGAAGATGCGACCCTGACCATTTGTCCAACAGATCCCTTTGCATGGAATCTGCCGAAAGGGATTGCTTCGTAAGAAGCTACCATTTTTTCCCAGGACTCTTGTGCATTGATGTACAGACACCTTTCCTGGTTTTAGGAGGTTCCTGACCAGGTCAGATAACTCCTTGGCTTTTTCTTCGGGAAGAAAAACCTTTTTCTGAACTGTGTCCAGAATCATCCCCAGGAACAGCAGACGAGTTGTCGGCATTAATTGGGATTTTGGAATATTCAGAATCCATCCGTGCTGCTTTAGCACCTCTTGAGATAGTGCTAAACCCATCTCTAGCTGTTCTCTGGACCTTGCCCTTATTAGGAGATCGTCCAAGTATGGGATAATTAATACGCCTTTTCTTCGAAGAAGAAATATTATCTCGGCCATTACCTTTGTAAAGACCCGAGGTGCCGTGGACAAACCAAACGGCAGCGTCTGAAACTGATAGTGACAGTTTTGTACAACGAACCTGAGGTACCCCTGGTGTGAGGGGTAATTGGAACGTGGAGATATGCATCCTTGATGTCCAAGGATACCATAAAGTCCCCTTCTTCCAGGTTCGCTATCACTGCTCTGAGTGACTCCATCTTGAACTTGAACTTCTTTATGTACAGGTTCAAGGACTTCAGATTTAGAATAGGCCTTACCGAGCCATCCGGCTTCGGTACCACAAAAAGAGTGGAATAATACCCCTTCCCTTGTTGTAGAAGAGGTACCTTGACTATCACCTGCTGAGAATACAGCTTGTGAATGGCTTCCAAAACCGTCTCCCTTTCTGAGGGGGACGTTGGTAAAGCAGACTTCAGGAAACGGCGAGGTGGCTCTGTCTCTAATTTCAACCTGTACCCCTGAGATATTATCTGCAGGATCCAGGGATTTACCTGCGAGTGAGCCCACTGCGCGCTGTAATTCTTGAGACGACCGCCTACCGCCCCCGAGTCCGCTTACGAAGCCCCAGCGTCATGCTGAGGCTTTTGTAGAAGCCGGGGAGGGCTTCTGTTCCTGGGAAGGAGCTGCCTGTTGCTGTCTCTTCCCTCGTCCTCTGCCTCGTGGCAGATATGAATAGCCCTTTGCTCTCTTATTTTTAAAGGAACGAAAGGGCTGCGGTTGAAAGGTCGGTGCCTTTTTCTGTTGGGGAGTGACTTGAGGTAGAAAGGTGGATATCCCGGCCGTAGCCGTGGCCACCAAATCCGATAGACCGACCCCAAATAACTCCTCTACGCATCGCCTGTCCACTGTCGTGTCCATAAAGCTCTTCTGGTCGAAATGGACATAGCACACTTACCCGTGATGCCAGTGTGCAGATATCTCTCTGTGCATCACGCATATAAAGAAATGCATCCTTTATTTGTTCTAACGACAGTAAAATATTGTCCCTGTCCAGGGTATCAATATTTTCGATCAGGGACTCTGACCAAACTACCCCAGCACTGCACATCCAGGCAGTCGCAATAGCTGGTCGTAGTATAACACCTGCATGTGTGTATATACCTTTTTGGATATTTTCCATCCTCCTATCTGATGGATCTTTAAGTGCGGCCGTCTCAGGAGAGGGTAACGCCACTTGTTTTGATAAGCGTGTTAGCGCTTTGTCCACCCTAGGAGGTGTTTCCCAGCGCTCCCTAACCTCTGGCGGGAAAGGGTATAAAGCCAATAACTTCTTTGAAATTAGCAGTTTTTTATCGGGGCACCCCACGCTTCATCACACACGTCATTTAATTCTTCTGATTCGGTAAAAACTACTGGTAGTTTTTTCACACCCCACATAATACCCTGTTTAGTGGTACCTGTAGTATCAGCTAAATGTAACATCTCCTTTATTGCCAAAATCATATAACGTGTGGCCCTACTGGAAAATACGGTTGATTCGTCACCTTCACCACCGGAATCAGTGCCTGTGTCTGGGTCTGTGTCGACCGACTGAGGCAAGGGGCGTTTTACAGCCCCTGACGGTGTTTGAGGCGCCTGGACAGGCACTAATTGAGTGTCCGGCCGCCTCATGTCGGCAAACGACTGCTTAAGCGAGTTGACGCTATCCCGTAATTCCACAAATAAAGGCATCCATTCTGGTGTCGACCCCCTAGGAGGTGACATCCTCATATTTGGCAATTGCTCCGCCTCCACACCAATAACGTCCTCATACATGTCGACACACACGTACCGACACACAGCAGACACACAGGGAATGCTCTATACGAAGACAGGACCCACTAGCCCTTTGGGGAGACAGAGGGAGAGTCTGCCAGCACACACCAAAAAGCGCTATATATGACAGGGATAGCCTTATGATTAAGTGCTCCCTTATAGCTGCTTTTATATTAATATATTGCCATTTATTTTGCCCCCCCTCTCTGTTATACCCTGTTTCTGTAGTGCAGTGCAGGGGAGAGACCTGGGAGCCTTCCTGACCAGCGGAGCTGTGACAGAAAATGGCGCCGTGTGCTGAGGAGATAGGCCCCGCCCCTTTTTCGGCGGGCTCGTCTCCCGCTATTTAGTACATTTAGGCAGGGGTAAATATCTCCATATAGCCTCTGGGGCTATATGTGAGGTATTTTTAGCCTTTTTGAAGGTTTTCATTTGCCTCCCAGGGCGCCCCCCCCCAGCGCCCTGCACCCTCAGTGACTGCCGTGTGAAGTGTGCTGAGAGGAAAATGGCGCACAGCTGCAGTGCTGTGCGCTACCTTAAGAAGACTGCAGGAGTCTTCAGCCGCCGATTCTGGACCTCTTCTTGCTTCAGCATCTGTGAGGGGGCCGGCGGCGTGGCTCCGGTGACCATCCAGGCTGTACCTGTGATCGTCCCTCTGGAGCTTCATGTCCAGTAGCCAAGAAGCCAATCCATCCTGCACGCAGGTGAGTTCACTTCTTCTCCCCTCTGTCCCTTGTTGCAGTGATCCTGTTGCCAGCAGGAATCACTGTAAAATAAAAAACCTAAGCTAAACTCTCTAAGCAGCTCTTTATGAGAGCCACCTAGAATTGCACCCTTCTCGGCCGGGCACAAAAATCTAACTGGAGTCTGGAGGAGGGTCATAGGGGGAGGAGCCAGTACACACCACCTGACCTGTAAAAGCTTTACTTTTGTGCCCTGTCTCCTGCGGAGCCGCTATTCCCCATGGTCCTTTCAGGAACCCCAGCATCCACTTAGGACGATAGAGAAAGATAATTTTAAAGCCTCCTGTTAGGCCATCATCTACACGACATAGCCCTGAATTTTCCAATGCGCAGCTCTTTGCAAAAGAGAGATATTGGCAAGGAAAAGCTGTCTTGTACCTTTGCATTTTTCTCCCAAACGAAGGACACTAGAAAGAAAATTTTAAAGCCTCCTGTTAGGCCATCATCTACACGGCATAGCCCTGAATTTTCCAATGCGCAGCTCTTTGCAAAAGAGAGATATTGGCAAGGAAAAGCTGTCTTGTACCTTTGCATTTTTCTCCCATACGAAGGACACTAGAAAGAAAATTTTAAAGCCTCCTGTTATTCCATCATCTACACGACATAGCCCTGAATTTTCCAATGCGCAGCTCTTTGCAAAAGAGAGATATTGGCAAGGAAAAGCTGTCTTGTACCATTGCATTTTTCTCCCAAACGAAGGACACTAGAAAGAAAATGTTAAAGCCTCCTGTTAGGCCATCATCTACACGACATAGCCCTGAATTTTCCAATGCGTAGCTCTTTGCAAAAGAGAGATATTGGCAAGGAAAAGCTGTCTTGTACCTTTGCATTTTTCTCCCAAACGAAGGACACTAGAAAGATAATTTTAAAGCCTCCTGTTAGGCCATCATCTACACGACATAGCCCTGAATTTTCCAATGCGCAGCTCTTTGCAAAAGAGAGATATTGGCAAGGAAAAGCTGTCTTGTACCTTTGCATTTTTCTCCCAAAAGAAGGACACTAGAAAGAAAATTTTAAAGCCTACTGTTAGGCCATCATCTACAAGACATAGCCCTGAATTTTCCAATGCGTAGCTCTTTGCAAAAGAGAGATATTGGCAAGGAAAAGCTGTCTTGTACCTTTGCATTTTTCTCCCAAACGAAGGACACTAGAAAGAAAATTTTAAAGCCTACTGTTAGGCCATCATCTACAAGACATAGCCCTGAATTTTCCAATGCGTAGCTCTTTGCAAAAGAGAGATATTGGCAAGGAAAAGCTGTCTTGTACCTTTGCATTTTTCTCCCAAACGAAGGACACTAGAAAGATAATTTTAAAGCCTCCTGTTAGGCCATCATCTACACGACATAGCCCTGAATTTTCCAATGCACAGCTCTTTGCAAAAGAGAGATATTGGCAAGGAAAAGCTGTCTTGTACCTTTGCATTTTTCTCCCAAACGAAGGACACTAGAAAGAAAATTTTAAAGCTTCCTGTTAGGCCATCATCTACACGGCATAGCCCTGAATTTTCCAATGCGCAGCTCTTTGCAAAGGAGAGATATTGGCAAGGAAAAGCTGTCTTGTACCTTTGCATTTTTCTCCCAAACGAAGGACACTAGAATGAAAATTTTAAAGCCTCCTGATAGTGCTTCATCTACACGGTATAGCCCTGAATTTTCCAATGCGCAGCTCTTTGCAAAAGAGAGATATTGGCAAGGAAAAGCTGTCTTGTACCTTTGCATTTTTCTCCCAAACGAAGGACACTAGAAAGATAATTTTAAAGCCTACTGTTAGGCCATCATCTACACGACATAGCCCTGAATTTTCCAATGCGCAGCTCTTTGCAAAAGAAAGATATTGGCAAGGAAAAGCTGTCTTGTACCTTTGCATTTTTCTCCCAAACGAAGGACACTAGAAAGAAAATTTTAAAGCCTCCTGTTAGGCCATCATCTACACGACATAGCCCTGAATTTTCCAATGCGCAGCTCTTTGCAAAAGAGAGATATTGGCAAGGAAAAGCTGTCTTGTACCTTTGCATTTTTCTCCCAAACGAAGGTCACTAGAAAGAAAATTTTAAAGCCTCCTGTTAGGCCATCATCTACACGACATAGCCCTGAATTTTCCAATGCGCAGCTCTTTGCAAAAGAGAGATATTGGCAAGGAAAAGCTGTCTTGTACCTTTGCATTTTTCTCCCAAACGAAGGACACTAGAAAGAAAATTTTTAAGCCTCCTGTTAGGCCATCATCTACACGGCATAGCCCTGAATTTTCCAATGCGCAGCTCTTTGCAAAAGAGAGATATTGGCAAGGAAAAGCTGTCTTGTACCTTTGCATTTTTCTCCCAAACGAAGGACACTAGAAAGAAAATTTTAAAGCCTCCTGTTAGTGCTTCATCTACACGGTATAGCCCTGAATTTTCCAATGCCCAGCTCTTTGCAAAAGAGAGATATTGGCAAGGAAAAGCTGTCTTGTACCTTTGCATTTTTCTCCCAAACGAAGGACACTAGAAAGAAAATTTTAAAGCCTCCTGTTAGGCCATCATCTACACGACATAGCCCTGAATTTTCCAATGCGCAGCTCTTTGCAAAAGAGAGATATTGGCAAGGAAAAGCTGTCTTGTACCTTTGCATTTTTCTCCCAAACGAAGGACACTAGAAAGATAATTTTAAAGCCTCCTGTTAGGCCATCATCTACACGACATAGCCCTGAATTTTCCAATGCGCAGCTCTTTGCAAAAGAGAGATATTGGCAAGGAAAAGCTGTCTTGTACCTTTGCATTTTTCTCCCAAACGAAGGACACTAGAAAGATAATTTTAAAGCCTCCTGTTAGGCCATCATCTACACGACATAGCCCTGAATTTTCCAATGCGCAGCTCTTTGCAAAAGAGAGATATTGGCAAGGAAAAGCTGTCTTGTACCTTTGCATTTTTCTCCCAAACGAAGGTCACTAGAAAGAAAATTTTAAAGCCTCCTGTTAGGCCATCATCTACACGACATAGCCCTGAATTTTCCAATGCGCAGCTCTTTGCAAAAGAGAGATATTGGCAAGGAAAAGTTGTCTTGTACCTTTGCATTTTTCTCCCAAACGAAGGACACTAGAAAGAAAATTTTAAAGCCTCCTGTTAGGCCATCATCTACACGACATAGCCCTGAATTTTCCAATGCGCAGCTCTTTGCAAAAGAGAGATATTGGCAAGGAAAAGCTGTCTTGTACCTTTGCATTTTTCTCCCAAACGAAGGACACTAGAAAGAAAATGTTAAAGCCTCCTGATAGGCCATCATCTACACGACATAGCCCTGAATTTTCCAATGCGCAGCTCTTTGCAAAAGAGAGATATTGGCAAGGAAAAGCTGTCTTGTACCTTTGCATTTTTCTCCCAAACGAAGGACACTAGAAAGAAAATTTTAAAGCCTCCTGTTAGGCCATCATCTACACGACATAGCCCTGAATTTTCCAATGCGCAGCTCTTTGCAAAAGAGAGATATTGGCAAGGAAAAGCTGTCTTGTACCTTTGCATTTTTCTCCCAAACGAAGGACACTAGAAAGATAATTTTAAAGCCTCCTGTTAGGCCATCATCTACACGACATAGCCCTGAATTTTCCAATGCGCAGCTCTTTGCAAAAGAGAGATATTGGCAAGGAAAAGCTGTCTTGTACCTTTGCATTTTTCTCCCAAACGAAGGACACTAGAAAGATAATTTTAAAGCCTCCTGTTAGGCCATCATCTACACGACATAGCCCTGAATTTTCCAATGCGCAGCTCTTTGCAAAAGAGAGATATTGGCAAGGAAAAGCTGTCTTGTACCTTTGCATTTTTCTCCCAAACGAAGGTCACTAGAAAGAAAATTTTAAAGCCTCCTGTTAGGCCATCATGCTTCGTGTGTCAGGAGCATGTGAGTGTCAGGTGCGTGTGTGTGTCAGGCGCTGCCTGTGCGTTAGGCGCTGCGTGTCTGTGTGTGTCAGGCGCTGCGTGTCTGTGTGTGTCAGGCGCTGCGTGTGTGTCAGGCGCTGCCTGTGCGTGTGTGCCAGGCGCTGCCTGTGCGTGTGTGTCAGGCGCCGCGTGTCTGTCAGGCGCCGCGTGTGCGTCAGGCGCCGCGTGTGCGTCAGGCGCCGCGTGTGCGTCAGGCGCCGCGTGTCTATGTGCGTCAGGCGCCGCGTGTCTATGTGCGTCAGGCGCCGCGTGTGAGTGTGTGCGTGTGTGTCAGGTCCGTGTGAGTGTCAGGTGCTGCGTCTGTGTGTGCGTGTGTCAGGTGCTGCGTGTGAGTGTGTGCGCGTGTGTCAGGTCCGTGTGAGTGTCAGGTGCTGTGTGTGTGTGTGTCAGGTGCTGTGTGTGTGCGTGTGTGTCAGGTGCTGTGTGTGTGTGTGTGTGTGTCAGGTGCTGTGTGCGTGTGCGTCCAGCGCTGCATATGCGTATGCGTGTCAGGCGTTGCATGTCTGTGTGTGTCAGGCGCTGCGTGTCTGGGGGGGGTGGCCGGACACACAGCTGAGAGGGGGGGGGGTGGCTGGACACACAGCAGAGAGGGGAGGGTGACCGGACACACGGCAGGGAGAGGAGGGGGTAGGGGGTGGCCGAACACAGCAGGAAGAGGGGGGAGTTGACCAGAAGAAAGCACAAACACAGTCCCCCACTACCACAAATAATGCAGTTGAGTTTCCCACATTTGGGGAAATCACAGGGGTCAGCATACCCAGAATGCAATGAATGAACCTCACCCTGGGAGAACAATCTTCATGACCATGGTATCTCCTATGCAAAATAAGTATGATTTGGGATAGGGCTGGGGAGGGCCGCTGCAGCCCTTGTAGATTCTTATAAATAAAAGTTCTTCTTTTCTTGTCAAAATTAATAGCTAAGAATAGGCTGCCTGAGGCAGCCCCCTCTTAAGTGGCCTGCTACTGAAGGCACCAACTACAAACTGAGCTCCCTGTTCATGGAAGCGAGGTTATAGAGGAGGGGGCGCTGAGCATCTTGGGAACAGTCAAAAGCTTTGAGCCTGTTGGTGCCTCAGATCAAGATCCTACTCTACACCCCAATGTGAATCCTTGTGGAGTCCAGTGTACCCCACAGAAGAAATGAATGTGTCACACCCATTGGCAGCAACATTAGAATAGCTGCTGATGGGCACAATTGAGAAAGGAAGGGGGGAAAACATTTGAATCCAGCACATATATGTAATTTGAATATGTAATTTGTACCTTCCTACTTTAAAATGTAATGGATGAACCTCACCCTGTGAGAACTATCTTCATGATCAAGAGATCTCATACGCAAGAAAAGCATGTGCTGGGATAGGGCTGTGGAGGGCGGCTGCTCGGGCACACACCCGTCAAGTTAAGGAGATTCAACTGAGGAAGCACAAGGGAACTGCAGGGAGACCACATATTTTCAGATGAACATGAGAGGGCGGAAGGCTGCCTAATACTGAAGCACCCTCAAACATCAAACCATATGCAACAACTAGTACAAGCATTCCTGGGGAAAGGTCTGCAGCAGACGGATTTGCATACGGTGATGTCATCCAAGCAATGGGCATAGTTGGCTGCAACCCTCGTCTGCATATGAAAAGAGAAAATGGTCACGCAGGGCATGGCGGCCTTTGTGGGGTTGCGCTTGGATGACCCCTAGATCGCTTTATACACCCCCATCAGTGTGGGGCTCATGTTGGCCATGCCCAAGCCCCTGAAGCATTCAAGCTGATTTCTTGCAGCAGCTGGACCCAGTAACAGCTCCAGAGTTGCTCTACAAGACAAGTAAAAGGGTGTGAGCCCTGCAGCACCACCTGTAGTTTGCATACACACATATATAGGACAGCATCTCTTATATGCCCCAGGGGCAATAAAATAGTAGCCTTATCTAGGGTATCCGTCCATGCCGCTACAGCACTACACACCCAGGCCGACGCAATTGCCGGTCTGAGTAAGGTACCTGAATGTGTATAAATGGACTTCAGGGTAATCTCCTGTTTGCGGTCAGCAGACTCTTTGAGGGTAGCCGTATCCTGGGACGGGAGGGCTACCTTCTTGGATAAGCGTGTTAATGCTTTGTCCACCCAAGGGGAGGATTCCCATCGTAACCTATCCGTTGATGGGAAAGGGGAATCCTTTTGGAAATCTGCAGGAGATTCCCAAGCTTTTTCACATAACTCGTTCAGCTCGTGTGAGGGGGGAAAGGTTACCTCAGGCTTCTTTCCCTTGTACATATGTACCCTCTTGTCAGGGATAGGGGGCTCCTCTGTGATGTGCAAAACATCTTTTATTGCCATAATCATATATCAAATGTATTTTGCCAATTTTGGCTGTAACTTTGCATCATCGTAATCGACACTGGAGTCAGAATCCGTGTCGGTATCTGTGTCAACAATCTGGATAGTGGGCGCTTATGAGACCCTGACAGTCCCTGCGACATAGGATTAGGCATTGGTTGAGACCCTGACTGTCCCAAAGCTTCTGCCTTGTCTAATCTTTTGTGCAATGAGTTTACACTAGCATTTTAAACATTCCACATATCCATCCAATCAGGTGTCGGCGGAGACACCACGTTCATTTGCTCCCGCTCCTCTCTAATATAGCCTTCTTCCTCAGACATGTCGACACACGTGTACCGACACACTACACACACAGGGAATGCTTTTTCTGAAGACAGTTTCCCCACAAGGCCCTTTGGAGAGACAGAGAGAGAGTATGCCAGCAGACAGCAAACTAGGCTGGAGAGAGACCTAAGACAAAGAAATCTGAATTATATGAAAGCCGACCAGTGGAAACACAAATTATGCAGCCAAGTTTCCCACATTTGGGGAAATCACAGGGGCAGCACACCCAGAGTGCAATGGGTGAGTCTTGCCCTGGGAGAAGCACCTTCATGATCATAGTATCTCACCTGGCAGGTAAGTAGGAGTTGGGCTAGAGCTGGGGAGGGTCGCTGCTCGGGCACCCCCCTGTCAAATGAAGGAGATCCAACTGAGGCAGCACAAGGGAACTCTCGAAAGAAGAACAAGGCTAGAGGAAGATCTGAGACAAAGAAATCTGACTTTTACCAGAGCTGACCAGAGGAAAGCACAAACACAGTCCCCCACTACCACAAATAATGCAGTCGAGTTTCCCACATTTGGGGAAATCACAGGGGTTAGCATACTCAGAATGCAATGAATGAACCTCACCCTGGGAGAACAATCTTCATGACCATGGTATCTCCTATGCAAAATAAGTATGATTTGGGATAGAGCTGGGGAGGGCCGCTGCTCAGGCACATCTCTGTCAAGTAAAGGAGATTCAACTGAGGCAGCACAAGGGAACTCTCATCTGGGGACAACAACTGCAGGGAGAACACATATTTTCAGATGAACATGGGAGGGCAGAAGGCTGCCTAATACTGAAGCACCCCCAAACAACAAACCAAATGCAACAACTAGTACAAGCATTCCTGGGGGAAGGCCTGCAGCAGATGGATTTGCATACGGTGATGTCATCCAAGCAGTGGGTCAAAGTTGGCTTCAACCCTCATCTGCATATGAAAAGAGAAAAGGGGCGTGCAGGGCATGGCGGCCTTTTGCGGCGCTTGGATGACCCCTAGTTCGCATTAAACACCTCCACCCTCCTTCGGTGTGGGGCTCATGTTGGCTATGCCCCAGCCCCTGAAGCATTCAAGCTGATTTCTTGCAGCAGCTGGGCACTGTAACAGCTCCAGAGCTGCTCTGTAAGGCAAGTAAAAGGGTGTGGGCACTGCAGCACTACCTGTAGTTCGCATTGTGCGTTGGAAGGCACAAAGTAAGCAGACAGGAGGAGAAGTCAGGATAGTGCACAAGGGTATAGAAGGGAGGGGCTCAAAAAAAAAAGAAGTGGAAACAGACAGCAAACTAGGCTGGAGAGAGACCTGAGACAAAGAGATCTGAATTATATGAAAGCAGACCAGTGGAAACACAAATTATGCAGTCAAGTGTCCCACATTTGGGGAAATCGCAGGAGCAGCACACCCAGAGTGCAATGGGTGAGCCTTGCCCTGGGAGAAGCACCTTCCTGATCATAGTATCTCACTTGGCACGTAAGTAGGAGTTGGGCTAGAGCTGGGGAGGGTCGCTGCTCGGGCACCCCCCTGTCAAGTGAAGGAGATCCAACTGAGGCAGCACAAGGGAACTCTCAAAAGAAGAACAAGGCTAGAGGAAGATCTGAGACAAAGAAATCTGACCTGTTTTTCCCAAGAGGAAACTATATTAGGAATGCAGACATATGATGGTGGCCCTGTTGGCACCACCGATAACTGACTGGGTAAATGTTTCAGTAATATCAGAGTAAGGTTGGATAAATCTGTGTCCCAGACACAGACGTAGAGAATAGATGTGATATTCATGGCTATGTTTCTTTTCCCTCAGGCCCCGCTGGGTCGCAAAAATGTTATTTTGCCCAGTTACTACACACTGATACTGACACGGATACTGATACTTATGTCGACCATAAGTTTCCTGATTAGATCCAATATTGGCAAGGAGCATTCAGTACATGATTGTGGATATTATGGACATATTAAAATCACTGAAGACCCTGCTGTTCCTGACAAAGGGGTCTATATGTATGTATATATAGATATATAATGAAAGCTGATGTAACGTTCCTCCATCTCTGTTTGAGAAAGTCTGGGCCAGCTCGACAAAATGGTTTCAAATCCCCAAAAGGATTCTGGTTGTTTATTCATTTCCCGCCGCGGACAGAATACAAATACATGTGCATGGGTGAGTAGTAGTATTCAAGAATTGGTCGAATACCTTGTCATCCGATATAGATACCCTGGAGAGATGGGATACTCCTTACGTTGTATCATATCAAGGACACTGCAGCATACTTACGTGAGACTGCAAGGGATATAGGACTCTTGAGTTCACGGGCCAATTTCATGGCAGTGTCGGATAGGAGGGCATTGTGGATTCACCAAGAGAATGCTGATGCTGACTCCAAGAAGAAAGGGAGTCTCTTCCCTATGAAGGTGAAGCCTTGTTTGGTGATATCTAATTAGCACACAGGTAAGGAATTAAGAAAATCTTTATTTAAGGGTGAAGATGTTTCTCACAAAATCGTTGCCCCAATGCATCGTTGAAATTCAAGCTGGAAAGATGATTTTAATATATCACTTGTACATTTTGTATTGCTCTTCTGGTGACAATGTAGTTTGTTTTTGTCAATTACCATTTTAATAATAGGGTAAAGAAAATTAAGTGGATTTTTGAAAGAAAACAATACTGTCAATATACTATTAAAACAAATTAAAATGGTAAAAGTTATTGTACTTTAAGTAAAAATAAAAGAGACAAAATATCAATCCCAGTTTTGGATTACTTTAATTAACAAAAAAAAATGCATATAGCAGAGGATAGTTTCAATCTGCCTACCTCTGGGTTATGGGCCCAGCATGCTTCCATTGCTGTACTCTGCTGCACATGTAAGTGCAAGAGATCCTGAAGCACTCACTCATCATGGGAAAGTACCAATGTGTTTCTTCGTTGGTTGATAGAAGAAACATCTTACAAAAACTCTCCAGATTATTTACTTTTTTAAGTTTTTCTAGGAAACGTTTTAGATGAATGCTTATTAGCATTTGTCAGTATGTACTTTTGCAAAGTGTCTCTGTGGCGCAATCAGTTAGTATGTACGGCTATTAACCAAAAGGTTAGTGGTTCAATCCCACCCAGGGACGTAATTGACCTTGTTATCAGATTTTTGTGATCTTTAAGTAGACAAGTCAAATTTCATACCCCCTGTTATTGTGTAGGGTACCTGGCCTTCTCTGATGTAATCAGAGTTAGATTTGATTCAGTGATTTTATAAAAAAAGCTAGGAAGCACAATTTAGCAGTGGGTAGCAGAGAAAAAAAATATGCTGGCAGAAAAATCCAATTGAGTGATTAAACAGCTCTTTATTTTCTGGCTTTATTTTTATGCTAACAAATTTGTTCTCTGAAAAGTGTCCACAAAGCCAAGTCTCTGATTAACACCTTTGTAAGGATGGTTTTTCACCTATTACTAAATTAAACTTGCTTCATTGGAAAGGCAGCAAGATGCATCCTCATTTCAATGTCTACTGAAATAATACAGGTTGACACCAGGAAACATTAACGCCACTGCATCCTTGCTGCTTTCTCATGTGGAAGTCTGTTTAATGTGAAAACAAGGTGATATCTAATTAGCACACAGGTAAGGAATTAAGAAAATCTTTATTTAAGGGTGAAGATGTTTCTCACAAAATCGTTGCCCCAATGCATCATTGAAATTCAAGCTGGAAAGATGATTTTAATATATCACTTGTACATTTTGTATTGCTCTTCTGGTGACAATGTAGTTTGTTTTTGTCAATTACCATTTTAATAATAGTGTAAAGAAAATTAAGTGGATTTTTGAAAGAAAACAATACTGTCAATATACTATTAAAACAAATTAAAATGGTAAAAGTTATTGTACTTTAAGTAAAAATAAAAGAGCCAAAATATCAATCCCAGTTTTGGATTACTTTAATTAACAAACAAAAAAATGCATATAGCAGAGGATAGTTTCAATCTGCCTACATCTGGGTTATGGGCCCAGCATGCTTCCATTGCTGTACTCTGCTGCACATGTAAGTGCAAGAGATCCTGAAGCACTCACTCATCATGGGAAAGTACCAATGTGTTTCTTCGTTGGTTGATAGAAGAAACATCTTACAAAAACTCTCCAGATTATTGACTTTATTAAGTTTTTCTAGGAAACGTTTTAGATGAATGCTTATTAGCCTTTGTCAGTATGTACTTTTGCAAAGTGTCTCTGTGGCACAATCAGTTAGTGTGTACGGCTTTTAACCAAAAGGTTGGTGGTTCAATCCCACCCAGGGACGTAATTGACCTTGTCATCAGATTTTGGTGATATTTAAGTAGACAAGTCAAAATTTCAAACCCCCTCTTATTGTGTAGGGTACCTGGCCTTCTCTGATGTAATCAGAGTTAGATTTGATTCAGTGATTTTATAAAAACATCTAGGAAGCACAATTTAGCAGTGGGTTGCAGAGAAAAAGAAATATGCTTGCAAAAAAATCAAATTGCTTGATTTAACAGCTCTTAATTTTCTTGCTTAATTTTTATGCTAACAAATTTGTTCTCTGAAAAGTGTCCACAAAGCCAAGTCTCTGATTAACACCTTTGTAGGGATGGTTTTTCACCTATTACTAAATTAAACTTGCTTCATTGGAAAGGCAGCAAGATGCATCCTCATTTCAATGTCTACTGAAATAATACAGGTTGACACCAGGAAACATTAACGCCACTGCATCCTTGCTGCTTTCTCATGTGGAAGTCTGTTTAATGTGAAAACAAGGTGATATCTAATTAGCACACAGGTAAGGAATTACGAAAATCTTTATTTAAGGGTGAAGATGTTTCTCACAAAATTGTTGCCCCAATGCATCATTGAAATTCAAGCTGGAAAGATGATTTTAATATATCACTTGTACATTTTGTATTGCTCTTCTGGTGACAATGTAGTTTTTTTTGTCAATTACCATTTTAATAACAGGGTAAAGAAAATTAAGTGGATTTTTGAAAGAAAACTATACTGTCAATATACTATTAAAACAAATTAAAATGGTAAAAGTTATTGTACTTTAAGTAAAAATAAAAGAGCAAAAATATCAATCCCAGTTTTGATTACTTAAATTAACAAAAAAAATGCATATAGCAAAGGATAGTTTCAATCTGCCTACCTCTGGGTTATGGGTCCAGCATGCTTCCATTGCAGTACTCTGCTGCACATGTAAGTGCAAGAGATCCTGAAGCACTCACTCATCATGGGAAAGTACCAATGTGTTTATTCGTTGGTTGATGGAAGAAACATCTTACAAAAACTCTCCAGATTATTGATTTTTTTATGTTTTTCTAGGAAACGTTCTAGATGTATGCTTATTAACCTTTGTCAGTAAGCACTTTTTGCAAAGTGTCTCTGTGGCGCAATCGGTTAGTGTGTTCGGCTATTAACCGAAAGGTTGGTGGTTCAATCCCACCCAGGGACGTAATTAAACTTGTGATCAGATTTTGGTGATATTTAAGTAGACAAGTCAAAATTTCAAACCCCCTCTTATGGTGTAGGGTACATGGCCTTCTCTGATGTAATCAGAGTTAGATTTGATTCAGTGATTTTATAAAAAAACAGCTAGGAAGCACAATTTAGCAGTGGGTTGCAGAGAAAAAAAATATGCTGGCAGAAAAATCCAATCGAGTGATTAAACAGCTCTTCATTTTCTGGCTTTATTTTTATGCTAACAAATTTGTTCTCTGAAAAGTGTCCACAAAGCCAAGTCTCTGATTAACACCTTTGTAAGGATGGTTTTTCACCTATTACTAAATTAAACTTGCTTAATTGGAAAGGCAGCAAGATGCATCCTCATTTCAATGTCTACTGAAATAATACAAGTTGACACCAGGAAACATTAACGCCACTGCATCCTTGCTGCTTTCTCATGTGGAAGTCTGTTTAATATGAAAACAAGGTGATATCTAATTAGCACACAGGTAAGGAATTAAGAAAATCTTTATTTAAGGGTGAAGATGTTTCTCACAAAATCGTTGCCCCAATGCATCATTGAAATTCAAGCTGGAAATATGATTTTAATATATCACTTGTACATTTTGTATTGCTCTTCTGGTGACAATGTAGTTTGTTTTTGTCAATTACCATTTTAATAATAGGGTAAAGAAAATGAAGTGGATTTTTGAAAGAAACCAATACTGTCAATATACTATTAAAACAAATTAAAATGGTAAAAGTTGTTGTACTTTAAGTAAAAATAAAAGAGCCAAAATATCAATCCCAGTTTTGGATTTCTTTAATTAACAAAAAAAATGCATATAGCAGAAGATAGTTTCAATCTGCCTACCTCTGGGTTATGGGCCCAGCATGCTTCCATTGCTGTACTCTGCTGCACATGTAAGTGCAAGAGATCCTGAAGCACTCACTCATCATGGGAAAGTACCAATGTGTTTCTTCGTTGGTTGATGGAAGAAACATCTTACAAAAACTCTCCAGATTATTGACTTTTTAAAGTTTTTCTAGGAAACGTTTTAGATGAATGCTTATTAGCCTTTGTCAGTATATACTTTTACAAAGTGTCTCTGTGGCGCAATCAGTTAGTATGTACGGCTATTAACCAAAAGGTTGGTGGTTCAATCCCACCCAGGTACCTAATTGACCTTGTTATCAGATTTTGGTGATCTTTAAGTAGACAAGTCAAAATTTCAAACCCCCTGTTATGGTGTAGGGTACCTGGCCTTCTCTGATGTAATCAGAGTTAGATTTGATTCAGTGATTTTATAGAAACAGCTAGGAAGCACAATTTAGCAGTGGTTTGCAGAGAAAAAAAATATGCAGGCAGAAAAATCCAATTGAGTGATTAAACAGCTCTTTATTTTCTGGCTTTATTTTTATGCTAACAAATTTGTTCTCTGAAAAGTGTCCACAAAGCCAAGTCTCTGATTAACACCTTTGTAAGGATGGTTTTTCACCTATTACTAAATTAAACTTGCTTCATTGGAAAGGCAGCAAGATGCATCCTCATTTCAATGTCTACTGAAATAATACAGGTTGACACCAGGAAACATTAACGCCACTGCATCCTTGCTGCTTTCTCATGTGGAAGTCTGTTTAATGTGAAAACAAGGTGATATCTAATTAGCACACAGGTAAGGAATTAAGAAAATCTTTATTAAAGGGTGAAGATGTTTCTCACAAAATCGTTGCCCCAATGCATCATTGAAATTCAAGCTGGAAAGATGATTTTAATATATCACTTGTACATTTTGTATTGCTCTTCTGGTGACAATGTAGTTTGTTTTTGTCAATTACCATTTTAATAATAGGGTAAAGAAAATTAAGTGGATTTTTGAAAGAAAACAATACTGTCAATATACTATTAAAACAAATTAAAATGGTAAAAGTTATTGTACTTTAAGTAAAAATAAAAGAGCCAAAATATCAATCCCAGTTTTGGATTACTTTAATTAACAAACAAAAAAATGCATATAGCAGAGGATAGTTTCAATCTGCCTACCTCTGGGTTATAGGCCCAGCATGCTTCCATTGCTGTACTCTGCCGCACATGTAAGTGCAAGAGATCCTGAAGCACTCACTCATCATGGGAAAGTACCAATGTGTTTCTTCGTTGGTTGATAGAAGAAACATCTTACAAAAACTCTCCAGATTATTGACTTTTTTAAGTTTTTCTAGGAATCGTTTTAGATGAATGCTTATTAGCAATTGTCAGTATGGACTTTTGCAAAGTGTCTCTGTGGCGCAATCAGTTAGTGTGTACGGCTATTAACCAAAAGGTTGGTGGTTCAATCCCACCCAGGGACGTAATTGACCTTGTTATCAGATTTTGGTGATCTTTAAGTAGACAAGTCAAATTTCATACCCCCTGTTATGGTGTAGGGTACCTGGCCTTCTCTGATGTAATCAGAGTTAGATTTGATTCAGTGATTTTATAAAAACATCTAGGAAGCACAATTTAGCAGTGGGTTGCAGAGAAAAAGAAATATGCTGGCAAAAAAATCAAATTGCGTGATTAAACAGCTCTTCATTTTCTGGCTTTATTTTTATGCTAACAAATTTGTTCTCTGAAAAGTGTCCACAAAGCCAAGTCTCTGATTAACACCTTTGTAGGGATGGTTTTTCACCTATTACTAAATTAAACTTGCTTCATTGGAAAGGCAGCAAGATGTATCCTCATTTCAATGTCTACTGAAATAATACAGGTTGACACCAGGAAACATTAACGCCACTGCATCCTTGCTGCTTTCTCATGTGGAAGTCTGTTTAATGTGAAAACAAGGTGATATCTAATTAGCACACAGGTAAGGAATTAAGAAAATCTTTATTTAAGGGTGAAGATGTTTCTCACAAAATTGTTGACCCAATGCATCATTGAAATTCAAGCTGGAAAGATGATTTTAATATATCACTTGTACATTTTGTATTGCTCTTCTGGTGACAATGTAGTTTGTTTTTGTCAATTACCATTTTAATAATAGGGTACAGAAAATGAAGTGGATTTTTGAAAGAAAACAATACTGTCGATATTCTATTAAAACAAATTAAAATGGTAAAAGTTATTGTACTTTAAGTAAAAATAAAAGAGACAAAATATCAATCCCAGTTTTGGATTACTTTAATTAACAAAAAAAAATGCATATAGCAGAGGATAGTTTCAATCTGCCTACCTCTGGGTTATGGGCCCAGCATGCTTCCATTGCAGTACTCTGCTGCACATGTAAGTGCAAGAGATCCTGAAGCACTCACTCATCATGGGAAAGTACCAATGTGTTTCTTCGTTGGTTGATGGAAGAAACATCTTACAAAAACTCTCCAGATTATTGACTTTTTAAAGTTTTTCTAGGAAACGTTTTAGATGAATGCTTATTAGCCTTTGTCAGTATGAACTTTTGCAAAGTGTCTCTGTGGCGCAATCAGTTAGTATGTACGGCTATTAACCATAAGGTTGGTGGTTCAATCCCACCCAGGGACCTAATTGACCTTGTTATCAGATTTTGGTGATCTTTAAGTAGACAAGTCAAAATTTCAAACCCCCTGTTATGGTGTAGGGTACCTGGCCTTCTCTGATGTAATCAGAGTTAGATTTGATTCAGTGATTTTATAAAAACAGCTAGGAAGCACAATTTAGCAGTGGGTTGCAGAGAAAAAAAATATGCTGGCAGAAAAATCCAATTGAGTGATTAAACAGCTCTTCATTTTCTGGCTTTATTTTTATGCTAACAAATTTGTTCTCTGAAAAGTGTCCACAAAGCCAAGTCTCTGATTAACACCTTTGTAAGGATGGTTTTTCACCTATTACTAAATTAAACTTGCTTCATTGGAAAGGCAGCAAGATGCATCCTCATTTCAATGGTAAGTCAACCTTCTTGCCCTATGTTCCCTGTCAACGGATGAAGACGCATCATTATCTACCGCAGTCATTTTGGCCCAATAGATATGCAAGAAGTTTAGATTCCCCTTTCTTTGCAGGTAGAGGAAGGAAAAGGAAGAGGTCTGTAGCCTCTTCAAGATTGCAGGACCAGAGATTGTCCTCTGCTTCTGCCAAATCCACTGCATGACACTGGGGCTTTCTTGCAGGAGCCCACACCAGTGGGGGCACGTCTAAAACTCTTCAGTCAGTTCTGGATTCATTCGGACCTGGACTCGTGGGTTTTACAAATAGTGTCCCAAGGGTACAAACTGGGGTTTCAAGACGTTCCCCCTCACCGATTGTTCAAATTGGCCTTAGTCAGCAGGGAGAAGGTTTTTATTCAAGCCTCTTCGTGGTCCCGAAGCCGGACGGCTCAGTCAGACCAATCTTAAATCTGAAATCCCTCAATTTCTTCCTAAAGAAATTCAATTTCAAGATGGAATTTTCTCAGGGCAGTGATCTCCAGTCCGGAGGACGGAGATTTCATGGTTTTGGTAGACATAAAGGATGCCTACTTACATGTTCCCATTTAGCCACTGCCTCAAGCTACCTAAGGTTTGCAATTCAGGATTGTCATGACCAATTTCAGACATTGCCGTTTGGTCTGTCCACGGCTCCGAGGATTTTCACCAGGGTGATGGTGGAAATTATGGTTCTCCTTCGCAAGCAAGGAGTCACAATTATCCCGTACTTGGATGATCTCCTGATAAAGGCGAGATCCAGGGACCAGTTGGTGCAAAACATTGCACTCTCCCTGACAGTTCTTCAACAACATGGTTGGCTCCTAAACTTGCCAAAATCGCAGTTGGTCCCAATGACGCGGTTGTTGTTTTTGGGAGTCATACTGTTAGGCGCCGGGGTCCGCTTGATGGTCTGCGCGGCCCGGCGCCTAGCAACTAGAGACGCCGTGCACGTACAGCCGCCGGCTCCCTAGCAACGCTAGACGCCGGGTGCGCTGAGCCGCACGGACCCTAGCAACGGGGACGCCACTGGCGGACCGCGTTCCCCGTTGCTAGGCTTTAGGAAATTAAGATATTCACCTGCTCTCTGGCCGTGCAGCAAGGCAGCTGCACGGCATTTATTCTAATCAGCCTTTAGCAGCTGATTGGAGGACTCCTTGTTAAATACACTCCCAGGGCTTCTCACAGACGCCGGTAATAGCTTCCTGCATGCTGCCTTTGTTTGCTGAGAGTCTGTTTCCAGTCCTGCTGTATCCGGTCATTCCAGTCCGCAGAAGTCCGGTATTCGGGAGTTGTCATCTCATCCCAAGAGGTCGTTTGGTTCCCTGGAGTCCTGACTGATCACCGTTTTATATCCAGTGGTGTTCGTGAGTTGCGGCTCTGCCGTGTGTTGCGGCTCAGCCGCTTTACCTTTTATATTTTGTGTTTGGAGCATTTGCGGAGGGTTCCGCTTCCACAAGTCCTCTCTGGTACTTGGCGGTGCCGGGTAGGAGAATTGGACAAGTGGATATTTTGGTTGTCCTTTTTCCTGGCGGTTTCTCCGCACATATTATAGTTTTGAGTTTGCTTAGCCCCTGGCCTGGTTGTTTAGTTAGAGGGCCTCTTGTTATCACCCTGTCTCAGGTTTCCCTTTGTCTCTCATTAAGACCGGGGGGCATCGAAGTTGGGCAGACATAATCCGCCCTTCAAACGCGGCTGCCAAGGGCTCAAGAAACCATAGTCTCGCAGGGGATTTCTGACAACATGGGTGAGACAACAGAGTTAGGGCGCCAGGGGCTATTTTCCTGTCCTGCTCCCTTCCCCAGCATTCCGTTCCAGTGCTCCAGTCCTTGCCATAAGATCTTCTCTGACCAGAGTGCTGGAATCATAACATTATTACCGGCCATACCAAAACTTAAAATTAAACGGGGTTTAATTTTTTCTCATTCAGTTTTGTGAGAGTTTATCGGCCTCATGAATCCAACAGGTTTAGGGCCAAATCCTGGTCAGCTCTTAGTCAGCCAGATTCAAGAACTTACTCAGATGGTTCAGGATCTTTTTCTTCGGGTGAAGTCGCAGGAAGATCTTTTGCGAGCTTCCCCAAGGGTAGTCCCTGAACCAAAGATGCATTTGCCTGACCGTTTTTCTGGTGATAGAAAAGAGTTTTTTAATTTTAAAGAATCCTGTAAACTTTATTTTCGTTTAAGACCGACTTCCTCGGGTACTGAATCTCAGCGGGTCGGGTTTATTATTTCTTTGCTCCAGGGGGATCCTCAGACCTGGGCATTTGGTTTAAGAGCAGAGGATCCGGCATTGTTGTCAATTGACGCTTTTTTTGAGTCTTTAGGGCTCTTGTATGATGACCCTGATAGAGAGGCGTCCGCTGAAAGTCAGTTGCGCGCTCTCAGACAGGGTAGAAATCCTGCAGAGGTTTATTGTACGGAGTTTCGCCGTTGGTCGAACGACTGTGGCTGGAATGACCCAGCCCTGCGCAGTCAGTTTCGCCTCGGCTTATCAGAGTCTATAAAAGACAGTCTCCTTCAGTACCCCGCTCCTGAGACTCTCGATAAACTCATGGAGCTTTCTATTAAGATTGATCGTCGTCTCAGAGAGCGGAGGGCTGAAAAAGGAGCACCTGTAAGGTCAAGTCCGTGTGTATATTCCATTCCTGAAGACGTAGAGGAGACCATGCAGATGGGTCTCTCCCGGCTGTCTCCTGAAGAAAGAGCCAGAAGGCAAAATTCTGGTCTTTGTCTGTACTGTGGGGGTAAGGGACATTTTGCTCGTAATTGTCCAAACAAGTCGGGAAACGCTTTGACCAGGTGAATTGTGAGGGGGTTCACCTAGGTCTGCAGCTTATCTCCTCGAATAACTCCCTTTTAGTCCCAGTTAAAGTTTCCTTTGGCAGCCTCAGTTCTTTGGTGTCGGCTTTTGTTGACAGTGGAGCTGCAGGAAACTTTATGGATTTAACTTGGGCTAAGGCCTTAGGCATTCCTCAGTTACCTTTGGGTAGGTGTGTCACCATGCATGGCTTAGATGGGAGTCCGCTGTCTAATGGGATTATTTCTCTCCGTACACCCCCTGTACTACTTACAGTAGGAGCTCTACATTCCGAGAAAATCGAGTTCTTTCTTACACATTGCCCAGCAGTTCCAGTTGTTCTGGGTCACCCTTGGCTGGCCTTTCATAATCCCACCATTGATTGGCGGTCGGGGGAGATTTCACATTGGGGTACTTTTTGTGATAAGGAATGTATCACGTTTCCAGTCAGAGTAGCAGCTATCATTCCAGAACTCATTCCGGTGGAATACCAGGAGTTTGCTGATGTTTTCTCCAAAGGCAATGCGGACATTCTGCCTCCCCATCGGCCTTATGATTGTGCTATTGAGTTAATTTCTGGTGCCGCATTGCCAAAGGGAAGATTATATGCATTATCCGGGCCAGAAACTGCGGCTATGAATGATTATGTAAAGGAGAGCCTTGAGAAAGGATTTATTAGACCATCAAAATCTCCTTTAAGTGCAGGCTTCTTCTTTGTGGAGAAAAAGGATGGCTCGCTTAGACCTTGCATTGATTTTAGAGCCCTGAATAAGATCTCAGTTAAAAACACCTATCCTTTGCCGTTGATTTCTGTACTCTTTGATCAGTTACGTTCTGCTGTGATTTTTTCTAAAATTGACCTTAGAGGAGCGTACAACCTCATCCGAATTAAATCTGGAGATGAGTGGAAAACGGCCTTCAGTACTCAGTCGGGTCACTACGAATACCTGGTGATGCCGTTCGGCCTGTCCAATGCTCCGGCAGTTTTTCAAGACCTCATTAACGATGTGCTCCGTGACTTCCTAGGGAAATTCGTGGTCGTTTACTTAGACGACATCCTGATTTTTTCTAAATCAATGGAACAACATGTTACCCAGGTGCGTCTGGTTCTTCAAAATTTATGTGAGAATCATTTATATGCCAAGCTGGAGAAGTGTGAGTTTCATGTCACGGAAGTATCTTTTTTAGGGTACATAATTTTCCATGGAACCAAAGAAACTCCAGGCCATCCTTAGTTGGGCGCAACCCACCAATTTAAAAGCAATTAAGCGTTTTTTAGGGTTTGCGAATTATTATAGAAGGTTCATTCATTCTTTTTCTGACCTGGTTGCTCCCATTGTAGCTCTGACAAAGAAAGGAGCGGATCCTACCAACTGGTCGCGTGAAGCTGAGTTGTCCTTTCGGGCCTTGAAACAAGCCTTTGTCTCGGCTCCAGTCCTCAGACATCCTAATCCGGAATTGCCCTTTGTGGTGGAGGTTGATGCCTCGGAGGTTGGAGTGGGGGCTATCCTTTCTCAAAAGGATCCGGAGTCTCTGGAGTTACATCCTTGTGCCTTTATGTCCAGGAAATTCTCCTCCGCTGAATCCAACTATGACGTTGGTAATCGGGAGTTACTGGCGGTAAAATGGGCTTTCGAGGAGTGGAGGCATTGGCTGGAGGGAGCAAAACATACTATTTCGGTATTGACTGACCATAAGAACCTGCAATAGATTGAATCGGCTAAGCGGCTTAATGCCCGGCAGGCACGTTGGGCATTATTTTTTTTACGCGTTTCAAATTTATAATCACTTTCAGGCCTGGTTCCAAGAATACTAAGGCTGATGCCCTGTCACATAGCTTTCTTCCGGTTCACAATAACAATCCTGTTACCCCCATACTTCCATCTTCGGTCATCTGGGCGGGCCTCACACAAGATTTATTTACCCAGTTAAAACAGCTTCAACACCAAGCTCCTAGAATTACTCCTGCTGGTCGTCTTTACGTCCCTGAGTTTTTGAGAGTTACTGTTTTAACGGAATTCCATGATAACAAAGTTTCAGGGCATCCAGGAGTCTCTAAGACATTGGAGTTAGTCTCTCGCTCAGTATGGTGGCCTGGTCTTTCTAAAGACGTCAAGGAATTTGTTTATTCATGTCAGGTTTGTGCACAGCATAAGGTTCCCCGTTCCTTGCCCATCGGGCAACTTATGCCCTTAAATGTTCCTCTCAGGCCATGGTCTCATATTTCCATGGATTTTGTGGTTGACCTTCCCCTTTCAGCCGGATTCCGAGTCATATGGGTGGTAGTGGACCGTTTTAGTAAAATGGCTCATTTTATTGCTCTTCCCCGATTGCCTTCTGCCCAAGGGTTGGCAGTTTTGTTTCTCCGCCATGTATTCAGGCTTCATGGGTTGCCTACTGATATTGTTTCTGATCGGGGTCCACAATTCATCGCACAATTCTGGAAATGTTTTTGTGCCTCATTGAAGATGAAATTGTCGTTAACATCCGGTTACCACCCACAATCCAACGGGCAAACCGAACGAGTTAACCAATCATTGAAACAATATTTGCGCTTGTATTCAGCCAAACTCCAGAATGATTGGTCCGAGTTTCTTCCGTTGGCTGAATTTGCTTACAATAATTCTTGTCATTCCTCCACTAAAGAGTCTCCATTCTTTTCAGTTTTTGGTTTTCACCCCAGAGCTAATTCTTTTTTTCATCATTCCTCAGTCTCCTCGCTTACCTTAACCTCCCATCTCAGAGCCATTTGGAAAAAGGTGCACCTTGCTCTCAGAAAAGCGGCCTTTCGAGAGAAGAAATTTTCTGACAGGCTCCGACGTCCTTGCACTTTTAAGGTGGGAGATAGGGTGTGGTTGTCGACTCGCAACATCAGGCTTCGACAATCCTCAGCTAGACTGGGACCCAAATTTATTTGGCCATTTCTTATTATTAAAAGAGTCAACCCAGTTGCCTTTCGGTTACGTTTACCAAGATCTCTCAGGATTGGAAATACGTTTCATTGTTCCCTGTTGAAACAATACGTTTCTTCCAGTAGATTTCCTCGGAAGATCTCTCAGGGTAGATCTCCAGTGGATGTACAGGGACAACAGGAGTTCTTGGTAGAGAAGGTTCTCGATTCCAAATTGTCCCGGGATCGGCTGTATTTTCTGGTTCACTGGAAAGGCTATGGTCCGGAGGAAAGGTCTTGGGTCCTGGATAAGGATCTTCATGCCCCGAGGCTCAAGAGGGCATTTTTTCGGGAATTTCCTCAGAAACCTGGCTTTAGGGGTTCCTTGACCCCTCCTCAAGGGGGGGGTACTGTTAGGCGCCGGGGTCCGCTTGATGGTCTGCGCGGCCCGGCGCCTAGCAACTAGAGATGCCGTGCACGTACAGCCGCCGGCTCCCTAGCAACGCTAGACGCCGGGCGCGCTGAGCCGCACGGACCCTAGCAACGGGGACGCCACTGGTGGACCGCGTTCCCCGTTGCTAGGTTTTAGGAAATTAAGATATTCACCTGCTCTCTGGCCGTGCAGCAAGGCAGCTGCACAGCATTTATTCTAATCAGCCTTTAGCAGCTGATTGGAGGACTCCTTGTTAAATACACTCCCAGGGCTTCTCACAGATGCCGGTAATAGCTTCCTGCATGCTGCCTTTGTTTGCTGAGAGTCTGTTTCCAGTCCTGCTGTATCCGGTCATTCCAGTCCGCAGAAGTCCGGTATTCGGGAGTTGTCATCTCATCCCAAGAGGTCGTTTGGTTCCCTGGAGTCCTGACTGATCACCGTTTTATATCCAGTGGTGTTCGTGAGTTGCGGCTCTGCCGTGTGTTGCGGCTCAGCCGCTTTACCTTTTATATTTTGTGTTTGGAGCATTTGCGGAGGGTTCCGCTTCCACAAGTCCTCTCTGGTACTCGGCGGTGCCGGGTAGGAGAATTGGACAAGTGGATATTTTGGTTGTCCTTTTTCCTGGCGGTTTCTCCGCACATATTATAGTTTTGAGTTTGCTTAGCCCCTGGCCTGGTTGTTTAGTTAGAGGGCCTCTTGTTATCACCCTGTCTCGGGTTTCCCTTTGTCTCTCATTAAGACCGGGGGGCATCGAAGTTGGGCAGACATAATCCGCCCTTCAAACGCGGCTGCCAAGGGCTCAAGAAACCATAGTCTCGCAGGGGATTTCTGACAACACGGGTGAGACAACAGAGTTAGGGCGCCAGGGGCTATTTTCCTGTCCTGCTCCCTTCCCCAGCATTCCGTTCCAGTGCACCGGTCCTTGCCATAAGATCTTCTCTGACCAGAGTGCTGGAATCATAACACATACTGGACACAGAAGAGGTTTTCTTCCAGTGGAAAGGCTATGGAGATCCAGAGTCTGGTCAAACAAATTCTGAAACCAGCAAGAGTGTTAATCCATCAATGCATTCAGTTGCTGGGGAAGATGGTTGTGGCCTACGAGACCATTCAGTTTGGCAGGTTCCATGCCAGAGTGTTCCAGTGGGACCTGTTGGACAATTGGTCCGGATCCCACCTACACATGCACCGGAGGATAATCCTGTCTTCCAAGACCAGAATCTCACTCCATTGGTGGCTGCACAGTTCTCACCTCCTAGAGGGGCGATGGTTCGGGATCCAGGACTGGATCCTAGGGACCACAGATGCAACCCTCCGAGGCTGGGGAGCAGTCACACAGGGGGAAAACGTCCAAGGAAGATGGTCAAGTCAGGAAAGTTGTCTCCACATAAATGTTCTGGAGTTAAGGGCCATTTAATAACTGCAGACACAGTACACACTGGGACGAGTGCCCAGCATCCTCAACAGACTAAGAGAAAAGGATTTACCGGTAGGTATTAAAATCCTAGTTTCTCTAACGTCCTAGAGGATGCTGGGGACTCCGTAAGGACCATGGGGATAGTCGGGCTCCACAGAGTTCATGATCTTCACTGAGGTAGCGCACAGCACTGCAGCTGTGCGCCATTGCTCCCATACACCTCACATACTCCGGTCACTGTAAGGGTGCAGGGCGCAGGGGGGGCGCCCTGGGCAGCAATATAAACCTCTTTTTAGCAAAAATATAACATATATACAGCTGGGCACTGTATATATGTATGAGCCCCCACCAATTTTACAGTTTAAGCGGGACAGAAGCCCGCCGCCGAGGGGGCGGGGCTTCTCCCTCAGCACTCACCAGCGCCATTTTTTCTCCACAGCACCGCTGAGAGGAAGCTCCCCGGACTCTCCGCTGCTTATACCACGGTAGAGAAGAGGGTTGAAAAGAGAGGGGGGCACATAATTCGGCGCAAATTACATACAGCAGCGCTACTGGACAAACATTAAGTTACTGTGTTATTCCTGGGTTATATAGCGCTGGGGAGTGTGCTGGCATACTCTCTCTCTGTCTCTCCAAAGGGCCTTGTGGGGAAACTGTCTTCAGAAAAAGTATTCCCTGTGTGTGTGGTGTGTCGGTACACGTGTGTCGACATGTCTGAGGAAGAAGGCTATATTAGAGAGGAGCGGGAGCAAATGAATGTGGTGTCTCCGCTGACACCTGATTGGATGGATATGTGGAATGTTTTAAATGCTAGTGTAAACTCATTGTACAAAAGATTAGACAAGGCTGAAGCTTTGGGACAGTCAGGGACTCAACCCATGCCTGATCCTATGTTGCAGGGACTGTCAGGGTCTCATAAGCGCCCACTATCCCAGATTGTTGACACAGATACCGACACGGATTCTGACTCCAGTGTCGATTACGATGATGCAAAGTTACAGCCAAAATTGGCAAAATCCATTCGATATATGATTATGGCAATAAAAGATGTTTTGCACATCACAGAGGAACCCCCTGTCCCTGACAAGAGGGTACATATGTACAAGGGAAAGTAACCTTTGAGGGGGTCACACGAGCTGAACGAGTTATGTGAAAAAGCTTGGGAATCTCCAGATAAAAGACTGCAGATTTCCAAAAGGATTCTTATGGCGTATCCTTTTCCATCAACGGATAGGTTACGATGGAAATCCTCCCGTAGGATGGACAAAGCATTAACACGCACAGCTACAGTTGGAAAATCAAATTTTTTACCTTATGTTCCCTCACAGCATAAGAAAGCTCCGCATTATCAAATGCAGTCCTTTCGGTCACAAAGAAACAAGAAAGTGCGAGGTGCGTCCTTTCTTGCCAGAGGTAGGGGCAGAGGAATAAAGCTGCACAACACAGCTAGTTCCCAGGAACAGAAGTCCTCCCCGGCCTCTACAAAATCTACCTCATGACGCTGGGGCTCCACTGGCAGAGTCCGGCCCATGTGATGTCATGCAGCTGCTCTGACCACGCCTCCTGTTTCTCCGTTGCCGACCCCATTTTGAAACCGTGCCCCCGCACCGCTCCATCTCCGACTTGGAAATGGAGTGTTGTTGACCCCCCTCCCCCCCCCCCTTCACCGATTCACAGGCAGAGGTGATCGCATTATCTGCGGGGTGCCGCAGAAAATGCAGGCGGATGCGTATGCTCTTAGCAGTTTTTGCAGTTGGATTGCGATCCAACCTGAATCAGGCCCCATTACCTATCACAATGCACTGCGGGTAGTACAAAATGGGGTTAATATAGGAGAAAAAACCCCAGAGCTGTGCTCCTTAACTGTCCCTGGTGGCTAGTGGAGCGGCTGCCCAGTAATCAGTGTCCACGCCAGTGCGCACACGGCCCGCCCCCATCAGCGGCCTCGTGATCCCGGAGGGCGGTGTGTGTGTGACTGACCTTAGGAAGAAACCGGAGCCTCCGCTGCAGTGACCCAGCAACCGGGGCACGGGAGTATACTGCGCCACTGGGAGTGATGGAGCTGCAGTAAAGAGGTCTATTAGACCTAGCCTGCTGCAGCCCTTGTAGATTCTTATAAAAAAAGTTCTTCTTTTCTTGCCAAAATTAATAGCTAAGAATAGGCTGCCTGAGGAAGCCCCCTGTTAAGTGGCCTGCTACTGAAGGCACCAACTACAAACTGAGCTCCCTGTTCATGGAAGCGAGGTTATAGAGGAGGGGGCGCTGAGCATCTTGGGAACAGTCAAAAGCTTTGAGCCTGTTGGTGCCTCAGATCAAGATCCTACTCTGGTGTACATATACAATGTGAATCCTTGTGGAGTCCAGTGTACCCCACAGAAGAAATGAATGCGTCACACCCATTGGCAGCAACATTAGAATAGCTGCTGATGGGCACAATTGAGAAAGGAAGGGGGGAAAACATTTGAATCCAGCACATATATGTAATTTGAATATGTAATTTGTACCTTCCTACTTTAAAATGTAATGGATGAACCTCACCCTGTGAGAACTATCTTCATGATCAAGAGATCTCATATGCAAGATAAGTATGTGTTGGGATAGGGCTGTGGAGGGCGGCTGCTCGGGCACACCCCTGTCAAGTTAAGGAGATTCAACTGAGGAAGCACAAGGGAACTCTCATCTGGGAACAACAACTGCAGGGAGAACACATTTTCAGACGAATGTGGGAGGGCAGAAGGCTGCCTAATACTGAAGCACCCCCAAACAACAAACCAAATGCAACAACTACTGCAAGCATTCCTGGGGGAAGGCCTGCAGCAGATGGATTTGCATATAGTGATGTCATCCAAGCAGTGGGCATAGTTGGCTGCAACCCTCGTCTGCATATGAAAAGAGAAAAGGGTCACGCAGGGCATGGCGGCCTTTGTGGGGTTGCGCTTGGATGACCCCTAAATCGCTTTATACACCCCCACCCCCCATCAGTGTGGGCTCATGTTGGCCATGCCCCAGCCCCTGAAGCATTCAAGCTGATTTCTTGCAGCAGCTGGACCCAGAAACAGCTCCAGAGTTGCTCTAAAAGACAAGTAAAAGGGTATGAGCCCTGCAGCACCACCTGTAGTTTGCATACACACATATATAGGACAGCATCTCTTATATGCCCCAGGGTCAATAAAATAGTATCCTTATCTAGGGTATCCATCCCCACAGATAAGGTATCCGTCCATGCCGCTACAGCACTACACACCCAGGCCGACACAATTGCCGGTCTGAGTAAGGTACCTGAATGTGTATAAATGGACTTCAGGGTAATCTCCTGTTTGCGGTCAGCAGACTCTTTGAGGGTAGCCGTATACTGGGACGGGAGGGCTACCTTCTTGGATAAGCGTGTTAATGCTTTGTCCACCCTAGGGGAGGATTCCCATCGTAACCTATCCATTGATGGGAAAGGATACGCCATAAGAATCCTTTTGGAAATCTGCAGTCTTTTATCTGGAGATTCCCAAGCTTTTTCACATAACTCGTTCAGCTCGTGTGACCCCCTCAAAGGTTACCTCAGGCTTTTTCACCTTGTACATATGTACCCTCTTGTCAGGGACAGGGGGTTCCTCTCTGATGTGCAAAACATCTTTTATTGCCATAATCATATATCGAATGGATTTTGCCAATTTTGGCTGTAACTTTGCATCATCGTAATCGACACTGGAGTCAGAGTCCGTGTCTGTATCTGTGTCAACAATCTGGGATAGTGGGCGCTTATGAGACCCTGACAGTCCCTGCAACATAGGATCAGGCATGGGTTGAGACCCTGACTGTCCCAAAGCTTCAGCCTTGTCTAATCTTTTGTGCAATGAGTTTACACTAGCATTTAAAACATTCCACATATCCATCCAATCAGCTGTCGGCGGAGACACCACATTCATTTGCTCCTGCTCCTCTCTAATATAGCCTTCTTCCTCAGACATGTCGACACATGTGTACCGACACACCACACACACAGGGAATGCTTTTTCTGAAGACAGTTTCCCCACAAGGCCCTTTGGAGAGACAGAGAGAGAGTATGCCAGCACACACCCCAGCGCTATATAACCCAGGAATACACAGTAACTTAATGTTTGCCCAGTAGTACTGCAGCATGTAATTTGCGCCAAATTATGTGCCCCCCCCCCCCCTCTTTTCAACTCTCTTGTCTACCGTGGTATAA